>NC_048595.1:82745074-83045074 GCF_003668045.3 Cricetulus griseus | reverse complement strand
TGTTGTATAGCTGGGCCGTATAGTAGGCTTCTTTTTAGCCTTTTGAGAATTCTCCACATTGATTTCCATAGTAGCTTCACCAGTTTGCAATTCCACCAACAATGATTGGGAGTTCTCTTTTCTCTGAATCCCTCCCAGAAGTTGTTGTTATTATTTTGTTGATATCTGCTGCTTTGACTGAGCTGCAGGAAGCCTCTTGTCTCTGCCTCCCCAGCACTGGGATTGCAAGCAGGCACCACTGCATCCAGTTATGTAACATGGGTCTGGGAATCAAACTGAGGTCTTCGTGCTTGTGCAGCAAGTCCCTCTCTGCTGGGGCAATCTCTGCTGGCCTACAATTTGTTCTCAGGTTTACAGTTTGAATTACTATATATTTTTGTTTCTAAGATTTATACTTGTGTTTTTCCATATCCAATTGTTCTTGTTTCAGTTCCATCATTATTAGGCTTGTCCCATTAGCTCTTATAACTTAAATTAATCCATTTGTATTAATCTATGTTTTGCCTTATGGCTTTTAACCTTTTTTTCATCTTGTGTGTCTGACTCCCTCCATGTTCTCTTGGTGTCTCCCCTCTGCCTTCATTATCTCCTGGAATCCAGAGAGAGGAGTGATGAGCAAAGGGGTCAAGACCATGCTGGGGAAACCCACATTAACAGCTGACCTGAGCAAATGGGAGCACACGAACTCCAGTCTGATAGCTGGGAAACCAGCATAGGACCAAAGCAGGCCCCCTGAATGTGGGTGTCAGTTGGGAGGCCAGGGCAGTCTGTGGGGCCTCTGGCAGTGGAATCAGTATTTATCCCTAGTACACCAATGGACTTTGGGAGCCCATTCCCCATGGAGGGATACTCTCTCAGCCTAGATTCGTGGGGGAGCACCTAGGCCCTGCCCCAAATGATGTGACAGACTTTGATGATCCCCTATGGGAGGCCTCACCCTCCCTGGGGAGTGGATGGGGGGTGAGATGGAAGGTTGGTGGTGGCATAGGAGGATGGGAGGGAGAGAGAAAACTGGGATTGGTATGGAAAACAAGATTGCTTTTAATTTAAATTAAAAAATAATATAATAAAAAAGAACCTGGTAGATATCCTGTAGTTTAAGAACATAATCACTAAAATGAAAATTTTAGTAGAGGGATTTAACAGCATAATTTATCAGGCAGAAGAAAGAAAACATGTCCACACAGGGCCAGCAAGATATCTCAGTATGTAATGGTGCTAGCCACCAACGCTGATGACCAGAGTTTGATGCCAGGTCTAGATGGAGAAAACTGACACCAGAAAGTTGTCCTCTGACCTCCTCAGGTGTGGTGTGGCATGTGGGTATCTTCTCATGTATCTCCAAACACATAAAAATACTCATGAAAGGAGCTAACTCTAACCCTACTAACTCTAACCCTAACCCCCCAGTACTCCCAATTTGCTCAGGAGATCTTCTTGTCCCTTTCCCCTTCTCCAGGTATTGATGTTTGTCTCTCTTAGAGTTCTCCTTGCTTCCTATCTTCTCTGGGGTTGTGGATTTGTAGGTACCAGGTTCTTTTTTAAAAAATAATTTCTACATTTTATTGAAAGTGATATAAGTCAATATAACTTGCATAAGTATAAATTGATACAACTTCTCTGTCTAGTAAGACATCATCCCATATATTTCTTTGGTTCATTGATGCGGTTTCCTTTAGCTCACTGGACATCCTTGCAGTAATCATATAAATAATTATCTCAAAAGGCTTGTGTATGGCCTTCTCAGGGAATGTATGCCAAGTGCTTCTGGACATGGACCATACTTTTATGTTTCATTTTATTTTGTTTTCAGGAATTGTACTATTTTGCTAAATACTTGAAATTTAAAATAATGTAATTTCGCAACCATGGAACTTCTTTAAGTTCTGTGTTCCTCACTGTGTGTGGTTTTAAAGTCTCAGCTCGGTCACTTTAGTAAGTTCATTCTTTGTGGGAATCAGCTGTGTGTGTTGGAACGTGCTTTTTATATTCAGACAAGGGGCTGACAACCCTACCTTAGCCTTCACTCCTCACTTGTGTGGGGTCTGAGCAATGGTGCAGTCCCAGACCCTGCATGTGTGCCTGAATGTCTACATGCCCAAGATAACCTCAGATCTTTCAAATCCCTGTGACCTTATGTACCATCTTTTCTTTCAAGCTTTGCTTTAGCCTCTTGTTTGCTCCAGTGACCAACCACCCCCAGAAAGCCACAGGTTTAATTAGTTGCCTCTAAATGTTTTCAACAAACATCTAGGTCAGTGGTTCTCAACCTTCCTAATGCTGCAACCCTTTCATACAGTTAGTTCTTCATGTTGTGGTGACCCCCCCACACCATATTTTTGTTGCTACTTCATACCTAATTTTGCTTACTGTTATGAATCATAATGTAAATATCCAATACATAAGATATCTGATTCGTGACTCCTGTGAAAGGGTCTTTTGACACTCCCCCTCATCAGGGTCTTGACACACAGGTTGAGACCTGCTGATCTAGGGCAAAGACTTTGGCATTTTGAGGTGAGTCAGATAGTGATGGCCTTTGCAAGGGGTCTTCCAGGGAGATATTAGACAGGAACAATGATGGCAGTTGTCTGGGAGTGAACTCTAGAGGAAGTGCAATCCTGCTGCGTCTCACCCACGGCTGTTTTTTTGTTTGTTTGTTTGCTGTGAATATGTGCTGTTGCTTTTCATGGCCATGAAGCTGGAGACCATGAGATGGGGTTTGGCAGACAGAAATGTAACACTTGTTCTTTCTTTTGATGTAGCTCTTTCTTTTGAATTTAAACTGCTAGACTGATGCAAGACTTCTTAAAACTTAATTCTACAACTTCCTGGCCACGACAGACTGCATCCTCAAGTTGTGAGCCTAAATAAACCTTCTCTGTCACAGGATGCTTATGGTAGGCTTTTTGTCATAGCAACAGGAAAACTAACAGATACACGGATTCTATTATTCATTATTGATGTTTGGATGAAGAAGAATGGGGTTTTAGGAGTAGGCAACACAGAGAAACAATGCCATCTTGACTACACACTGGGTAAGCTCTGACATCACTCAGATTGAAACTAGTTCTTAACTGGAGACCTATTGATTGATGCTCTGCTCTGATAGATGGGGATTTACTCAGACGATTAAAAAGTGACAATCCATATCTATGGCTGAAGGGAACTCTGGAGGCTGCATATCTGTAACTCATGGGTGCTCTGGGGGCTTCACTCCTGAGTGTATTTCTCTGACAAGAGATTTCAGCTGCTTTCAAGTTTATATAAACACACCAAGCGTTTATCTTGATTTGGCTTCCCTGGAAAACACAGATATAAGGCACCAATCACTGTAACAAGGAATTTCCCCTTTTCTTTTGTCAAGCATGTTTTATGAGGGAGAAGTGGCTCTATGGAGGATAGACATAATTCCCAGAAAACCCACAATTCCATTGAATTATAATACTTGAATGCATATTATGATCTGGGATGAAAAGCTGTAATTCCCAGCTGAAGTAAAACTCT
This sequence comes from Cricetulus griseus, assembly GCF_003668045.3. Classification (NCBI taxonomy): domain Eukaryota; kingdom Metazoa; phylum Chordata; class Mammalia; order Rodentia; family Cricetidae; genus Cricetulus; species Cricetulus griseus. The sequence goes on along the minus strand of NC_048595.1, from coordinate 83,041,567 downwards.
CCTAACAAGAAGTTTATGGACTAAACTGGCTTGAACCAGTATGATTCACTGAACCTTTAGAAGACATCAACATATGCTAGGCATTGAGGGGCTAGCAAATCTCAGCCATCTCTGTCCTCGAAGATGGGCAAGGGAATTAACAGAGCTTGAGAGTAGACAGTGTAGTCCACTTGGGCCTGAGGTCTTCCAATGAAGTTGTTCTGAGCGCCAGGCTGATGATCAGGGAACCTGAATGATTAGGCACAAACTTTAACATGATGTTGAAGATCCAGCGATCCTAACATAATTAGTGTCTGCATTTAAAAACTTCTCTTTGGATCTTTATGGATTAGTTCAGTATTCTAGAAGCAGAAATACTATTGGCCAATCATCTAGGAGTCAGTGCTCCGAACTTTGCAGGAAGTCCATTATTTTAGCATTGAGATCTAGATTGGGGAAGGAAAGAACAAACTTTCATGCAAACTTCTTTACCTCTTAAAACTGCATTTTGTGTTTTGTTACTGCATTTTGTGTTTTGTTATGTTTTGGAGATAGGGTGTCAATGCAGTCTACCCAGCACCAGGGAGGCCTCAGAGTAATGGGGAGCCACCAGAGATGACCACTCAGACAGTTAATAGCCATTTGAAAGTCTACTCCAGCCAGCTGGGACTACAGTCGGGTATTCAGGGACCCAAGTGTAGCACTGGGGGTCCAGAGGAAAGGTTTTTTGGAGGTAAAAACATCCTAGCACCTCTCTCTCAGCAACTGTGGGGCAATGGGGGAGGGGTGGGGTCACAAAAGCAAGCAGTTTAACAGAAGCTAAGATAAGTAGTTAGAGGTTTGTATAAGCAGGCAGTTTAACAGAAACTAAGATAAGTTAACTGGGGCATTTTGACCTGAGAGATTAGGGTTACCCACCCACGAGTTGGGTAAGGATATTTTCCATGGGATTCTCCACCGAGGACATTAAATTCTATTTAAACTGAAAATGGCCTCAGCAAGAATACCAGATGGGGGAGCCTCTGTACTTTCTCACTGTGACACATGACAGACTCACCTGGTAAAACCCACAAAGGAGAAGGAACAGTAGACTCTTTCCTGATGATTGGAGAGAGGGAAGAAACTACATGGGGATATGGATATGGATACAGCTGGGACCACAGAAAGAGCAGTCCAGACAGATGAAGGTGAAGACCTGAACATCCTGATGACAGAGAAAGTGACATCAAAGATGGACACATGGCAAGGTTTGCTGAGGAAACATGGAACAGGAATCAGGGTACAAGGAACGATGAACCATTTCCAGGGCGACAGTTTCACCCATGAGCACGTTCCTGTTTGGAACACCCTCACATCTCTTTCCTCATCTCAACTTTTCTTTTGAGATACTGTGTAGCCAGGGCTTGGAACTCACTATGTGAATCAGGCTGGCCTCAAACTCAAAGAGATCCACCTTCCTTTGCCTCCTGAGTACTATAATAGTCTTTTGTTGGTGCCTATTATTTGTTTGTTTTTTTTGAGACATCGTGTCATGAAGCCTGGACAGGACTTGAGCTCACCATGTAGCCGAGATGGTGTATGATGCTCTTGCCTCTATTTCTTCAAGACTAAAGCTATAGATGTCTACCACCAGCACCACATCCAATTTTGATGTCTATTGTGTAGCAGGTGGTTAACACATATACACAATGCCCTCCCTATCTGGGAGTTATGCATCTGAAAATTCAACCAATCAAGAATTGAAATTCCTGTAAAAAGAAAATTACCCCTGTGTTGAGTGTGAATAGACTTCCTGTCATTAATCCCTGAGTAATACAGTAGAACAACGATTTGCATAGCATTTACATTGTATTAGGGATAATAAGTAACCTAGAGATGATTTAAAGTTTACTGGAGGATGTGTGTAGGATATATGCAAATGCTACATTATTTTGTATAAGGGACTCGAGCATTTGCAGATTTGGGTACCCCCAAAGAGACCGAGGACAACAATTTTCTTCCAGCCATGCCATACTAGAATTTTAAGGATTTGACAAAAATCTGTCTTTCTCTCATCTAAAATGAGGACCAGCTGAGAAATAAGACCCAGGAGACTCATAATAGAGATGGGCACTCGGTTTTTATTGATAAAACATTTGGAGAGACCAGCTTTATATTTGTGGTAGAGCACCAAGCTAACAACCCTTTCTACCCTTCCAGAGTGAGTGAAGACCTGGGACAGCCCACCAGGAGGAATCTCTGGCTTCAGAGCCCCCCCATCTGATTTGGGGAGGCAAGACAGGATGTCCCATGCCTCACAGACTTTTAGGTAATCATCAATTAAGTACTTCCTCTCTTACTGGTAACCAAGGTTAATGAGGTTAAATTAATTCACCTCCCTCCAGACCTCCGTAGAAGAGGAAGTGATGTGGCTAGAGACCCTGAGTGTTCTCTCTTCAAGTGCCAGCTATGTGGAAACAAAAGGCTAGAGGAACTGAAATTTTGCCCAGCAAGTCATGATGAGGGGAATTATTTTGGCTGTGTGATAACAGAGGAAGATCGCCTCTAAGAAGTCCCTAGAAAGGTCACTCAGGGAACAAGTGGCAGGGAATTCCAAAACTCAATCTATTTAGCTCTGAACACTTGCCTCTTGTCACTAGCTCTAGACTCTTTTAGACTCGTAGAAGGAAGCATTATAATAGAACAGATGCATGGTCACCGAAGCGCTGGCAGTAGCCCATTAATCAACAAAAGACTGCAGTGCAAAGGCCCCAGGCTCTGGGCCACTTACCTTACTTTGTTATTCTCTCCTGTTCAGAATCAGTTTTTCTTCTTCCCTCCCTCCCTATGCCTAAGTCTGACCTCCATTCCTCCCATCTTTACCTTCATCCCCAACTCTATCACTTTTATTTTTGAGGCTTGGTCTCACTAGGTCATGCAAGTTGACCTTCAACTTGTGATCCTCCTGCCTCAGCTTCTCCAATGCTTGGATTATAGGTGTGCACCATCACACATAGTGGTCAGCTCATTTCCTTACTTAGACAGTGTACCTGAGAGCAGGAACGACAGATACTGCCAGGGTTTTTTCCACATGCTGCGGGACATGCCATTATCTGGTATGTAGTGTGAGATACTTATTGGTCTTCCTCCCTCCCTCCCTCCCTTTTGCTCGCTCGGTCGCTCGCTCGCTGGTTCTGGATTCTGGTTTAATTGGTAACCTTTCAAATGATTGTCCTTAAATCATTGTGTCCAAAGCATTTCAAGAGAGTGAAGAGCAACTGGGTTAATAGAAATTGTGCAGAAAACCGAATTCAAGTGTGTACTTCTTAGTTTCCACTGGGGGGCGCTGTCTACTTTGATGGAAGTAAAATTATGGTTCATTTCACCAATTCCAGCAACCTCTCAGCTTCCCACATGAACTTGTGCCCTGGGCAGTTGACCCACTGTCTACTCTGTACCTGGCTTTTCACCAAGTCCCACAATGCACTTGTACCAGGATTCAGACAAGACTCTGGTCAGTCTAATTTCTACTGGGCTAAGACCACACCTTTAGAGGGTTCTTGCCACCCTTGATTTTTTTTTAATTTATTTTTTTTACTTCCAGCCCTAGGTTCTGCCTGGCCTGTATATGTGCCTCTTCTACACTCTCCATACTGTCTGTGACATCATTTCCTCCACTGCAGGCTTTGCCCGTTAATAAAAGACGGTATCTATCCAACAGGCTGGCTTCCTCGGTCCTCACTTTTGTTTGGATCCATTACTGTACCTTCTCCCACACTGTCAGCACATGGCTTTAGCACAAAGAACAGCCCGAGCTTCTTGTGACAGTACAGATAGGTACATGTGTGGGTGTGGATGTACACACATGAGACCCATGTGGAGGTCAGAGGACAACCTTAGGGGGTCGACCATCCTTCATCTCTTCCATCCTATTTTTGTTTTGAGAAAGGACCTTTCACTGGCTGGGAGATTCTTCATGAAGTCCAGGTTAGCTGGCCTGTGAGCAGGCAGAGCTCCTTCTGTCTGGGCTCCCATCTCACAGCTCTGGGATTATAGGTGTGTCATGTCACCTGGCATTTTAAATAGGTTCGGGGATCTGAACTCAAGCTATCAATTTCTCCAGGCAACCATCTCCTCAGCTCCTTAACCCTATTTTAAAGGTGAAGTATCTAAAGTCCAAGGAGAAATGAACTGTCTAGAGTCCCTAGTAGAATGGTGGCAGCGGGGAAGCAGCTGTGACTCCAACTTCAGTGCTGCTTGCAAGCACGTGGGGTTTTATTACCCTTGCGCCAACCGTGAGTGGGACAGCCTCCCAGCACCCCGCTGGGCTTTTGTTCTCTGTTCCCTCTTGTGGCATGCTTCCAGCTGGGCTGATTCATGGATCTGGGGCCGCATGGCTCCCATTAACTTCGAGGAAAGGCATACAGCAAAACCCACATCAATCAAGACTCTAAATTACTCATCCATCTTTGCAGGTGACACATGGATTAAGATGAACTTGGAGAGAAGAATAACTATAGAAAAGCTATTTAGATTTATGAAAATTGCTTAAGAGTTTATAGCAAGTCCCCAAATGGAAGCTGACTCTGTGTTCTCAGCACAGACAGTTGAAATGGCAGTGATAAGAACCAGGTTGTCACAATATAACAGCCTTGGGCTTGAAGTCAAAGGGGCTGGGACTCCCCCATTCACTCACTGTCTCCATAGCTTGTGTTGGTAGGCAAGTCCTTTTACCTGCAGGATTTGTTTTCTCCTTCTAAAATTAAACATGTATTTTTAATTATGAATGGGGAGGAGTGGCACATGTGTGAGTACAGTTGTCCACAATGTCCAGGAGAGGGCTCTGGATACCCCGGAGCTTTGGGAAACTGAGCTCAGGTCCCCTGCATACTCTTAACCACTGAGTCATCGCTCCATCCCCTGTTTTCTGATTTCATTTTTCATTCTCCCAACGAACTGAAGGATCAGGTTTTGTCCCATTTTACAGATAGGGAAACTGAGGCCCAGAAAGGTTAAGGTGCTTGCTCAAGATGGCATTGCTACCCAAGGGTGAGGTGTCAGATGTCTTTGTGCCACTTTATCTCCCAAATGAGACCTGAGTCCAATGCATCAGCCACAGAGTGGGTGCTTTGTGAGGCTCTCTGAAGCCAAAGCTCCAGGGTAGTTGTCACAGCCCTGTGGGACCTAGTAGACACTCGATAGTCGAGTTGCACAGCCCAGTTCTGTGGAATCAGCTCTGCTTTTTATTTAATGACTTGCTTAGACGCATTTTAATATGCAGACCGCGGTGCCGGTACACTGTCTTCTGGACGGTGAGGCACAGGCATTCATTATTTTATGAGCTGCGTATGTCATGCAGAGCACAAGCCCCTTTCTTAAACCAACACAACATGCAAATAGAAATTTCATGTAAAATCACATTCAGACAGATTCAAAGTAGAAACAGATGTCTGAAAAATACGAACGCCGGGCTTATTAAATATTTTATCATCAAATATTTCATACATTTCAAAAATGTCATCTGTGAAAACACAGAAATACCGCCTCAGGAGAACCAAAATATTTAATCACTTTCAAGAAATTCTTAAAAATAAGTCCTCACCCCAGAACTATTCCAGGCAGAGAACAAATTTCCAGGTGCAGCAAGCTATATTTATTATATTTTCATCAAAATCAGTAACCTAGTTGAAGGAGATACAGTAATCAGTAAGGTCATTATTAGGTAAGATAATGACTTCTGAATGAATTCTCTCATTAATCTCATTACAAAATGGTAATGGTACCTGACTAATCACGCCAGAGGGGAGAGCTGTGTTGAATCAGAGCAAAATTAAGGCTGTAATCATTGAGCTGCTCTCGTTGTTTCTTCAGGGAAACCTCATTCGGGGGCTGGGAGATTGGCTTTAGTTTCCTCTGACCCAATGGACTATAGATCTGACTATAGGCTATAGGCTGGGACACTCACTGTGTTGAGGGCAGGTTGTGGGAGGGCTGGGTGGCAGCAGCAGGAGCGTTGGGCTCTTCCAGCTTCTGCCGCCTACTTCCTGGGTGCCCTTGTCCTACTCATACCTTTCTCTGGGCTCCATTTGCTTGACTTGGTCCCCTGCTTCCATCCTTGATCCATTTATAGAGTCTAGTCTCTATTATTGACCAACATGGTCCAGAAGGGTGGCTCACCTCACTCCCAGCAGTGGCTGCCCATCTCCCCAGAGAAGTACCCAGGCCCTTCCGTGGACCACACATGGCTTCCTTCACTCTCAATGCTGTTTTACCTCTACAACATGAACTTTTACTGCTATTTGAACATACATACACATGCCTGTTGTCACTACTGCCTGAATTGTCCCTAAGTCCCACTCTGCATTTCCTTCTGTCTTGCCCTCTCACCTTCTCTTAGTCTTTGCTCAACTGTCACAGCCTCAATCCTGTCTTACCCCAGACCACCACACTGAGAGCGGCATCTCTCTGTCATCACTCACGGACACTCTCTCTTTCTCCACATTCTTATTATTCATTGCATGATTTATTGAATGTCTTGTCTGTCTGCCTCCTCCATTTCCCCCCTCTGGAATGTAAGCTCCCCAAGGGCTTAGCATGGTGAAGGTTCATCTACATGCCAGGCACATGGCAGATACACAGCATTTGAGGAATGGAGAACTGGCACCAAGGGAGGAAGCCAGTGTGGGGGCCGGATGACCAGGAATGACTAAGTGTGTTCACAGGAAGGCGTGTAGGTGGGACTGGCCTTGTGTTTCACTCTGTTGCAGACTTCAGCTTTTATTTCTATGAGAATGATAGTGTCAGTGTCATGGTCAAGGAAACCTGCACAGCTGGGAGGGTAGCGCCCATCTGACTAAGTGGCTTTACTCCAAGTTCCAGCACCAGTGTAGACAGGGATTAGGAATGCTTATTAGGCTCCTTGTGGTGAAAACAAGGAAGGTGACAAACTCATGCCCTGTCACAGAAATAGCCTCTCAGTCCTGGCTTGTAGTGGTGTCCATGATTGCTGTGGGTGCTCATAAACACCCAGTGAATTAAGCCCTCAGTTAGCACTTAATTCATTTTTAGAGGGTCCAGTAATAAACTGCCCAGTGCTAAAACAGAGCCTAGAAACCACACTTCTCAAGGGACAATGGGAAAATAAAGGAATACTTACACCAAGTTCACAGAACACAGGAATAAAGTCAGGCCAGTCTTTGATGTGCACGGGACTGGTATGTAACCACTGGATGGCTTTCACTGCTCTTTGGCTTTAGAGCGAGGATCAGATCACATACCCTCACTCCAGATCAACAGTTAGTATCACCTACGGGTCCTTCTCTTGCCATGTCAGACCAAACCTCAGAATATTATTCAACACAACCCAGCCTTCCACCCCAGCTGGATGAAAGCTCACAAAAGAAATGGAAATACCAGGCTTTCCCTAGAATACAGGGATAGATCATGGATTGAAAGCTACAAGCATTAAGCAATGATATTTATAGTCAAGTGTGGTGGGGACACAACTGAGATTCCAGCACCCTGGAGGGTGATGAGATTGAGGCTGTTCTAGGCTACATATACAGAACTTGTCTTCACAGCGAGGATGACATAAGTTTCTGGCTGGTGTAGGGGCTGCTCAAGAGGATGCTGCTGGCCCCTCCTCTCTTATGGTGGCCAGGAACAAGGGAAGCCCTCGAGTCCCCACTGGTAGTGATTGAGTTTGACAGTTTGGACCCATAGTTGTATCTAACCAGGCACCTTAACAGCTAGGCACTGTGAGTGGTGCTCAGGAAGAAAAGGGACAAGGCACATGACTGGTCAACCCAGCACACAATGAATGTTTGTGTGTGGGGCCAGGAAGTTCGGCCAGTTTCTTCAACTAAGGAGGTTCCTGCTTCTCAAGGTCTCATTGACATTATGTTGCTTTTTTTTCAATTAAAAAAACCATTTAATCTTTTGATTCAGCATTTCCTCTTACAGCCTTCATGTTCTAGGGGGATCCCTTTGCCTCACTGTGGGTTCTGTGGTGACCATACACCCAATACCTGAACTGGATACTTTTATGTTAGCTTGACCCGAGGTAGAGTCATCAGAGAAAATGTCTCCAAAAGATCGGGCTGTAGGCAAGCCTATAGGGCATCTTCTTATTAGTGATGTGGAAGGGCCTAGCCTATTGTGGATGGAGCCACCTCTGGCCTGGTGGTCCTGGGTTCTATAAGAAAGCAGGCTGAGCAAGCTTTGGGGAGCAGCCAGTAAGAAGCACTCCTCCATGGCCTCTGCATTAGCTTCTGTCTCCAGGTTCCTGCCCAATTTGAGTTCCTGCCTTGCCCTTCCTCAATGGAGTGTGATTTAGGATATGTAAGTCAAATAAACCCTTTCCTCTCCAAGTTGCTTTTGGTTATGGTGTTTCATCACAGCAATAGAAACCTCCATATTCCCTGCATATACCTAAACACAGAAGGTCTCTCACTCATTCCTTCCATCTCTGTTTCCCATGATGGCACAGGACACCAAGAAGGTGTCTGGCCTTGACTTGGAAGGAGCATGTGATGGTACTTGAGATAGTTACCCACAATCTCTTCTGCCCATAGTTCCTTCACAGCACCCAGACCAGGACACTGGAGTCTTCCCTTGGTGTAGTTCCTCATGGCTCCCTTTTCTTTCTCCTTTCCTCTGGTAAGAGTGTGCCTTATCAGTACTCATTATGGCTACATCAGGACATTATGAAATAACTTCCCAATCCAAGTCAAGAGTCATTCAGCATCTGAAGACATTTGAGCCTTTTCCCAACAGAACCCCTTTGTCAAGGCTGTCATTTTGCTACCATCTTTGTCTCACAATCCTGGTCTGATCAGAGGTGGGATGATGACCTTTTGAACTAGACTTCTTAAGTGACACCCATGTTTCTCTCAGAAGGAAAAAAAGACTATTGGTTTCATAAATGGGAAGCCACAAGACAATATGACTCTCAGGCAAGGAAAATTTATATATATAATAACCAGAATATGCAAAGTTGTTTATTATAGTGTTATTTAGAACTGAAATAAAATCAGCAACAAATTGAGTATCTAATGAAAGGGGATCAAAGTTTGATCTTAAATGATATTATAGAACATTGTTCATTTACACAGGCAAAATTTCATCACATATTATCAGGCAAGGAAAGCTCAGTGTAAATATGGTATGAAATATTATTACATTTTGTAAAAGTATATAAGTACCTCCATGTGGCAAAATGACAAATGGATTTTTTTTTGAGACAGGGTTTCTCTGTTTAGCCCTGGCTGTCCTGGAACTCACTCTGTAGACCAGGCTGACTTGAAATTAGGGATCTGCTTGCCTTTGCCTCCCCAGTGCTGGAGTTAAAGGTGTGAGCTACCACCAGCCTGCTGACCTGACAAGTGATTTTTTAAAATTTCTCCTTTGTTCTTTCTAATATTTTCCAAATTCTAGTGGATATGGTTAGATATGGTGGCATTTTTTGCCAGAAATAAAAGAATAATAAATGCTCTCATTAGTTTTTTTTTTAGAAGGAAGACAGGTAAGTCCTTGTTGTGAATGATAAGGGTTCTGAAGGTGCAGAGGACACCTTCCTATGTGAGAGACTCTGGTCCTGTGTCCTTCTCAACTTTGGCATCTTGCTCAGTGATGCGATGGAAGAGGGGTCCACTTTGGTGGCCTCCAGGCTCTTGGGCGGCAGCCGATGCTCCCACCAGCACAGAAAGTGCCTGCTCCCCACGAGGCCTTCCCACCACACTCCAATGTATTGAACAGTCTTAGTGCCCAGAGAACCTGCTGCTTGGTCTCCAATCCCGTTTACCCCAGAGCTTCAATCTTTTATGAAACAGCTTTTCATTTTCCCCTCTCAACTAAGGGCTTTTACAAGCCACCGAGTGGTTCTTTGTACATCAATTTTTAATCTTGTTAAGGTTTTATTTTTCCACTTGACCAATGCTCAGTTCATAAATAACACATCAAAACTTTGCTCCAATTCTTTCCATAGGTTTTTGTTTATTTGGGTTTATTTTTAAATGGCCTCCTATTGGGAAGGAAGAAAGTGGCAAACAGTCACTGTCTGCTGGTCCTTCCCTTGTATACAAACTTTAATGGCTGCCTAGGGCCAAGCAGAGGAAGCCCCTGTTCTCAGCATAGCCATGTCAGGTCCTTCATTCCCCTTCAATCCATTCATCTCCAGTACACCTGGGAAGGCAGAACCAACCCCTGCACCAGCATCTTCTCCACTCCCTGGTCTTGCCATCTCTGCTTACCTATGACCTCTATTTTTGGGAACTTAGGAAAGATGATTTTGCTTCAGTTATCGTGTTTCCATCTGTGAGCTGTGTTTAAGTTTCTGAGTCACTAATTGTGTATTGCTTCTTTGTAGATATGACTGCATTAGTCAATGCTAAACTTGAGGTCAGATAGATGTGTGAGAATCACACCTCATATAACTGTTCAAAAGTTCTATGCATTTATTCACCAAAGTGAGGGAGGGATGGGGAAAGAGAAAGAGAAAGAATTATTTAGGTTTAGATGGACAGGCTGACCAACGGTCAACAGACAGAAAGTTGGCTAGGCAGAAAGAGTTAGCTATATGGCCAGTGTTAACCATGTTTGGGTGTGTGTGTGTGTGTGTGTGTGTGTGTGTGTGTGTGTGTGTGTGCGCGCGCGCGTGCATTTCTCTGTTCAAGGCATTTGGAAGATGGTAACATACAATGAATGATTCAGCTCTTGGTGTCTGAGGATCAGAACATTCTCTTATATAACCAAATAGGACTTGCCAAGAACATTAGCCATGATTCCATATAATCATGGTACAGTTTGGGCTGGCAGTGTTCCCCAAAGGCCTGTGACTTAAAGGCTTAGTGAAGCTGAGATGTCGCAGAATCTTCAGGTAGGAATATACCCTTAAAGGGATTGAGGGATCCTGGTCTCTGCCTTTTCCTATCACATCTTGACCATTTATCGAATGACTTCACTCCTACAGTGATGTGCTGTCATGGATCCAAAACAATGAAGACAAATGGCTGAAATATCCAAGACTGTGAACCAAAATAAATCCTTTTCATTTATAAGTTGATTATCTCCAGCATTTTGTTATAATACTGGAAATCTGGCTGCGACTGTAGTTATCTAATATTTATGCTTCATTAACCACCAACCAAGATGCAACCAAGTTTCAGCTATTTCATCTTTGCTGCCTCTTTTTAAGTCTAGAACATCCCTTATCTTTATTGACTTTGGGAAATTCTAGGCTAATGTCTTATAAAATGGTTCACATTTTGGAGTTTCTTATTATTTCTTTGTATTATTATTTAACGCTTTCTTTTATTCTTTGTATTTTCTATGAAATACTTAGCACAGAATATACAATGGTTTACCTTTCAGCACCAAGTTTTAGAGTAAAGTGTTGAAGTTGTGACTCTTTCAATGTTGTCTTCTGACTTGATTCTCTTTCTCCCTCCATTATGAGTTATACTTTTAGGGTCTGGAGAAAAGGATCAGGGGTTAAGAGCATGCACTGCACTTGCATGTTATCCAAGTTTAGTTCCCAGCATCCATGTCCAGTGGGTCACAGCTGCCTGTAACTCCAGCTCTAGGGGAATCCAACACCCTCTTCTGGCCTCCTCTGGCAACTTACTCATGTACACACACACACACGCACACGCACACGCACACGCACACGCACACGCACACGCACACGCACACGCACACGCACACGGTTCCCAGGAATCTACAAAGATGATCGCAGCTAAGACTCCTAGCAATAGCAGATATGTAGCCTGAACTGGCCATCCTGTGACCAGACTGGCACCTAGTCCAGTTGTCCTCAGAGGGACATCATCCATTGACTGAGGGAAACAGATGCAGATCCACAGCCAAACATTAGGTGGAGTTCAGGGAATCCTGCAGAAAAGGAAGAGAAAGGATTGTAGGAGCCAGAAGGATCAAGGACACCACAAGAAAACTCACAGAATCAACTAACCTGAGCTTATAGGGGCTCACAGAGACTGAACCAACAACCAGGAGCCTGCATGGGACTGACCTAGGCACTCTGCATGTATGTTACAGTTGTGTAGTTTGGTCCTCTTGTGGGACTCCTAACAGTGGGAGCAGGGGCTGTCTCTGACTCTCTTACAGGCTTTTGGGACCCTACTCCCCATACTGGGTCACCTTGGCCAGACTTAATACGTGGGGAGGTGCTTAGTCTTCCTGCAACTTGATATGCCATGTTTTGTTGACACTCATGGGAGATCTGACCTTTTCTGAACAGAACCAGAGGAGGAGTGGATTGGGGGTGTGGGTGGGAACAGAGTGGAGATGGGGGGAGGGGACGGACTAGGAGGAGAGGAGGAAGGGGAAACTGTGGCCAGTATATAAAATAAATAAATTTATTTAAAAATAGAAAATTTTAATGAATCATGCTTTGAAGCCATTCCATTCATCGTTTCACTTAGTCATGAATTTTACATGGAGTGATAGAAGGATCCAGTGATCTACCCTGGCCCCTAGTATACTATCTAGCTATCACATGTATTTACCTTTAAATTCACATTTTTTCAAGAATGTGCTATTTCCACTTTAATATTTTTGCGCACATGAAATATTCCCATATTTCCATGTATAGCAAATCTGCTTCTGATCTCTTTACTCCATTCTATTGATGTATCTGTCAAGTTATGTGATTTTAATCTCTTTTATATCCAAAAGAACTAGCTTTCCTGGGGATTGGGTTGTCTTCCTTTGCTGTTTCCTAAATGTTCCCAAATGTTTTTATATTAGAACTGAATTGTCTAATTCTAGGAAAAAAGAAGCATTTTTATTGTGATCGAACTAAATTTATTATTTGAGAACTATATTGAGAAAGGTCATGTAAAAATGCCCATGGAGAATATCATATCATTTTTATTATTAAGTAATTATAAATTTAGCTATTAATCTTATTAATATTTAAGGGTACATAAATTTCATAATATTGAACTACCCTTGAATTGTTATGTTTTAGATATGTTATTAGATTTCTTAATCAAATATCATTATGATTTTTGTATAATTACAAAAACATGAGATTGGCCAGGAATTTCAGTTTTTACACAATATTTATAGGTTTATCTACCAATTTTATTATCACTTTACCTCCAGATTCCTAGACTTACATTATTTTCTGTTACTTTAAATAGTTTAAGCAACCCTGAAATTATCTGATTTTGAAACAATAGTATTAATTACCTTTTGAAGTCATCTGGTTCTGGATTTTTATGGCAGGCTAATAGTTCTATAACTTTTTTTTTTTGTGGAAATCGATCTTTCCACAGTGTCAATTCTCATCAGTTATATTTCTCCTTGAACATTATCTACCCATCTGTCTTAGTTAGGATTTCTATTGATGTGAAGAGGCACCATGACCACGGCAACTCTTATAAAGGAAAACATTTAGTCGTGGTGGCTTACAGTTTCAGAGGTTCAGTCCATTATCATTATGGTAGGGAGCATGGCGGCTGGGCTTATAGTGGCTTGCAGGCAGACATGGTGCTGGAGAAGTAGCTGAGAGTTTGCATCTTGCAGGCAACAGGAAGTTGCCTGTGACACTGAGCAAAGCTTAAGCAAAACGATCTCAAAGGCTGCCCCCGCAGTGACACTTCCTTCAACAAGCCCACACCTCCCAATAGTGCCACTCCCTATGAACTTATGGGGCCTAATTACATTCAAACTGCCATATTATCTCAGTTTTCAAATTGTATGCGTTCATAATTATGCAGAGAATTTTTCCACATTTCTTCTGTTTCACTGGATTCTTCCTGTCACTTCTTACTTTTATGTTTCCTTTTTATTATTATTTTTAATTTTTAAAATTACATGTAAAACATTTTTTCTTGTTTTTTTTGTGGGATGTGGGAAGCAGAAGAAGGCCCGAGTGAATGTATATTATTATATATTATAATGTCAGATGACATTCTGAGTGAGTGTATATTATTGACAAGGGCCCCAGTCCCTCAGACCCATGGAAATGGCAAGGAAATCCTCCTCCAGTCTGTGTGCAGTTTTCATATTACTCTATTTGTATGTTTTATTGTTTTTTCCCTGTAATTTATTAAGGTTTCCAGCGTGGCCTAACATGTTGTTGACTTTTGTGAATGTTTCATGTATGATTGAGAAAAAGATGTATTTTCAATTATCAGGGCATCTACTTAGCTGAACACATAAGGTTTATCTCATCATCATTACTGATGATGTTGAGACAATCCCACTTCATAGCATGGTCCAGAAACTTGTATCAGTCCCTCTGCCTCAGCTTCCTGAGTTCCCTTTACTTTCCTTGGAGTGAGGGTATTATATAAAGCTTACCAACTTTGATTAGAGGCATGAATACAGTTCTTTTTGCCTATGTTACTATTTCTGCTTCATAAAGATTGTGGTGTGTGTGTGTGTGTGTGTGTGTGTTGCATGTATGTGTGCATATAAGACAGAGAGAGAGAGAGAGAGAGAGAGAGAGAGAGAGAGAGAAAGAGAGAGAGAGAAAGACAGAGACAGAGAAAGACAGAGACAGAGAAAGATAGAGACAGAGACAGACAGACAGACAGAGGTGTGTGCCATGGGTCATATATGGAAGTTAGAGGACAACCTCAGATATCTGTCTTCATCTTTCACCTTGTTTGTGACAGGATCTCTTTGGTTTTTCTCTGCTGTGTATACCAGGCTAGTTCTCCTCCTAGGGAATCTTCTGTTTCTGCCACCCATAACTTTGTTGGAGCATTGGGATTGCAGATGTATACAACTGCATCTAGCTTTACAACTCAGGCCCTCACTCTCTGTGGCGAGCACTTAGCCACTGAGTTGTCTCTCTGTGCCAAATGGTATTTACACCTTTGTCATCTTCAAGATGAATTGCACCTTGTGATCATCAAGTACCTCATTTTGTCTCAAGTCCATTGGCCCAAATTTTACCTTGTTATATATAGGTCAAACTGTCAGTTTTCTGACTGCCATGCTTTAGCTCTGTCTTATATTTATAGATGTTTGCTAGTTTTCACTATGCGTCTTTAAAACACAGTGGAGTTGGATTTTGTTGACTGAGTCAGTCGATCAGAAAATCTTTTTCCAGAAGGTAATCTGTTTACATTTATTGGTGTAATTTAAGCTTAGCCTTAGCTCTGCCATTTGTCATTAACACTTGCTGTCATTTTTTATCTAATCATCTTAATCTTTTTCTTAGATTTTATTTTCTTGGTTCTTAAATTTTCATGTTCTTGGTTATACAGTGGGCTTCCAAGTCCACAGGGTTACATTTTAGATTCAAGAAACTAGACTATATTTGGAAAAGAATTGTGACTATGCTAAACATGTAAAGAACCCCCCCTTTTGCCATTGTTTCCTTTTCTCTTATTTATTTATTTATTTATTTATTTATTTATTTGCACAGGATCTCATGTAGCCCAGGGAGGCCTCAAACTCAAATACATAGCCAAAGATCACCTTGAACTTCTGATCCCCTAGCCCTCTATCTTTCAAGTATTGGGATGCAGATATGCATCACCACACCTGCGGCAAGGCCTAGTGCATACTAGGCAGATATTCTAATTCACATACATCCCTAGCTCCACATAGCCCTTTATACGTCATTTACAATGTATTGGGTATCATAAGTTACCTAGAGATAGTGTACAGGAGGATTATGTAGGCACTGTGCCAATTTATATGAGAAACTTTAACATTGAAGCACCTGTTATTTCATGGTCTTCTGAAATTGGTCCCCTGGAAAGATGGGCAGGAGTTGAATAAATGAAGGTCAGATGACAGGCCTAGAGTCAAGGAAGAAGCAGAGCATATTAAGATTGTTACAGGAGCTCCAGGTGGAATCTGAGAACAGGCAGTATGTTGGAGTGGCACAGAGGTGGCAGGAGTCAGGCCAGTGAGGCTGGGCCAGGAGTGGAGCCATGACGCGTAGGGCTATGGGGAATCATGAAGGAGTACTTCACTGAGGAGTGACCGGGCAAGCACTGAGTCAGCGCTCATGTGCAGAGGGGAGCTCACCAGTGACCCGGTTCAACTCCCCGCTCTGCACAAGGAACCCTGCTGGAGGTGAGAAGGGCTCATTGTCCCGGACAGCCTGTGTGTCCAGGTCCCTCTGGGTAGCAGGGTACTTGCACTCTTCAACCTCCCGCCTGAAGCAGCTCCGCCCTTTCTTCTCATATCAACCCGCTCTGGAACAACACCAGTCCAGCCTGGAGACTTTTGATTACTACCTGCAAGCTTTTCTGGCCCCAGGTCCTCCGTATGGTGGCCCTAGTTTCCACTCTTTGCATCTTGAGCCTGACCCTGACCCGGTCTGAATCCTGCCCACGTGCCCTGTTCTTCAGAGCACTACAGCACACGGGCTTATTAAACAAATCCCATTAAAAGGAAGGAAGGAAGTCTGGCCACTGAGCGCATCTGACCAGGGAGGAAGGAATGGTCCTTACTGAGGAGTGCCTTTATTTCATGGGGGCCTGCCACTCACTGAGATTCGCAGGAGAAATAGAATCCCAAGAAAATCAAGAGCATTTGCATTACAATCCACCTCAGTGCCCAAAATATCCTGCTGAGCATGCAGAATGTCAGGGGAAAGAGTGTGCTTTGCTTATTTGCAGCAAATAAATGAATGTTTCCGGGTGGGGTGGGGGTGTGATTTAAACTCTCAGCCATGTGGAGTCAAACGTTTGGCAAATGTTGACTAAAGAATCACCTTTGACCCTGCAGATTTGGGAGCAACTGACCCGGAGCTGGTGGAGGCAGGAGTAGAGAAGAATCTATTTGCAGTATAGAGAGAAGGCACTATGTTTTAGGGGGGACCTAAAGGCTGGGAATCTTGACTTTCCTAGCTTTCTGGTTCTTTCCTCATTGGTCGAAGAAAGAGAGCAAGAACTCACCCCTCTGTACCCTCCATCTTGCTGCTAGGCGTGCCCTCCGTGTTTATCTAAGTGAAAGTGACTTTGAAGTCTTTTTCTTGATGCTGGAATTTCTTTACATTTGTTTGTTTGTCTGTACATTTGTTCAGGAGTGCCATGGCATTCGTGTGGAGGTCTGTTCTCTTTTTCTATTATGTGGCGATCAACCCCAGTTCATCAGGATTGGTCACAAGCACCCTCACCTACCAAGCCTTCTTGCTGACACTGAGCTGCCAACAAACACACCAAGTACTTGCCAGATGTTATTTGACTTCAAGACTTTAAGTAACTTTCCCATGGTCACATGCTTCAGAAATGGCAGCATAGAACTCTGAATTAAACTGATGGGTCCATTGTACAGACAGGGCAGCCTGAGTCTAACAGCGACAAGAAAGAGATAGATGGCAAAGAGTGAGGATGCTGCATCTGACTAGTACTGTCGTAGTATTCATTTTGGACTGTCAGTCCCCAAATAACATGGAAGACTTATTATTAATTATGAAAGCAAGGCCTTAGCTTATATACTAGCTCTTATAACTTAAACCATTTCTTTTAATCTATGTTCTGTCATGTGATTTTTCTACCTCTCCCCCATTCTGTATGACCAACTTCTCCTGTGTCTCACTGGCATCTCCTTATACCTAGAGTCTAACCCTGAGTTCCTCTCTGCCCATAAGTCCCACCTCTCCTCTTCTGCCTAGCTCTTGCCCATTCAGCTCTTTATTAAACCAATCAGGTGCCTTAGGCAGGTGAGGCAAAACATAGATACATCTTCAAGTCGTGTAAACAAACATCCCTCAATATGTCACTCTAGAGAGTCCTTTCTTCCTGGACATCATGGTATTTTAAGAATCCAGACTCTGGGAAAGATGTGGGTGCCAGGAATCTCTTACCAAGTCATTGTTTCTTCAGCAGTGATTGGCAGGCAGAGAGGTACAGGGACCAACTACAGACATCTTTCCTCATTTGGCCTTGGAAAAGCCGTGATGATCCTTACCCTTCTGTTCTGTCTCAGGGAAATGAGCACAGTGGACATTCTAGGCGGGAAATAAGGCATCTGTTGAGGCTTGTGTCAGTTTTCTTTTCTATTGTGTGTGTGTATGTTTGTGTTAGTGTGGTGTGTGCCTAGGTGTGGGTGCATGTATGCATGGAGACCAGAAGTTGACATCTGCTGTTTTCCTCTACAGCTGTCCACTTCATTTACCAAGGCAGAGGCTTTTGCTGAACTTTGATCTCCTGATTCAGATAGTCCAGGTCACTAGATTGCCCCAGAATCACTATCTTGACTCTTGAGCACTGGGATCACAGGCAACCAACACCCCTACTTATGTAGTTTCTGGAAATCCACACACTGGTCCTCAAGTTTATGCAACAAGAGCTTTAACCACTGAGCCTTCCTGCCTGTCCCTTTTGTGATTTTTATGGCTCTGTATCCCAGCCCAGTGTCCCCTCTCTCCTTGTGGTGCTCAGGCTTGCCTTGGCTAATAGATAAGCTTATTTGCCTTGAGTTCTCTTGACAGACAATCTGCTAATTGTTTGGAACATTAAATGTTTGTAAGCAACTTTACCCAGGGTTTCATACCTCTTCTTTGTTTTTAAAGTCTCTCTGTTGATGACAGACTGGAAGAAAGTTTTCATTAATGTTTGCCTTCCAGTGTGTGACTCTCTACCTGTCTTTGGTCCTGCAAAACCTCTATGACTAATTTTGGTCAGTTAGCAGCTAGTTTCACCCTCTGATTCAAAACAACCTTTATTGGCATCTTGAGAGCATCAGAATACAGAATGGGATCAAAATATCCCATAGCATTCCCCCCTTTAGTCTAAATAAAAAGGGAAGGTTTAACTCTAACACATAAAGCAATATACAACAAAAAGAGTTACAAGGTAAGACTCACATTCGCAATGTTCAAATCATTTGGATTTGGCAAATTCAGAGAAAATATTCCATTATTTATCCTATCTTTGTGAAAAAGTTATGTACCTAATTCATTTTCTATCCTAACTTGTATTACCAACCCCAAACTATTTTGTAAGACAGTAAAACATTTTCTTAGATAAATAACTTAAGCTTTTATGTCTTTCAACCTTATACACTTTATACCTCTTTTGTGAGTTTCTTTTCTGAGTTTTGTAACAAGGAAAACTGTAACTAAACTATCTAATCTTTAACTCCATCAGAGACCTGAGAAGGATATAATATTACCTGAGTAAAAAGGAAATGAGAGCAAACATCTTCCAAAACTATAGAAAGGACAGAAACAACTGGTTGCTTAGACAGTCATCCTAGGTTCCTCTGTAACATTGGGGTGTCTGTCTTTGGCCTACAGGCCTAGAATATCTGACAGACTTTTGTGTGAAGCAGGAATTTTGAAGGGCTGTCCTGCCTTGTCTTGGGAAAGTTTGGGAACCACTGTGTGTGTGTGTGTGTGTGTGTGTGTGTGTGTGTGTGTGTGTGTGTGTGTCCTGCACAATTTGGACAGCATACTGTTTGTAGTTGAGGCAAGGTCAGTGTCTTACCCAGTGTCTAATTTTGCACAAAGAAAGCAAACTCCATATGGAAGTTCTTCAATGCCCATCATCTTCTCTGATGTAGATTGATGCTGCCAGGAGCAGACATACCTCATTGTCATGAAAGGCCTTATGTAATTAAAACATCTTAATTGCCATATTCTGTAGGTCTCTGAAGTGTTTGAAGACTACTTATCTATCTAAAATATATCTGTTTGACCTTGAAAACATACTTAACATGACTACAAGTTTGGTTATAATAGTTGCCTAACTAGTAACACTCATTTCTTTATTATCCTAAATAATTTGTAATAATAAATTTTCCAAGACTAGAAATTTACATTACATTGTCTTTTTAAAAGATTTATTTACTATGTATACAGTGTTCTGGCATGTTCATACCAGAAAGGACACCAAATCTCATTATAGATGGTTGTGAGCCACCATGTGGTTGCTGGGAATTGAATTCAGGACCTCAGAAGAGCAACTTCTGAGCCATCTCTCTAGCCCTTACATTACATTGTTAAATGAGCTACATAACCAATAGCAAAAACATATGTACAATATGTTCTAATAAAAATAGCCTAAAACAAGAGTAGAAACATATATAAAGTATAACAAAAACAACCTTTAATTTGTATCACTATATAAAAATCCATGCCAGTGTGAAATATTTAAGACTAGCAGTCTTAATATTTTTAGTTTGAAAGTAGATTCAATAATCTGCCCTATGATTCCTATATCACCCTTTTTCTTTTCAGAATGAGATCCCTAAATCTAATCTCTTTTGCTTAGTTTTCTATCTGACAATGACTGATAGCAACTTTCAATCAACATACCTAAACAATGATAAGTATACGTGATCCACTGGACAACCACAAACCGTCCACCCCAACTCTTGGGAATGTGGGTGTCACGTGGGTGTGATGGGATAATAATGCAAGGCTTATCTGAAGTCCTGACTGGAGTAGTCAGTGAGGCTGCACCATCTCAACTAGCCATCTTGAAATTGTCTTGAAAAGTTTAGAGTCCAAAGCTGATATTTGGGTGGTGTTTGTCAGCTTAGTGGCATTACCACAATTCATGTGGAATTGTCATTGTGGGACCCCATCATTCTTTTGGAACTTCAAAGGTCACTGTTAGAAATAGTCATAGTTCACTGCAAAAAACTTAGGTATTTTAAATGCCATATGCAGCAAATCTCAGAGAGGTTAAAGGACCACAATCTGTTAAGTACATCCAGGGTACACAATCTCAGATCCTAGTTACCTGATTTAGACTCAAGGTAGGAATCATGTATAGGAAGCTAGATGAAGCTTTTTTTCTAGAATTAGTTGGTATGCTATATGTCCATTAATATATCACAACATAAAGTTTAAATATATACATGCACATACATTAATTTTATAATCTTTGAGGTAATATTTATACCTTAAGAAAAGTTTTAAAGAGTAAAAGTAAAACGGAAGGATTGTGAGATAAGTGTAAGTAGAGTAGTCCCTTAATTTTGGTTTTTCTTCTGTCCCATATCAGGTGGCTTTTCTGACATGAGAGAGATTTTGGATTTTCCTCTAACTGGCATGCTTGGGTTTAGAGGAGAGAGTTATGCTCCAACTCCATAGCCAGCTTTAATTTTTAATTGAACTGAGACTAAAACTACCATTTGCCTTATATTTCCCTAGAGAACGGTATAAAAAATTGGGAAGATGTATTAAATTTTATCCTGTTGGAAATGTGATATACCAATAGGCCAATTGACTCTTTTTCTTGGGACATTTTCTCTGGATGATTCCTTCCTTTTTAAGATGTCTCATGTGTCCAGTGGTCTTCACATTCCTTCACTGGATGCCTTTATTTTCCTGGAAAGACAAAAACAAAACCCTGCCCCAATCCCTACTTTGGGGAGTTTCCCCTTTTGGCAGGTTATATCTGATCAAATGAAAGGAATTTGTTAATCTTACAAGCATGTTTAGATTGAATGTCCATGTTTGAACTATTGCCTCATCTAATCAAGAGGTCTCTCCTGTTCAAGTCAAATCTTTATCAATTTTGATGATATCCATAGCTTTTCTTCTCCTGTGGAAACAAAAGCAAAACCTCTTCCCCAACATAACACATATCCTGGTTTCCATTCTGAGGTCAACACGTCTTTAAAGTGTACAGGCTGATTTAATTCAGCAAGTTTTTTTCCCCTCTATTATCCAATATTTCGCCACAGCCATTGTTCCATTTTTCATTAGAATTTAAAAAATGTAAAGTGGATAAAGCACTGTGTAATCTATCTCTTATAGGTCTTTATTACCCCTTTCTGTTTATTAATCTTATCTTTTAAATTGCATTTAGATCTTCCTCTAACTGTTTATCCTATGGTATACCTGTAATATGCTCTGCTACTTCCTTTGTCTCTCTGTCTTTGTTCCTCCAAAACCTCTGTGGTTAATTTTGGTCAGCTAGTAGCTAGATCCACCCACTAATTCAAAGCAAACTTTATTAGCAGTCTCAGGAGCATCAGAATGTGATCAAAATATCCCATAACACTTCTCAGTGTACATAAAGTTATATTTATGTTCAAATAGAATCTATTAAACATGAAGTAATGTATATTAAAAGTTTCATCCCTTGAAAAATACTTCATTGCTAAAAGTGCCAAGTAATCTAAGCTATTAAAAGCCTGCGGTGCTGATAGAATTACTTGACAAGGGGATATCACAAGATGTTAAAAGACAGAGGATTTCCTCAGTGCAGTAAAGCAAAGCATGATGAGGCAAGGTGTGCCCCACTGTGTAATTGGAAAGTTTCATTTCTATGAGACACCATTCATCTTTTAAAAGATGAGTGACAGACACTCACTCTCTCAGCCTCCCTTGCAGCTTTAGAGAATAGGTAGGCTACTTGATATCTGGATATACAACTCACTTTTAATTAGAAACTAGTGATAGAAAGAGCTGAGGACTTTGTAGACATCTAGCATGGCTGCAGGTAGCAGTGGCCACAGTCCAGGGATAGGGACTGCTATCATTGGGGTGTGGGGGGGGTAGTTGCTGGGTTGGTGACAGTGGCTATAGTTGTAATGTTTCTGTGGGTCCCATCTGGAGCATGCCTTTCAGCACTGCTTTGGACTGAATACAGTTTTGTCTCTCCCCCTCCCCCAGGAGTCTGTGGATTTACACAATGTTCTGTGAATATACTCCTCTTCTGAAGCCAGGCCTCTTTCACCACTGGAGCAAAAACAAATGTGTATCCCTGGAGTTAAAAGGGTTTTTGAAGTTACTGCGTGCTTCATTGCATCTTTTTCTTAAATGATGATTAATCAAACTGTGCTAATTTTGAGCAAAATCTTCCTTTTTAAAAATGCCTCAGTGACACACTGGGAAAAAAACCTAAATGAAAAACATTTCTAGGCAGAATACCCTCATTAATGATGCAGTGGTCCTGAGATCTTAAGCTCTCTCACTTAAGTTTTGACCACTATACTACCAATACCATCTTCACTAATATCCTTGAGATTTTCAAGTTGACAGCATGCTAAGTCAAAAAATGACTCATATGCTACTGAAAATTCTTCACAGTCTCATCCAGAAAATTTATCATTATAAAGAAATCAATATAAAGATGTCCCAAACTTTAACATTTAAGTCTTATCTGATACATAGAAAATAAATAACAAGGGTAAGGGAGATAGCCTAATTGGTAAAGTGCTTGACACATAAGCGTGAAGACCTGTATACACACACACACACACACACACACACACACACACACACACACACACGCCTGTGTGATTATAGTATATGACTATAATCCCAACACTGGGGATGTAGAGGCAGGAGGAACCTAGGGTTCACTGGACACCAAGTGTTGCTGAGTCTCAGAGCTCTAGGCTCAATAAGAGACTTTGTCTCAAAGATACAGTGGAAAGTGATTGAGGAAGATGCCCTATGTCCACTCTGGCTGGCATTGCCTGCTTCTGAAACATTTTTAATACTGAGAACAAAAACCAGGCCTGGGGAATACATCTCCATGTGGTAGAGTGCTTGTCTAGCCTGTGTGAGGCTCCAGGTCAAATCCCTAGTGCTGAAAAAAAATTAAAATAAAAATTAAAATAAAACAATTCTTACAATAATGGGGACAGCAGGATCAAAAGCACACAGAAGCCAACCGAAAGATCTTCCATAGGGCAAAGATGGAACAAATAACAAAATAAAGTAAGATTACATTATAACTCAAAGTATTCAATAAATTTACTATTCCATTCTAGTATTAATGATTAATGAATGGGTCAGTAACTCATCAGGAGCAGAGAAATCTCCTGCGTAGAGGAATTCTCAACACTGTGTGTATGTAGGTGGTCCACTCTTGTGGAGGTGAAACAGCTTCCCCTTAGAAGTGTCCCTGTGCATGAGGACAAAAAGCAATGGGTAGAAGAGGGAGAGAAACCCAACAGACAGTCATGGGCCCAGAGATCAAGGTCAGTAGCAATAGTAGTAAGTCACACTGATTGCATATCCCTTAGCATGATGTGATATAATGACTCTCTACACTGTGTTCCCCTACTCACAGTCCCCATACAGTGAGGGAAAAACCAAGGTACTCCAATTAGGACATCCTACCAAACACTGACTGGTACTTTCTAAAATGTCAATATCCTACAGAACAAGGACAGTCCGAGAAGCTGCCACAGCCCAGTGGAGCCTGAGGACACTGACATTCAGCTGTGAGGTGTGTTCTGAATGAGGTGATGAGGCATGGACAGGCAAGAACAGAGGGACCCTGTAAAAGGACAGACTAGAGCCTCAAATACCCTGTCAACATTGGTGGATCAGAACAAATGCACCATGCATGATACATGATGCTGATGATGGCAGACACTGGGTGTGTTGTATGTGACACAAGGCTTCTAGATGTCCATAAAGCTATGAAAGTATTGAATAGAGAGCTGGCAAAATGACTCAGCAGGTAAAGGCATTTGCCACAAGCCTGAAGACCTGAGCTCAGTCTTTGATACTAACACGGTAGAAGAAGAAAACAGACTCTCACACATTGTCTTCTGGCTTTCACTCATGCACACGTGCATAATAAATCAAATCTAATAAAAATTTCTCTAAAATAGACACCCTACCAGAGCCTATGGGACTATATCAGATATAGCATATGTATAATCAGAAACAGAAGAGAGAATTGGGCTGAAAGATTGAAGAAATGATGATTGAAAATTTTCACAAATATTGTGAAAGAAACAAGTGTACAGCTTTAATATGCTCAGCTATGGGTTAGAGAGATGATTTGGTGGTTAAAAGCATTAGCTGCACAGTGAGTGATGAGGAGCAGAGTTCAGAATCCCAACTCCCACTTAACAGGCCAGGCTGTCCACACAAATACCTGTACCTCCAGCCTCAGGGGATCCAATTCCTACTTCTGGTCTCTGCACACACATGCATGTACACTCACACAGTCTCTCTCTCTCTCTCTCTCTCTCTCTCTCTCTCTCTCTCTCTCTCTCTCTCTCTCTCTCTCTCTCTCACACACACACACACACACACACACACACACACACACCCAAACCCAAATAAATAACAAAAACCTTAACCAGGTCTATAGGGATGACTCTCAATGCTCTTCCAGAGGACTGGAGTTCATTACCCAGCACCCATAGCAGGCAGTTCACAGCTCCGGGGAATCTAATGCCTTCCTCTCTCCTCCTTGGCAATGCACACACGTGACATACACGCACACAGACATGTACATACACATAAACAATAAGTAAACAGGAATCTCCATAAACTCTCACTGGTATAGAAAGAAAACCATGGCTAGATACATCAGTGGACCTGTTAAAAAGTCTCTGTGTAAAAGATTTGTAGATTGGATGATCACACAGAATTTTAAAAAATCAAGAAAAGGAAAGGAAAGGGAGAGGATAACAGCAGAAATGAATAAAATTGAAAATAATTGCACAATGAAAATGTTGAAGATATTAATTGTACAGAAAAATCTCTGGCCAGATTTATATAATTAAAAGAGAAAATACAAATGTAGATTATTATAAATGAAAAGCGGGGCAGCCACAGATGGAAAGAAACTATGAACAGATGTATGCAAAGAAATTGAATGTGTAAGCAAAATAGACAATTTCTAACTATATGCTGTTTATCAGTGAATCAAGAAGAAATATGAGGCATTAACAATGAAGTGCATTGTTTTGTTTTTCTGATTTTCCTCGCACTGGGGAACGGACTTAGGGCCTTGTGTACGTTAAGCTAATACTCTGCCACTGAGCTATATCCCCAGCTTTCTTTTTTTCTTTCTTTCCATTTTTATTTAAATTAGAAACAAGATTATTTTGCATGTCAATCCAAATTCCCTCTGTCTCCTCTTCTCCCCTGCTCCCCCCCAACTAACACCCTACCTATCCCACACCCTTTCTGCCTCCCAGGGAGGGTGAGGCCTTCCATAGGGGTCTTCAGAATCTGACATGTCCTTTGGGACAGGACCTAGGCCCACCCCCGTGTGTCTAGGCTCAGGGAGTATCCCTCTATGTGGAATGGGCTCCCAAAGTCTTTTCCTATGCTTGAGATAAGTACTGAATTTGTAGTAATTCAGTAAGTACTGAATTACTACAAAATCTCCCATAGGTTTCTGAGGCCTCCTCACTGACACCCACATTCAGGGGGTCTGGATCAGTCCCATGCTGGTTTCCCAGCCATCAGTCTGGGGACCAAGAGTTCCCCCTTGTTCACGTCAGCTGTTTCCGTTTCCTCCCTCCCTCCCTCCCTCCCTCCCTCCTTCCCTCCCTCCTTCCCTCCCTCCTTCCCTCCCTTCTTTCTTCCCTGCTACCACACACAAATACATACCACCACAATTACAATAATAAAAAGAACACAGAGGGATTGGCTCTGTAGTGATTTGTGTTTTCAAATGTGGCTCTAGCAGTTGAAATTGCAGTTTTTGACAAGCATAGAGAAATGAATTAGTGAAATAAAATTGGGAGCCCAAAAGGAAAGCAATGCTAATGTGGAAATTTACTGTGGAACAAAGCTGACTACAGATCAGCAGGAGTGACAAGGTAACTATTCAGCAGACAGTTCATATGGAGAAAGTCAGAGCCAGACCTCACACCACACACAAAACTAAATTCCTGGAAGATTAAGACTCTTAATGCAAAGGAAACCACAATTAAGACTTATAAGAAAATATAGGTTGTTCTTATAAATTCACAAGGGAAGATCCTCTAAGACTTTAAAGTATGGTCTGGCAAAGGACTGATTGAGACCTGAAACTTGGACTGGTGATGTAGCTCAGTGGCAGAAAACCTTCCCAGCATGCATGGGGCCTGGAGTTCAGTCCCCAACACCACAACAAGAAGTTAAAGTCGTTTTCAACAAAATACTATAAAAGGTAGAGCAATGTGCACATGCCCATCAGAGTTAGCATGCTGAATATTTAAAATGTCTATAAACCGTCAAGACAACGCAAAAGAGCATAGGAAACATAGGAAGGGGTGTGTAACAATAAGTCTTTACTCCAAGCCTCCTGAGCCCTGCTGCTACATGGGCCCTTTTTGCCAGGCTGCCCAAGTTCTGCCGCCACATTATGGTCCCAAGTAACACACAGAGACTTTTATTAGGTACAAATGCTGCTTGGCCAGTGACTAGGATTTCTCATCTGCTTGCTCAGTCTTAATTATCATAAATCTATATATTTTATAAGAGTTAGCTTGTCGAGGACACCTTCTGCTGGCACCCTCTCTTGCCGTCGGATCACATGGCGACTCCAGAACAGAGACCAGGAGGAAGATCAAGAGAAAAAGGATTACTTCCTTCTTGTCCTTGCTTCTATATGAGTCTACCTGCTATGTCACTTCCTGCCTGGACCGCAAGACTTCTTTACTACATTTCCCAGAATCCTCCTTGACTCCTATCCAGACTAACTTGCTGTCTCATTGGCCAAACAGTACTTTATTCAACAATCAATAAGATGAACAGATACACAAGGACCCTTTGTATCAGGGGTGATATATAGAGAATTGAATGACATACAGAGTATTAAATGAACAATAAACACATGAACCAGTGTTCAGTTCATTAACTGTCAGAATTCAAAGTCAAACCACCATGAGATGTAAGTTTACATTACCGGCTGGATAACCATTTAAAAGACTTAAAGTACCCACGTTCCAGGCCATTTCTCATTTGCCCTTCTAGGCCCACTCTGTGCCTGTGACATCTAGAGCAGTGGTTCTTAACCTTCCTAATGCTGTGACCCTTCAATACAGTTCCTCATGTTGTGGTGGCCCCCAACTATAAAATTGTTTTTGCTGCTGCTTCATAACTGTAATTTTGCTACTATTATGAGTTGTAATGTAAATATTTGATATGTGACCCCCAAAGGGGGGTCATGACCCACAGGCTGAGAACCACTGCTCTTGAAGAAGGAGGCTGGAAGCACTTAGAGTTTGGGGTTCATGTCTCTAGTACCCCTCTGGCCTGACTAAGGTAATGATTCCTGTGACACCTCACTGAAGCTAAGCTGTAGGGAGAGACCCTGCATACCTGTACCGCCGACCACGCCTGTTTTGGCATGGTCACAGGTACATAGAGGGGTAGGATAAAGAGCAAGGAGAGGAGGCACTTGTCCTCTCTTGGGGTTCAAGCCAGATCTAGGAGGCATCTGGGGCTGAACTTCTTGTAGTGCCAAATCTGGTTATCAGCTACTCGTGTGAGTTGTTCTCTTTGTTGTCATTTATAATATACCATCAATAGCCATATCTTGTATATGGCTGTGTTTCTTTCTACTAAGCCCCTACTCATCACTGTCTCCTGTAGTCATGGCTCTCTCTTGCCACTAGCCCTTGGACCCGCCTCCAGACCTGGGCATTTTGACTTCCCATTGTGGACACATCCCCACCTCTTATTTAACCAGTTCATAGTCACATGAGTAACACCTCCAGCGGCCTCTTATTATCAACCCCATTTGAGTGTCTCTTCTCTGCTACCCAGAGTCCCTGCACTATCTTTTGGATCTTAAATGTAGTCCAAAGGCCCAGATGTTGGTTCCCAGCCTCTGGGGTTACTAAGAAGTGGCAGAACCTTTGAGAGGTGGGTCTGGTGGAAGCAAGTTAGGGGTTTGGGAACTCCAGTCCTCCTTTTTCTCTGCCTTTGCTTCCTTGTCATGAGGGAAGGGGTTGTTCTGCCACACATCGCTACTGTACTATGCACCCTCACTCCATCCCAAAGCAGCAAAGCCAACTGACTGTAGGCTACAAGAATTGAGGTTGAGATGCAAAATAAACCTTCCTTCTTACTAAAGTGGTTGTCTCAGGTATTTTGTGACATCATGGAAAAGTAATCACACACCCTGATGAGCTAAGTATGGGGAGGAAGTTTAGATAAGAAAAGTCCACATACACCTATGGCAGTGCGAACTGGTGTAACCTTACTTTGATGTGCTCACCCCATTACCAGTTAGTTATTCTAATATGAGCCTGACACATCTTGTTCTTTGTGTTAGAAACCTGTAGGGATGACCTTCACAGCTATGTTGTGATAATGAAAAATTAGGAACATGACCATCTACCAACTGGAAAAGGGTAAATAAATAGTAGAATGTTCACGTAATATAATGACATTGAGACTGTTAGTGAGCCTAGGGTTATCTATGGCCACTGATGAATGCCACAAATACATATTTGAAAAGAACATATATATTGGATGGGCAAGATGTTTCAACAGGGGCTTGCTGACAATTCTGACATCCTGAGTTTGATTCCCAGGGACCTACATCATAAGTTGCCCTCTGATCTCTACATGTACATTGTGTCATGATTGCATCTCCTCTCTCTCTCTCTCTCTCTCTCCCTCTCCCTCTCTCTCTCTCTCTCTCTCTCTCTCCCTCTCTCTCTCTCTCTCTCTCTCTCTCTCTCTCTCTCTCTCTCTCTCTCTCTCTCCTTCCCCCTTCCCACAAAATAAAATTTACAAAAAAAGCTAAGTCACATCTTCTGTGGCAAAAAGTGGTAGGGCATATACATAGAATGATTTCTTGGAGACACGACACATATAACAGCTGTACAAGGCAAATATTTGGCAATAGTTTACCCAGTCCAGAGCAGAAGGTGCCTGTGGGAGGGGGCAGGGATGAAGTCATTATGGAAGGGCATCTACCAAGGGAGTTAGCTGTGTTGACAAGGTTTCATTTCTTAAGCAGGGTGGCAGGTGTATGAATATACATGATATTATTTTTAAACTGATTTTTCAGGTCTCAGTTATTGCATATACATTCAAAAATTTAAATAATAAAAGAGAAAGGAAAAACAACCCCAAGTTTGCACTGAGGAGAAGCTAGCATGTTCCTCTGAGGTTGCAACATATCAGTAAGGATAAAAGAAGAAAACACAGCTAAGACAAGTCTTAGAACTGGGAATGTGGTAAGCTTTCTTTTGCATATGGTTGGCCATCTGTACATCATCTCTGGAAAAATACACATGAACTTGCTAATAGTGAGACCTTGGCCTTTGGAGGCTGAGTGACAAGAGCATGGCTTTCAGGTTCCTTTATTTTTAAACTATGAAGGTCATATTATGAGCTTCTATGAACAAATGGATAAGATGCTTGGAAAGCCTCCATATAAGGCTCTGTTGACTTGCTGAGAAAGCACACTGTGTGGCCACTCTGAACCAGCAGGCCAGCACTAGTTAAAACAAGAGAGAGTGCTGTGTTGAAGATACTTCATAGCCCCCAAACCTACACCATCTATTCCCTGGCACTTTGGGGGGAAAACATGCCAGCTCTGTGTCAAGAAGACAGACACAGGAGGGTGAGGGAGAGCCTTGGAAGATGTCTAAGCTTTGAGTTTGAGCAAATGCCTGTAAGGAGGAACCCACTGAGCTACAATGTTAGAGCTCTAATGAGAGAGGGATGAGGTGGACCAGAGAGGCTATTCTAGAAGATTCTGTATGATATCTGGAGCTGTGGAGACAGGCCAGGGCTGGCAAACAGAATTGGGGTCTCTGGCACAGAGAAGATACATAAAGCACATGAGAGAGCCTTAGGGGGAACAGAACCCAGGGTCAACGTGCTTTACATCATGTGGGAAGAAAAGATGGGGTGGAGACAAAGGAGCCTGGAAGAAAACCAACACAGTATGGACTCCCAGACGCAAGGGGAAGCTTTTACTTCTAGCAGGGGAAGCAGGACCATGGAACAAATGCCACTGGGAGCATGTTAAAGAGGGGAACATACTGGTGACCTGGGAAAGAATATTTCCAGGGAGACACAGGTTCTAGTGAGGTTTTGGTGGTAAGAGAAGGAGACAACAGACTCTCCAGGAGCAGAATGGAAAGAGAGAGAGAGAGAGACTGGGGGAAGGGGGAGCAAGAGAGCCAGTGAAGGTGGTGCCGTGTTGAAAAGATGGAGAAGAGAGAGTAGGGAAAGCTCCTTCTGAAATTCCAGGTGCCGGAGGCTGATCATATCTGCACAGATTAGGGTCCCAAGGCAGACGTGGAACACCTGGGTGTGCAGTTAAGAGATGAGATGCCTTCCTTCCTTCCTTCCTTCCTTCCTTCCTTCCTTCCTTCCTTCCTTCCTTCCTCCTTCCTTCCTTCTCTTTCTTTCCTTTTCTCTTTATTTTACTCCCTCCCTCCCCCCATCTCTCTCTCTCCTTTTCTGTTTTGGACTTTTTTCTAGACAGTTTATCTGTAACAGCCCTGACTGTCCTGGAATTCATTTTGTAGACCCGGCTGGCTTCCAACTCAGAGATCAGTCTGCCTCTGCCTCCCGAGTGCTGGGATTAAAGGCGTGCGCCACCACTGCCTGGCTGAGATATTTCTTTAAGAGAAGTGTGCATGCATGGCTCTCCCTAGAAATGCCAAGACTCAGCAGGTTCCTCTGGAAGTTGAGATGCTACATTTCAAAGCACTGTGCCTTTGTCAGTCCCTACTAAGGTCCAGCAGGTTTGGAATTCATTCCATATGATTACACAGAATTGAGCTGTTTCCAAATGCCTTGACTCACAAGAGACAGGGAAATGGGAAGTGGAGGATTTGGGTACCAGTAAGTCTGATGAGGATTTAATTAAGAACTCAATTTTCCCAGACTTCTAGTACTCAGCTGCCTGGTGTTCCTTTAATAGGAACTGTTGATAGGGTCTAATTATGGTGGGTTATTTATGGGATAAAGTCTCCTCTCTTTGCTCAATTATGTTTTGTTTGGGAGATTTACATTCTTTGATGACTCTAGCTTTTAATTGGGTCTATTGTGTTCCCCAAAGATGCACTTAGTCTGGGGAATCTCTCATTTATGGCTTTTTCTCTTCCCTAGATCCCACTACTCTTTCTTTCATTGATAAACCCCAAAGGCATGGGGAAGTGACTCCTCCTTCTCCCATTCATAACACTGCCAAGATGAATGGTTTCCTTCAAATTCTCAGAATTCTTCAAAATCTAGTTGGAGTATTAGTTATGTCTGAGAAATGGCTCAGTGGTTAAAGTACTTGCTGTGCAAGCTTGAGGAGCAGAGTTTAGATTCCCAACGGATAGGCGTGGCAGCCCACCTGTAATTCTAGCCTTAGGAGGTACAGATAGGTGTCCCCATAGCAAGCTGGCTATTGAGGCTAGTCATATTGGTGAGCTCTGGGTTTGATTAAGAGAACTTACTTCAGTACATAGGGTGATTCCTAACATCAACCTCAGACCTTCACAGGCATCTGTGCAATGTATACCCAGACACATGCAAATATGCAGACATGCTCACACATGAACATGGGAAATAGAAATCTTTAAGAAAGACAGACAACACTCTCCTTAGAATCCAAACAAGAATCGGGAGTTGCCCATCTCAGACGACTCAGATGACTTCAGATGATCAGAGGCATCTGCCTCAAAGTGAAGTCCTCAGTGAGGCTGAGGGTAATGACCTTCCTTCCTCTGCATCCATACAGGACCTGTGGGGGTGACATCAAGAGATGGGGGAATATCAAGAAAATAGAGCCGACTGTCACTCCAGGTAAGAATCTCTGAGTTCAAGGCCACCCAGGGCTACATGAGAGTGAATCAATCTAAAACAGAAACAGAGCTTATGCCTTTAATCCCAGCACTGGATGGGGTATATAAGATAGGAGCCACACTGAGGACAGGATCCCCCTTTCAGCCTTGGTTAGAGGTAAAAGCTATCTGGTGGCTTGGCTGCTTTGCTTTTCTTATCTTCATCTTAAACTCCAATATCTGTCTCTGTTTATTATTATTATTATTATTATTATTATTATTATTATTATTTGTGCTACAGTTGAGAGTCACCCTGGGTATTGTTGAGTAGCAGTCAGGATAGCAAACTATATGCTGTGGTAACAAAACAACCCTCATTCCATCGAAATGGGCTCCAGACACAGATGCTTCTCACTCGCACCATATTTTCATTGTTGGGTTTCCCCAGATGTCATCATGCTATTGTCACTCAGAGATTCCAGCTGATGGAGTAATGTTTCCCTGGAATACTGCCAGCCACAAAGAATGACAGAGAAAGACCCAGAGCACATGTTAACTTCTAAACTCTCTACTCATCCAGAGAAGAATGCTTTTGTTTGCCTATTGTTCTGGGGGTTCTCTTTGTGCATTCTAGTACTTTTGTACTTGACAGTGACATTAACATCCACAGTTTCCCAGCGGTGCTCACATGTGTGACAGCACATGTTATAGGCCCTGCTGTGCTCAGAGAGCAGAGTCTAGTGCTTGCTCAGATTCCACTCTGCCTTAATTCATGAGGCAGGCAGAGCTGGAGTGCTACTGTTTAAACCCCTCCTCCTACATGAAATGAATTTTAGGTTTCCTAATGTGTTAAATATTCCAGTCTGAGCTTTAGGCTCAGTCAACAGTGCTTTGAAATCATGACTAAGTTGCTCAGAGACCCTATGACCCAGGCCAAGGAAAGTGACCTTGCTGAGATTCTGTTCTTCCTTAGTAAGTTGGAATAACAACAGCTGCATCCTCATGGCTCTTTGGATAATTGAGAGAGCACTTATAAAATGTAAAGCCTGGCTCCCAGTGATCAATACATCATGGTCATTACTGTTCAAATGTTCCCTATAGGCTCATGTATTTGAACACTTGGTCCCTTAGTTGGTGGTGCTGTTTGTGAGAGGTTATGGCACCTTCCATAGCTTTGGTAGAGACTGGGGGTGGGCTTTGAAATATGTCTTTCATCCTACTTCCTGTTCTTTCCCTCTACTTCCTGGGTGTGGATGAATGTGATCACCTGCCCCATGCTCTAGCCGTCTGTTGCCATGCTTTCCATGCTATTGTGGACTCTAGCTCTCTGAAGCAATAAGCCAAAATAAACTCTTTTTTCCCTTCCAAGTTCCTTTTGGTCATGTTATTTTAGTCACAGGAACACAAACTTAACTGATATACTCCACAGTGTCAGTTCTACCCATGCTTAATTGGCTAAAGTCATTTGGTCATGCCTAATTTGACATGTGTTCACTTCAGTGGAAGAAAGGAACAACTGTGAAGAATGGTCTCACAACTTTTCACATACTCTATCTTGCATGTGGTTCATGCTAAACACATTTAAACTTTAAAATTAAAAGTTGTCATTTACCAGTGAAGAGTTCGATACATTTTTCTTTTGTGTTTTTCTTATTTCTTTCTAACTGATTCATGATTAGTGTTCACTGTCAACTTGAGAGAACCTATAATTGCCTTGATGAGGAACCTCTGGGCATGCCTACAGGGGATTATCATGATGGCATTAACTGAAGGTGGGGAGACCCAACCACTGTGAGTGGTTCTGTTCCTTGCCTGGGATCTTGGGTTGTGTAAGAGAGCAGGAACTGAGCAGCAACATGTACTCCCCTGTCTGCTTCCTGATTTTGAATGGCATGTGACTAGCTGCTTCAGTCCTACTGTTTTGTTGTCTCTGCCATGAACTGTGAGCTGAAATAAATGTTTCCCCCCATTAGGTTGCTTTGTCAGGATATTTTATCACAGAAACAGGGAATGGGGGACAAATCTGTACCAAGCATAATGTCTCAATGTGCTGGTGAATGCTGGGCCTTGTACTGTCTTTGCTCATGTGGCCTGGCCACTGGTGTCTAGGAAAGTGGTCTACAAGTCACAGACCCTTTGAGTCAATTTGATTGTGGAAAGACAGAAAGAAAAACAAGGTCACCTTCTTCTTGCATCTCCTGGGCTAGCCCATTTTCACACATCTGTAGGTGGCTGTAGGTACTATGATGTGGCCAGCTCCAGTGGGCTATAGGAACAGTTATTCCTGTATATTCCATGGTGGTTAACACATGAACTGCCATGGCCACACATGACTGTGGTGTGGACAGTGCCATGAAGCACACTCCACTGGGCCCAGGGAAATGGCAACCTAGGCAGCAGGGACAGCCCAGGGTAGGTGACTTCTGGATGAGCTGAAGGAAGGGATGCTTTCGAATTTGGTTGTTGCAAATCCTGATTTTAACAGTAACCTAATTTCATTGTTTAAATTTAGAATATACAGTTTAAAGGAAAAAAGGTGATTGTGGACAATACTCAGTGCACCAGTCTAGACATTCACCCAATTTACATAGTTGCAATATCACTGCAGGGCTATGTAGGCAGGATTCCCTCCAGCACGGCACGTGGACTCTTTCTATAACTACATGCATGGATCTGTGTTGTTCTGAAGGACTACTGAGCTACTCAGGCTGCAGGTACATGGTCATCTATAACAAATGTTCTATTTGTGGACATCAGTTGTTTCCAGCCACATGACAAATGGCTTTGGGCATGCATCACTGTACACATCCACAGTTATTTGTAATGAATCAGTTTCTGGGAGGCAAACCAGAGCTCACAGATGGATACTATATTAGGGTTTGGAGCTCCAGCAGGTCAGATTGTAGCTGCAGTTAAAGGAATGAGACCTGGGAAGGCCTGCTGGAGGGCTGGAGAGTCTCAAGGGAAGTGTGACTCCTGAGAGACAGGGTGAGTGTCAGTGGTGACATCTGCTCTAACAGCGTCTATGCACCTCTCCAGCCTTTGCTGGTCACAAGATCCAGCTGGGGTCCAGGATAACACCCACCTCTGTGGAGGTTTTCTAAGGGCTCTTATCCTTCCTCCCCATCCTCGCTGACTGCAAGGCATACAGTAGGCACACCATAGATGCCGTTCTCTGCTGAGTCACTAGAGAACTCTATTAGCCATTTTTCTCTGAGATA
Organism: Cricetulus griseus; assembly: GCF_003668045.3. Taxonomy (NCBI): domain Eukaryota; kingdom Metazoa; phylum Chordata; class Mammalia; order Rodentia; family Cricetidae; genus Cricetulus; species Cricetulus griseus. The sequence goes on along the minus strand of NC_048595.1, from coordinate 83,006,000 downwards.
TTTAATCTTCATTATCAACTTGACTGGATGTAGAATTGCCTAGAAGATATCTGTGAAGGAGTTTCCAGAGAGGATTAACTGAGGGGAAAGACTCACTCTGAAAGTGAGTGGCCCCTTCCCATGGGCTGGGGGACAAGATGACATGGAATAAAGGAGGGGGAAGGAATAAGCCAGCAGAGTGAAGGCTTTTTCTTCTTGGCCTACCTCACTGTGGGCCACACATCACATTTGTTGCCACAGTATTCTGCCTATGTGCATGGGGCCAACCAACTTTGGATTGAGCCCTCTGAAACCATGAGACAAAACAGAAGATTCCTTCATTACATTTTCTCTCAGGAATTATGATCCTGGTAGTGCAGAAGTGACTGACAGCGCCCTCAGCACCTTCACAGCCTGGGCGTGTGGGATATAAAGGCAACCAGGCAGCCACTGGCAGTGTGAGAGGCACAGGGCCATCACATAACTGGGGAGAAGAAATTTCATCCTGTAAACATCTCTTTCGCTGGCCATTTACATTACTGATTTGGATTCTATAGCTTTCAAATGTGAAGAAATATTCAATGGGAGAGAGTGGGAGGCTGGCACAATAATCATATATCATTTCCGTTGAGGAGAGGTATTGATTCTCCAGGGGGCTCATGAACCCTGGGACACTTCTGGAATGCTAACGCTGTTTTTCCCTCAGCACATCTTCTCTCTGCTTAGCAGGGTCATTTTAACCCCAAATGTTCTTGGCAGTAGGATGTAGACTCTTTGATAATTAGAAAAGTCATCCCCAGCTTCCTAGAGGGAGTACCCCTCCTCCATCCCCAAATCTGATTCAAAAATAACACCTTCCATTAAACTGTTCCCAGCGTTGTCCTCTCTGGACACACAACATAGGACCGTAAGAGACTGTCTACCCTCACCTTCTTTAATTGCCCCCAACTGTGGCAAGACATCTTGAGTTATTTCCTGTTGTGGCTGTAACAATGCCACAGTCTGGTGGCTTGTAGGGAGCCCCACTTATTGTCTCCAGGTCTGTGGGTCAGGAGTGTGGGTACAGCAGTAGTTGACTGGATCCCTGTTTTCTGTGATGTAAGCTCCCTGAGCTGTACCTGGAAACGCTGAGGACAACACGCTTCTAAACTCATCCAGGTCACTGGCCAGATCCAGCTCCTTGTGACATAGGATGGAAGTCCCATTTTTTTTTTTTTTTGCCAGCATTCAGTGAGGCTTGCTTTCACTGCCTGAGGCTGCATGTCTCTAGGTGGATCTTCCAGCAATGGTCAGCCTGCCTCATGCTTCTGGTACCTCTCATCTCTTCCCTGTCAGTCTTCCAACTCCAGACAGAAAAAGTTTTCAGCTTTTAAACCATTCATGGTTCCAGTGGACAACTTCCTGATTTGGGTTGTAACTTTAACCCAAATCTGCAATACCTTTTCTGCCATGTAACTGTTCCTATCTGCACATATCCCTAGGTTCCAGCGATGACTGTGTGGTCACAGGGCGGGGCTCCTACCTAATCCAAGGGCAATGTCAAGAACCAAGCTTTCTTTGCTGCCATCTCTCCAGCAAGATCTAGCAGGGCCCAATGTCTTTTCCACCGTTTCCCCCGAAACCTCACTCTGTGCTGAATTCTATGGGGCCCCGGCCCTGGCCCTGGCCCCAGCTTCTTCACATCTGATTCCAGCCATCTCTTCTTTCTCCATAGCACTTTATAGTCACTAAGGCAAGGAGTAGAGAAAAGTGATGCTCACAAAGTGTTGAGCTTCAATGGGCACAAGGTCACGTTGGAACAGAGCTCAGGTCTCCAGACTGTAAGAACATTTGTTATCTTCCTCCAATCTGAGAAAATCTGGTCACTGGAAACTTTCCAAGAAGTCTCCAGCAGGATTCTGGGAAGCCAAAGGGGAGTCCCATGTCTGTTGCTGGCTCCAGCGACTGTGGATGTTTGGTGACAGAAGTTCCCACAGTGAATGCAACTCTTCAGCAGTTGTTGCCCTCCAATGCCTTGGGCAGGGCTCCCTTGCCTTTCCAGCAGACTTATGGCTCAAACTTGCCTGTGGGCATCTCAGGGAGATGGCTTGCCAAAAGAGAGAAAGTGGGGCTGGAGAGATGGCTCAGCAGTTAAGAACACTTGCTGCTCTTCCAGGGAACCCGTGTTTGGTTCCCAGCACCCATGTCAGACAGCTCATAACTATCTATAACTCCACTCTAGGGAACTGGATACCTCTAGCCTTCTTGGACATCTGCACTTACATGCACATATGCACACATGTGCACACATACTTATAACTAACTAAAAATAATAAAAATTAAATATATGTTTATGGAGAGAGACAGAGAGAAAGAGAGACAGAGAACTGCAGAACAGTTTAGATAAACTCTATCCGAGTTTAGATATGGAAACTGAAGCCCACTGGGATCGAGGAATTGCCCATGCATCAGGACAATGGCCCTACCATTCTGTTTTGCAGAGAAGGGCTCAGTCATCAACCTCGTAATGTCTGTCTTAGTTCTTTCTCTCCAGCCCTGTGTGAACCCACCTTCCACAGCCTATTTCATCAGACTGCTGTGAAGCTCCTCTGAGTTGCTGCGCGTTGAAGACCTTTAAATAGTGCCTGACACAGAGTAGGTACCAAAAACCAGCACTTGGGAAGTGCCTGGCAGTTATCATTTCCAGAAGGCCAGTGCCATGCCTTCTGCATGTTCTGTTGGTTAGGAAATGATGATCTAATACAAGTAATAACCCAATTACACTCACAACATAAAATGCCCAGAGGAGTCCAGAACAGAAGTGAGTTAATGGAAGGAAAATCGTGTGGTCCTATCCCCAGTTTTCACCACGACAGGAAGAACAACCACGCAAGCAGAGCAAAAGATGGTGACTGTATCTGTCTCCAGGTCTGGGGGCAATAAAGAATAGTGGGGACTGAGGTATGTCAGAGAGTACGTGACCCATCCAAAAGCACGTTTGCTGCTTAGTTTAGCTGATTGTTGCCATGTGACAGTTCAGATCTGGGTCTGTCAGCCTTCCTGATTTTTTTTTCAAGACAAGCCAGAAATTGGCATTTTTAAAATGTAAAATGTCCCAATTATTAAAAGTTGGCTCGATTCTTTGAAAACATTAGCTGAGCCAAACTAAACATCTGTGGACCAGACTCAGCCGCAGCTGCCAGCTCTGAGCTCTCTTTCTGTGCCCCAGTCAGGATTCCCCTTCATCCCATTGTATCCCCAGGAGTGCCTTCAGGTTGCCGGAGATGGCTCCTTCTGGAATAACATACAAAATGGACCCTTGGGGGTTGCAGTTCACTGCAAGTTAACTCTGCCAGGTAGAGAAAAGTCTGACAGGGCTAAGGGACTGGCTCAGAGGACAAAGAGCTTGCTTCAAACTGTGAAGCTGTGGGTTCAGACTCCAGCAGCCACTAACAACCTAGGTTAAGTGCATCCTGTAGCTCATTGCCTGGGAGACAGAAACAAGAGGTAGAGACAGGGTCCCCAGCTCAAGCAGGCTAACAAGAGAGCAGTGAGCTCTAGGTTCTGCAAGAGAACATTGTTTAGTAAATAAAGCAGTCACTGTGGAAGACACCAGACACCAACCTCTTGCATTCATATGCACACCAAACACATGCACTTGCACAGGCATACATGTGTTCACACACACAAACACACAAACACACACACACACACACAGAGAGAGAGAGAGAGAGAGAGAGAGAGAGAGAGAGAGAGAGAGAGAGAGAGATACACACCTCGCACACAAATGAAAAGAGGAATCCAAGATTTTAAATCAGATTCTCTGAAGGATTCTACATGTTTCTGACCTGGGACCATTCCTCCTCTAGAACTCAACTTTTCAAACAGCAAAAATCTGCCCTGCAGCCTTGGGGTTACTGGGGAAGATTCTGATGTCATAAATTCAGATATGTCAACCATCTGTGAAGTCCTGTGGAAATACATGCAGCAGGATCTTATCGCAGGAGTTTTTAAAAGGCACCTACTTTAAACTCTTCTCTGCCCACGAACACTAGTGGGTTGTAGACTTGTTTTTAATGTAGGCCAAATCAGCATTGTTTGCATATCAAAAAATTGGAAATGATTTCAATAGATAAGGAACAGATAACAGAGCATGTAAGTACTGATCAGGTGACATGCTACATGGCACTTAAAAATGACAAAATGTGCATGCTTGTAAGAAACAACATGGATTGGTCCTGCAGAGGACAGTCTGGTGTTTGACTAAATATGGTCTCCAGAGGCTTGTGTATTTGAATGCATAGTCACCAGGCAGTGACACTGTTTGAGAAGGATTAGAAGGTGTGGCCTTGTTGAGGAAGTGTGGCCTTGTTGGAGGAAGTATGTCACTAGGGGTGTGCTTCGAGGTTACAAAAGCCCATAGGGAGTGTCTTTCTCTCGGTCTTTCTGCCTACAGATCAGGATGTAGCTCTCAGCTACTGCTTCGGTGCCTGCCTGCATTCTGCCATGCTCCCCACCATAATGATAATGACTAAGCCTCTGAAACTGAAGCAAGCCCCAGTTAAATTCTTCCTTGCCTTGGTCATGGTGTCTCTTCCCAACAGGAGAATAGTGACTAAGATAGACAGTGAATGACAGGAGCAATTTTTATCACTATATACAGTGTGAAGATATTTGCATAAAATTTGAAATCCCACCAGAATTTCTCTTTATTGTTTACTGATACCCTGTTGTGTATTAAAACCTGTGAGGAAAGATGGGAAAGGAGTTTGCTAAACTTATGACAATGCTGAACTTATTGCCTGTGGGTTGGAAAAGAGAGGTGCAAAGGAGCTTCCAGTAAATCAGCAGGTATAACATCTCTTTAAAAAGAAATTGTGCAGGAGCAGAGAAATGGCTCAGTAGTCAAGAATAGGCATAGCTTTTCCAGGGAACCTGAATTCAGATCATAGCACCCAGGTCAGGCAACTCATGGCTTCCTATAACTCCAGCTCCTGGGGATCTGATGCCCTCTTCTGGACTCTGTGGGCATTGCACTCATGTGCGCGCGCGCTAGCACGCACACACACACACACACACACACACACACACACACACACACACACCATTTAAATAAGTAAATAAAGTATGAAGCAGAAAAAATGTTAGTATATGTTTGTTGTAGAGGGTGAGCACATGGGTCTCTGTCATTTTCTGGGATTTATTTATTTATTTTGTAATTGAAAGGAAGAAAGGAGGGAGGAAAGCCACCCTACTCAAAGCTCTACTTGGCCCTTGTTGATGAGGTAGCTCAGTTGGTAGAGTGCTTACCTAACATACACAAAGCCCTGGGTTTGATCTCTAGATCACATAACCCAGCCATCAGGGTACATGGCTGTAATACCAGTGTTTGTGAGTTAGAGATAGGAGGATCCGAAGTTCAAAAGTCTTCATGGCTGTGTAGTGAGCTTGAGGTTAGTCTGGGCTACATGAGATCCTGTCTCAAGAAAAAAATGTTTTGATTCAATCTTAGAGGACATGGAAAGATAGATGAACAGCAGACTACAAAGAATGTTCCTTATAGCTGTGTGCCATTGGCCACAACTTTACCCACTTGTGCCATGTTAGTTTACAAAGGAGACTCCTCATCCTAGAGCTGCAAATGGCTAGGCTCCCAGGCCTGGTTAGGTGACACAGATTGCAAACATGGATAGTAATTGCTTTGATAGCTACTGGCTCAGACCAGGAAGAAATGAGGCCCAATTTGATCTCCCAAATGACTTTAAAATGCAGAGGAATCAAACTCCGAGGGGCACGGCATCATGAAAATGTTTGAAATTCACACCAATTTAGAAGGAAGGTGCTGACAGTTTCGATATCACCCAAGAAGAGTTAATCCTGGTTTGGGAATGTGTGGATTGCCTACAGGACGTAAAAAAGCATTAAGATCAACAATGAAGAGTTGAGCCATTGTGGTGCTGTGTGCTGTAATGCCAGCACTTGGAAGGGGAAGCAGGATGATCAGGAGTTCAAGGCCAGCTTGGGGTGCTTAAATAATTGGAGACCAAGCTGGGCTACAAGAGACTCTGTCCCTAAAACAAAAGTACCAATGAGGATGACAAATGAAGGAGTGGGTGACTCTCCCAGGGTTTACTGAGCATTTGTCAGCTGTGGGAGCTGCCCCTTACTGCACACTTACTACCTGTCAAGCCCAGGCTAAGCAGCTTTCATGGGTGGCATCTGCTGTTTGAGATTTTGCTTCCTTCTAATTGTGGAACACTCCTTTTTCTATCCATGCGTTTCTGGTGGGGATGTTCATTATTAACACAGCAGTTAAACCTCAGCCACTGAAGATGTAACTTAAGCCTGGTTGACCGTATTGTGCCATCTTCCTGGAGATGGTGTTTAATTTCTTTAAGATGTGAGACTCCTGGAGGGTCCAGAGAAAACTTCTTTGAAGTCACTAAAAGAGACAAGTATCATGAGGTTGCCAAGCTGGGTTGCAGTGACTATGTCCCAACAGTAAGGGGACAATAATAGGACGCCAATAATGCAGGAAGAGAGTGATGGCAGAGAATAGGGACAGACTCTAAGGGGCAGAGGAAGTAGAGCAGTATTTTGTCTCACTGATGTACAGACCCCAAGTCTTGCCATCAAACACTTCAAATGTTGACCTCAGAATCTTCTGGAATCTTTGTAAGCAGAGCTTTGTTGGTCTTGCTTACTATCGTGTCCCTGGAGCTAGGAAGAGGCCCTGATCCATAAATTAGGGGAAGAAGTAAATGAATAGACAATTTGTGATTATCACCTCCTAGGACCCTTATGCAAATACTGACAGGGCACATTCCCAGGCACTCCCAGTTGTGCAGATAGAGTCTAGAAGAGGCCAGTTTGGGACATCAGTGGGGGGTGGGGAGAGAGAGAGAGAGAGAGAGAGAGAGAGAGAGAGAGAGAGAGAGAGAGAGAGAGAGATCGGAGACAGGAGATGACAGTCAGGTGTCTTCCTCAGTTACTCTCAATTTTTTTTTTTGAGACAGGGTCTCACTGATTTGGGTAGACTATCTCACAAGCTACAGAGCCCCAGGGATTCACTCACCTCCACCTTCCAGGTTTGCGGATTTTTCACAGCTTTTTATGCAGGTGTTCACTTTACAACTGAGCCATCTCTGTAGCTCCTGGCATGTGACTTTTAAACCTGGCTTTGTATCAGCTTCCAGCCTGATGTGTCTCCTCCAACTGGAGCTGCAGCAAAATGGTAAAGCACCAGTGAGAATTTTGGTTCTGTATCTGCTATAAAAGGTGTGTGTGTGTGTGTGTGTGTGTGTGTGTGTTTGTGTGTGTGTGTGTGTGTGTGTGTTTGTGTGCTTTCCCCTAATATAGAGAACTGGAGAGGCCCTCAAGAGCAGATCTAATTCAGATGCTCCTGCTTAATGCCCTTGATTGGTATCTGCCTCTATGAAGAGTGGGTGGTAGGGATGGTTCCTTTGGCTTCTCCATTACTGACCACATTATCATCACTACTATCCAGGACTGTGGCCTTGCCTTCCAGCATCACCAGCTGCCAGATGGAGATCCTGGCTGGTGGCTCCTCCTTCCCCCAGTTCTGTGAATCTGTTCCAATTCTCTGGTGAGTTATTGGAGTCTCAGTTTTAAATCTTTTTCATATGCAAGTAGTTTATTCTCATTAAGAGAAATCCTATCCTCCGCTTGTTTAACTCTGTCAGTTAAATCCGTTAAGTTTATTTGTGTTTGCCCAGTGGTAATTTTTATTGAGAGAAAATCTGAAACCCTCCACAGGGAGGAAGCTCGAGAAGCCTGCAGAGTGGCCCAACTCTGGTCCTCATTCTCCTGACATCTCTGCCACCCAGAACAGTGCCTGCCAGCCAGGAAGGTTGACCTCCAGGTCATACTTCCCAGAGTCCTTTGGAGTTTTGCACTTGTGTAGAAACAGCCTTGACTTCTAAGATTTTGCACATGCGTGTTTGTGTTAGAGACATGAACTCAAAGAAAGAGGTATAGAGATTGCTGAGCCCCGGTGAGCACCAGTGGACAGGACTGGCTTCCTGTGTTCTGAATTCAGATGAAGGTGCTGACCCAGAACTAATTCCTACTGTCAAGATAAGCTTACTCCTTCCTCCTCACTATACTTAGACATCCCAGTATCCACCCCCACCCCCACCCAGGGTCAGATCCATCTGCTTCTTTCCCTTGCTCAACCCTGAAGCCATGAGCCAAGGCTTGTAGAATTTGTTTCTCTGTCCACAGTGTTTTAATCTAGGAAAGGCTTTTTGGTGTTTGGTGGATGGATGACACAGTGAATAGATTGGTAAACAGCCAGCTCATGAACATCATCACCTGGCATGCCTCCTGCCTTCACAGAATAGTAGATAGGCATAAGTGACAACCCTACATGTGACCAGTCCTCTTGGTATAAAGAAAGTGATTGCTATTGCCTTAGTGCCACTACGGTTTTTTACCGGGCTTTGAAACATTTACTCCTATTTTGTCATTTTCTTTAAGGAAAGAAGTGTATGTTCACCTAGTTAGTCTAAGGTTCCCTGCATTTGTTTTCTTCTTCTTTTTAACACAAATTGTAGTTTCTAAATGATGCAGAACAAAGATAACCACCATTGTAAAGTTAGGCAGCTCAAACAGATAAACTATTTTGGTTCACAAAAGAAAATTCAAACTGCGCTTTGCCCATCAACTTCCCTCATCCCACCTGCTGTTGTTGGTGTTGTGTGTGTTTCAGAGTCTCGTTTGACTTAAGTTTATAATAGTTTGAGATCAATCAGGTTGCCATTATAGGTCCTGGGATTTTCATCTGAGGGTGCAGGAAGTAGACAGTAGATGACAACCACCGAGAAAAACAGGAGAGAAAATAATTGGATAAAATATGACAGAAAATCCAACAATATACACTAGAAAACCATAAGTGACAAATTCAACTTTACAGTTGGCAGACAAAAGGAATTTCTAATTGTGTGTGTGTGTGTGTGTGTGTGTGTGTGTGTGTGTGTGTGTAAGAGAGAGAGAGACAGACAGACAGACAGATAGACAGACAGAGATTTAGACCTAGTCCTGAGACTATCTTGGTTTTAGATAGTCTTACCTTGAGAAAGTCATATAATGTCTCATATTAAATGAGATATAAATGTTGAGGAACCCAACAGTGCCAGACAAATAGGACGTCAAAATAAGTTAGCCTTTTGCATTGGCTAATCATGGTGTCAACTTGATACACTTGGGAAGAAGAACCTCAGTTGAGGAAGTACCTCCAATGCCTGTGGGCGTGTCTATGGGGCATTTTCTTGGTTGCTGATTGACATGGGAGAGCCCAGCCCATTGTGGGCAGTGCCAGCCCTGGACAGGTGGTCCTGGACTGTATAGGAAAGCCAGATTGGCACCAGCAGGAGACTGCAAGTCAGTAAGCAGCATTCTTCCATGATTTCTTCGTCAAGTTCTTGTCTTTGATTTCTGCTTTGACTGCCCTGTACGGTGTACTGTAACCTGTAAATCAAATAAGCCCTATCCTCCCCCCCCCCCCGGGTGGTTTTGGTCAGTGTTTTATCACAGCAATGGAAACCAAATGATAACAGGCATATTTCTATATGTGTGGTGTATTTCTACATATGTGATGTTTGTTGTTTCTCCCAGAAAAGGTGGAGTGGATGGCAGAATTGATCCTACATTTCTCCCATCATTGAAAGCACACTCATTTTTGGAAACACTGCTACCTCTCCTCCCATCTAGCAGTGGGGTCTGTGACTCCATCATGTGTGGTGACATTTCCACAGTTCTGCTAGATATCTCGATACAAGGACCAGCTGTGTGACCAGACCTGTTGAATCCTAATGGAACCCTTGGTTAGGCCTTTAGCCAATTTAATCTACAGAAATGAATGCTATGGCCAGAACAGTGAACTTGAATGTTTGGGTTGCTAATGCAAAAAGAAATTTAAGCTGTATTTACTCAAGTGTGTGCCCTATGAGGGCCCCCCATCCCCACGGAGAATGGCTGGGACATGGCTGGTGTTGCAACTTTCAGAGGGCCTGCTGCTGAGAGAAGCAGAGAGATAGTCAAGCATTTTAGAGCCCACTTAGCATTACCTAAAGACCCCCTGCAGAGGCCCTGGTGTCTTGGCTGGGAGGAAATAATATCGCCCTCTTCAGAAAAACTGCTTCATTACTGAATTCTGCTGTTGTCTTCCTCCTTCTCATTACCACTCTCCCCTTCTTTTATATTCCTCTTCCTCCCCTCTACCCCTCCTGCCTTTCCCTCCTTCTTCCTCTTCTCCTTCTCTTCCTCCTCTTCAATATCAACTTGTTTTTTTCACCTGCCCTGGAGCTGAAGGAATAAAGCCATTTGATGCCACTGTTACGGCAGTCTTCAAATGCAACTATCTTTTCCCGTTGGCCATTCCAAGGTTCCTGCTCTGCCTCTGCCCACTCCACCTTCACATCCCCTGGCCTAAGCACACCAGCTATCACAAGGTAACAGGAGCTCCTCTGCCCTCCAGGATCCTGGGTGATAAAGAGTGTAGGAGTAATCTTTCAAAGATACTGGTCTCCCATGACTCACCAATCTCATAAATCTGAAAAGATATCCTATTACTTGAGCCACTGAGACCCATCTTGTGTGTCTACTGTAGTGTTCCCTGGGGTTGCTTAACAAAGTACCACAAGCTCACTAGCTTAAACAACAACAGAAAGTATCATCTTGTATTCTGAAGGGTGAGTCCAGGCTTAGTGGGGCTGCCTTCTTCCAGAGTGCTATATAGCCTTGGCCATCCCTCAGCTTCTGGCTGTGTTCTCCCTGTGTCTTCACCTCATCCCCCCGCCCCAACGTGTGTGTGTGTCTCTCTGTCCATCTACTCTCTCTTATTTTCATTTATTGTTTATTTAATTATTTTGGGGGTGTACATGCCACAGCACACCTGTGAAGGGTATAATGATTCAGAGACTTCTTAGTAATTATGAAAGCTTGGCCTTAGTTTAGGCTTGTTCCCAACTAGCTTTTACAACTTAATTAACCCGTTTATATTAATCTGCATTCTGCCATGTGGCTAGTCTGCTCAGTACTGTGTGTCCCACTTCCTCCAAGTCTGGCTGGCAAATTCCCTGTGCCAGATTCTAACCAAGACTTCCTCTCTCTGCTTAGAAGTCCAGCCTATCCTCTCCTGCCAAGTTATTGGCTACTCAGCTCTTTATTAAACCAATCAGAAGGTGCTTTGGCAGAGACACATCTTCACAGTGCACAAAATGATCATCCTACAACAGAAGGGTTTGAAGACAACTTGTAGAAGTTGTTTTCTTTCCTTCTCTTGTGCAGGTCCTGAGGATGAAACACAGGTTACCATTCTTGGAGGTAAGTGCATTTCCCCACTGAGTCATCTCACCATGTTTCCTATCTTAAGAAAACAAAACAAGACATGTAGCAACCATCGGATTAGGACCCAGTCTAATGACGTCATCTGAATTTGATCACCTTCCAAGGTTTTGTCTCTAAGTACACTCACACTCGAAGGACCTGAGGTCAGGACTTGCCCTTGGGGTGGAGGTGGGGGCACAGTGCTATCTACAACAGCTGGTTTTCAAGGCCCTTCCTAGGTAGAGACCAAACTCTGTCCCTGGGGATCCCAGTGTCTTCTTGATTCTGGTGTTAGCAGTGCTGAATTCAGGTTTCTGTCCTGCCCTTTGTGTCCCAGATTCTTCATCTTTAAATTAGGGATAAAACTTGTATATACCTTGGGCAAGAAGTGAGGCTGGGGGCAGGGGGGGGGTGCGTTGCCATGTGGCCCAAAGGAGTTGAATGCAGCATTCATTCTAATAAAGAACTTGGCACGGTGCCTGATGAAAAGCATTCAAAGTTAACTACTAATTACTTTTACATTTTTAGGGTTCTACCTTGTTCACTTTTTCACAGTCCCCAAAAAAGAGGTGGTGCCATCCCAAGGTCAAACATTTCAATCCCCAGTACTTTCCCCAAAAGCTTGTTCTGACTGTTCTCTGCTTTGGATCATTCTGGAGTGTGTCTCTTCTCCCTCTCCTCACTCTTGTCATTCACAAATCCTTCCACAGCAGGAACTTGAAACCCTTTCTCAGTCTTCAAAACCTGGCTTCCAACGTAAGCAACTGAGTTCTAAGTGTTAGCAGCCTTCCTCTGTTGTCACTTGGGGATGTGGAGAGGACAGAAAGGCATCCAGCACCCGAGAATGGTGTGTCCCCAGTCTTCATCAGCATCTTAATTATTCCACACCTTTTTAATAGAGGAAGCATTAGCATTCCCAAACTGTGTGAGGGTCTGATTGAAATAATGTCTCCTGAATTATCTTTTTCATAAACGGGGGGGGGGGAGGGGGAGGAAGAAAGAAAGAAGTGGGAAGCTCCTAAGAAAACTCCAGGGTTTGTGCCAGGAGTCCTTTGGCACAGTGACTGAGTGGGGCTGTGTCTGACATGCTGAGGGCAGGAGTGTGGCAGTTCTCTTTGTCTCTCCTCCTCCATCCTTCAATACTGGGCTGCAGGCCTGGTCATGTGACCACTCCCCCAGGAAGCATTCTTGGACTGAGCACACAGTGTACACCCTAATCATTCTGTGTGGGCAGCTTAAGGACAGAGCCCTCTAGGAGCTTGGACCCTCCTCTCTGACTGCTGGCACCCTCGATTCTGGAGAAGCCTCTCTGTATGGCTGTTAATTGAAGTGGACCATAGGGAAGAGCTGGAAGTCTTTGTGTCAAGTCCCTCCCACTTCCGTCCAACTTCAGCTGTCACTCAAGAGGAGCTGAGTCAAGTTAGACAGCGTGATCAGCTCAACACCCAGTGGACACATCAGGAAGAAACTGCCTTGGAAGAGACCAGTTTCCATCCCTAGGAGCTTGCCAGCAGCACACCTGAGGCCTTTCATGGCTAGGGTCCTGTGACACTAGGGTTCCAATCATTGCTTGCTGTCATCCCACACAAAGGAAACACTAACTCCTTTTATGTAGCAAAGAGACTGTGGGTTGTCGAGTCTGTAGCCAACACTCGCCACTTTGTTAAAATCCATGCAAACAGAGCTCTGGAATTTCAGAGCTGTCACTCCACTGAGAGTCATTCACATAAACAACGAGGTCCTCGTGGGTCTGATGGGAACACAAACACCACTTGTGACTCAATTAAGGAAACAGTAATTAAAATGGGGGAGCAGCATGCTGGAGCCTCTCGTATAGAATTTTCCCACAGAAGCCTAGGTATATGGGATGTGTGGCCTGGGAACAGAGCTTGCCCGGGGTGAGGAGACACGAGGTTGCTCCATGGAGAGGAAGCCCTGTTTCTTGGACCTCAGTGAGTGATTCCCAGGATTTTACTATCTCCCTCAGTGCTGTAAGGATTTGTAGTAAAGGAGTCTCAACAGCTCCCAGGATAGCTTCAATAATGAGCTTCATTTTTCCAGATAAGGAAACTGAGCCATGACCCCGAGGTCATTTAATTAGGAAGAGGTAAAACTGATGTGTGGTTCCAGGGCCTGCCTACTTTATGATCTAAGCAACTACCTCCCTCTCGCTCTCCAGAATGTTCTTTGGAGGACCTGCCTCATGCCATGCTATACTGCTTTACCAAGAGCTGTGCTTTATACCTATGGTCTGTTCTATGAAGGTTAGTCTTTGATTAGCCCCATTTTCCAGACTGAGAAACTGAGGTAACAACCATCCATCACCCAGATAACCCATCCAGAGCTGGGACCTTCTTACTGCACCCCAGTTCTGCTGTCTTTCCAGAGGTGGTCAGAATCTAGAGAACATTCTTCCTTGTCTGTAAAATAGGATGTCTGGGTATTGAGAAAGGGATAAGGTCAATGTGACAAAGGAGCATTTACCAGTAGGATACCAAATCCCAACCTGCTGGTTTAGGCTGGGCAGGGGCAACAAGGACAGAAAATGGGGTCACAGCTAGCTGTGACCCAGACTGATCACTGTGTGAACCCACTGAGACCTCACATATCCCTAGAGGATGGTATGTGGTCATTCCATCCCAGAAACAGAGGCAGGAGCTGAGAGGTAACTTCTCCAGGGTCCCAGGGCTATGCATTCAGAACTGGCTTCCACACATCATCTTCCTTGGAGCCCCAGCTCTGTTCCCTTTTCTGTCTGTGTGGCAACAGAACGAACCCATGGCCGGTATGCAGACAGGTCCCAATAGGCCTGTTTCCATATAGCTCTGTGCCCTTTGGTAGCTCCAGAAGTTTCTATGGGATTTGTGGTCCCTGGAATGAAGGCTAAAATTAGAGGAGAGGGGACTTCATGAGACAAGAATGTATCCAGCCTTGGACTGGGCACAGGAAGGGCTAGATGCTAGGGTAGCCATGATGGTGAGGGAGAGGAAGGGCTAAAGAGGAAGAGGAAGTAAGAGGAGATGGCACCGAATACATTTCCTGCTCTCTTGTGCCTCTGTCACCGGCTTCCTCACTCAGCAGAGGTAAACTGATTTGGCCTTCACAGCCATGCGAAAGAAAGACCTGGTTACCTGCAGGCCACAGGCAGGACCTTCTCTCCATGACCTTGGCAACCTGCTGCACCCCACATGCAGTGGGCTTCCTCTACAAACCTTTGGAAGGCAAGGGCTGGGTCTGTAATCAATGGTGTTCCCATAGCCATTTACAGAATCTGAGTCCTAGTCAGCTCAGGATAGTGCATCAGGGCAGGGAAGACATGGGGGCTGTTATCTCCAGCCATCCACCAGGAAGAGCTGTGTCCTCTCCTGGCCTCAGGGCCAGTGTCACCAGGGCCATACTTTGGTCTCCTTCAAGAGATTACTGGGTGAGTGGCATTGGAATGGGTGTGGTGTGTGTGTGTGTGTGTGTGTGTGTGTGTGTGTGTGAGAGAGAGAGAGAGAGAGAGAGAGAGAGAGAGAGAGAGAGAGAGACAGAGAGAGAGAGACAGAGAGAGACAGAGAGAGAGAGAGAGAGAGAATGTTTTGTATGTGTGTTTGTTTGTGTGTGTGTTTTTTCCAAGAGGCCATCAGCATTCCAGCAGCGTCCTAAGAAACTCATCAAATTATTTAACCTTTGCAGGAATAAATAATACATGTGCTTTCCCAGGATTTGTTCTGATTAAGCCATTCTGGAGTGGTGCCAGGCCCAAGCCCGCCCTGGGAGAGGCAGGAAGGATGCTTGGGGGGTGCACAGGATGGGAAATCAGGAGGCCAGAGGAGGGCTGGACAGGAGGGGGGCAATGAGGCCGGGGTTGGACCCTGGCAGCCCCACCAGGTTGGTGGGTCACTAAAGAGGAAGGCAGACTCAGTAGCCTCTAGTCCTCCCTGAATGTCACTCCCCCATGGGCTGTCACCCTCATCTGGGCCTCTGGCTCTGAGGGTGAGGTACAGTGGAGGATGTGCAACACTTGGGGTTGGGATGTGTTTTAGACTGCCAAGAGGCTGTCTGCAGTTCCAGGAGGCCGAGTGCCTGGGTTTGAGTTCCCATTCTGTTCTCTGGCAGCTGTAGACCAGCCCCTCCTGGCACTCGCAGCCACAGACGCATACCCACATCCATGTGCACACATCCAGCTGGCATGCTCAGAGCCAGCATCTGCCCACAGTGAGGGCTAGACAAATACAATGCTGGGACACACTAAATCGCTGAGAGATGACCAGTGTAGTGTGTGAGAGGAGATCTTCAACTTGGTGTGTCTTTACCTGTCCACGTGTCATTACAGTGACCACATGTTCTAACACAAGGACTCAGGCTTCCTTCCTTCCTTCCTTCCTTCTTTCCTTCCTTCCTTCCTTCCTTCCTTCCTTCCTTCCCTTCCTTCCTCCCTCCTTTATTCCTTCATCCTCCTCCCTTCCTCTTTTCCTCCCTTCCTCTGTTCCTCCTCCCCTCCCTCTCTCCCTTTCTTCCCCCTCTCCCTCTCTCTCTTCCTCCTTCCCTTCCTTTCTTCCATTCTTACTTTTTAAATGAAGACAGGGTCACATGCCCCCAGGCTGGCCTTGAACATAAGGATGACCTTGAGCTTCTGATCTTGCCTCCAGCTTCCAAGTGCTGGTTATTAGTGTGTGCTACCACCCCTGGTCTATGTAGTATTTGAGGTGGAACCTGGGCTTCATGCATGCTGGGCAAGAGCTCTACCAACTGAGTTACACCCTCAGCCACCAAGTCCCTTCAACCTTAAACTCAGGCCTTGGGAGTCTGTACATTATTATCAGAATGATTAAGGAACTGCTTGAGGGCACCCAGCTGACAGAGGGGCTGCCTGGGTTACAAAACCCAGAGTCACAGCTTGTGCCATCAGCACACAATCACTTGGTATTTGCCTGTCCTGAGAGGACATGGCCAATAAACACAGGGGCCAGAGGGAAAAAGGCTCTAGACATCCAGACTGTGCCACGCATGTGGACAGCAAATGGTCATTAAAGGATACAGACAGTCCCAAGCCCATCAATGGCATGCACTTGACCTCAATAGCAAGAGCTCTGCATGCTACAGAGGAATAGAGAGAGGAGGGGGACATACAATGGGCTTCTGCAACATAGTAGTGTCAGATGATCCCAGGAAAGTTCTAGAAACTTCCTAGAAGCTGGCTGCAGGAAAGGAGACTCCTCACTGGCTTGTCCTTACCCAGGCTGGGCTCAAGATTCAAGTAGGACCCTGGGCACTACAGTTTGGATCCAGAGGAGAGGGCTGTGCTCATTTCCCTCTGGGAGCTGCTGTGTCCCCTCTGCTGAGTGGCTAAGTGGCATCTCTCCATATCCTTCAGAATAGAGCCACCCTTAATCTCTGAGCCTGCATAGCCAAGGAGAACAGAAAGAGTTCTCTTTGGAATTCATTTCTTTATAAACCTGTAGATTGATGGGTTTGGATAAAAGAGGTTTGTCAGGACTGGGCATTCTAGATCCAACAATGAACCTTTCCATAACCATGCCCAGGAATGCTTGGATGGGAATGAGGGAACAGAATGGTGAAGTTCAGAGGACTGACCTGGAGAGGAGGTAACTATGGCCAGCTCATCCGCCTTCCACTTGGACTCCAATCCCAAAGATCCCTAGTACAGAACTCAGCATCTCCAAAGATCCGCGACAGCTGGCTCATGATTGGGCTGGATGGGGAAACTTTTGTCATCACCCAGCGATAACCCTAGATAATCCCTCTTGCAACCACATATCATTTTCCCCTTAAAGAAATAAAATCTCTAATTAGAGTTTTCTCTTTGAAAAAAATTAAAAATGCATAAAGCCTCCTGTATCACGTATGTATATTTCATTGCTGCATAATTGGGATCTTTGTCAGTAGGCAGGGTGGCAGGCGACAGCCTTTTAATGGGCTACAGATGCTAATGCAGAGGGCGCCCTTCGCTCTTCTCCACTCAACTGCTCAGCCCGAGCCTAGAGTCCTCCCTAATAAGTATTTATGTCAAAACCCTTTTGGGGGGCGGGGAAAGAGCAGCTGTAGCACAGTTGAAAGACGGGACTCTGATTACAGAGCGCCAGCAAAGGGGGGGTGCGCTTTTCAAGTGAAACAGTGTTAATCAAGTTAATCACAAAACCCGCACTATAATTGCTTCTACTCTCAGACAAAATTTTACTTTTATCTAAATTACTAAAGTGAGGAGAGTGCAATCCACTCTAATTTAGCTTTTGAGCTAAGGAGAGAGCGTGTGTGGAAGACTAGAGAGGTTTTTAAACATAGGGTGGAGGGGTTCATCTCTCTCCCTCTCTCTTTCCTCCTGCCTTCCCTGATGGGCAGCTCAGCCTCACATTGGAATATGTGAACTCCTGGGTCTGTTGCTTTAGGGTCCTGCACCCAAGTTGCTCGGCCTCTAAGCTTCCTCATTCTATTCATCTGTGAAATGGGGACGACTGTGGTTCCTACCTCAGGGCGGTGGAGATGGCAACGATGAAGCTCTACTGTGAACATTCATCAAATGGGGACCGGGAAGACGGCTCAGTGGGTAAAATACTTGCTGTCCAAGAGCGGGGACCCAATGTCAACCCCTCACACTATGTAAAAATCCAGGCATGGTGTTGCATGGGGTGCCTGCAATCCCCATGCTGGGGAATCAGAGACAGGGGGCTCTCTGGAGCTTGCTTAGTGCAGCCAAACCCATGAACTCCAGGCTCAATGAGAGATCCTGCCTCAAAAAGCATGGTGGAAAGAGCTTGAAGAAGACAGCTGACATCAATCTCTGGCCTGGACACACACAAGTACACACACATATACCACAATGACACTCCTCAACACACACAAGCACACACACACACACACACACACACACATTTATACCACACATAGACTCCTCAGAACACACAAATACACATAGTTATACCACAATACACTCCTCAACACACACAAGTACACACACACACACACACACACACACACACACACACACACACACTCTATTAGTTGCTATGGTGATCTGTCAATCCCCCTCCCTACTTCCTCTCTCCTTTTTCTTTTTGCGTCACCTCTCTCTCCTCTACCTGTTCTTCTCTGCCCCCCCCCTTTCCCTGCCTTTTCCCTGCTCTCCATTCTTCTCTATGACTTTCACCTCTAGCCTCTAAGGACCCCCCTCTTCATGGAATGATCTGTGTTCAAGGACTCACAGTCTATCTGACCTTGATTTATTCCAGTGCAAGATGGAAACTAGGGAACCCTAAAACTGGAGAGCCCGGGGCAGAGGGAGTCTGTCCTCCTTGGCTGTATGGGAAGTGCTTCATGGCTGGGCAGTGAGCTAGTTGAGATCAGGAGAGGAAGGAACAAGGTCAGGGACTGCTGTGGCCAGAGGGATGGCCCTTGTGTGCAAAGGCCTGCAGGCTGCAGGGCAAGTGCTATGTGCCACCAGCAGGAGTCAGCTAAGCCTGGCCCAGGGGACAAGCCCAAGCTGTTATTTCTGCTCTATGCAGCCCACAGTTCCCATTTGGCTTAAGAGGAGTCTTATAGTCCTCATCTTCTCTGGGACCCCAGGTTGGGTCAACGTCTTCAGGCCTACAAGCAGCCATACCTCACCTCCCTTCATCCACCCTCAGGGGCCCTTCTCAGGGGAGGCCTCTTGGGGGTCTTCCAAATTCACACTTAGTCCAATGAGGAGCTGATGTCATCCAACTTGCCCGGAAACACAGATTAGAGAAAACACACACAGTCAATTTAACTGGCAATTAAACAGGCTCCCCTATGTAATTAGCGTCAAGACAACTCACAATTACTATGGGCGCGCTTTCGCAGCCACCGCTCTACATTTATATAGAACGACAATTACTAGGCGCTAATATCTTAACAGGAAGGGAAGGAAATTTGTGAAACCATTTTTAGGAGGCAACCATCCTGTCCCTTTGCACTGTAAATAACTCCCTGCAAATGCCACTGTAGAATTAAAGAGGGAACCCTTAAAATGAGGCTGGAGAAGAAGCATATTTACTCCATTGAAAGGAGCTGATTGCTCGTTGGGGATGATCCATTTCAGGAGACCCACTAGTTGGACATAATAATGATAATGAACACCACTGGTTCAGGATTTCCCTGGTGCCAGGCTTTACTGCATCCAGCCTTTAGTAATTCCCCTACAGGGGTGGGGAACTGGGGTCATGCAGGAGAAGTAACTTACCTGGGGATCACCCAGCTCTCACAGACAGACAGCAGGATGCAAATCTGGCTCTAAAACCTTTGTGCAAACTTGCCACACACACACACACACACACACACACACACACACACACACATATACACACACCACACACTCACCACACACACACACTCACCACACATATACACGTGCCACATTCACACTCACCATACACACACACTCACCACACTCACATTCATACACACATATATACACACACCACACTCATACTCACCACACACACACACACATACTCACCACACTCACATTCATACACAAATCACACACATACTCACACACATATATACACACACCACACACTTACCACACACACACACTCACCACACACACACACACACACACATATATACACACCACACTCACACTCACCATACACACACATTCATCACACACATACACACACATATATACACACCACACTCACATTCACACACATATCATATACACACACTTCCACATATATATACACACACCACACTCACACCACACATACACTCACCACACACACACTCACCACACACACACACACACACACACACACATATACACACACCACACTCACACTCACCATACACACACACTCACCACACACATACACACCACACACACACACACACACACACACATATATATATACACACCACACTCACCATACACACATACTCACCACACACATACACACACATATATACACAAAACATACATTCACACACATATCATACACATACACTCCCACACATATATACACACACTACACTCACACCACACATACACTCACCACACACACACTCACCACACCACACACACACACACACACACACACACACACACACACACACCCCTCTGTTCCTGTCCAGTTCACATCTACCTCCAGACTGATCAGCAAATGTGGAGGCAGAGGTTTAGAGAAGGGGAGCTTTCTCCAAGGCCATGTAGTGGGCTCAAGGCCCAGTAGGGCCTGCAACCCAGATCTCTTATCTCAGCTCTTTCCATTGTATTCTCTGGTATATATAAAAATGTGTCCTCTGGTGTATGTAGAGGCAGATGACTCCATTTCTCCTAGAACTAACTACCATGTGGGTTTAAGGTGCTTATCCTAGGGAGAGGGAATTTGAGAAAGTTTTTTGAGTCAGCAGACTTCATGCAACACAACTCAAACTAGAGCAACACCAGGTACTATTAGAGGCACAGAATATTTTCCTTCTCATTCCCTCTCCCAGCCCTTTATTAACTCCTAAAAGGGTAGCAGCCATCTCTCAGATTAGGAACCTGGTAACCAGTAATGCTTAGCCACACTTATTGTACATACTTTGTTCCTCAAAGGCCCTCAGAGCCATGTTATCCGTTAACTACTGCTGTGTAACAAGTCACTGCCCCCTTGGGAGTATAAATACAATGACTTTTGCTCTCTGTCCCCAGCACTGGACAGCTGGGGATTGGTTGATCTAGACTACGTGGCGCTCTCTGAAGGTCTGGGGATTTGGAGGCAGCTCTATCGCATGGCTTCGGGCTGGGTGGACTAGCAGGTCACCTGCAATCTGAGTTTCCCCTGGGGAGAGCTAGGTTCAAAAGTGTGAGCAGAAACATGGCAGGAAAGTCTAGGGTTGTTTGTCTGTGTAGTATTGACCAACAAAAGTCACATGATTTGATTACATCACCCAAACTTTCCTGTGCTCAGAGCCTGGCCCTGTTGTGGTGCTGAGACAATGGCACCTTTAAGGCAGGGCCTGGAAGAGAGGCATTAGGTCACTGGGGCACCATTCTCAGAAGACATTCATGAGGCTCTCATAAGACCCTGATAAGTTCTGGACCATTATAAAGCTTGGTCTGTTTTGTACATGGCTGCTTCCCTTCCTGCTTCTCCAGTGTTGTATTGTATAATCTAGAAAGCCCTCACCAGAGGATGGACAGGCCACCGATCTTGGAGTACCTAGTATTTAAATTTTAAGCTAAGTAAACATATTTCTTTTATAAAGTATATAGTTTTGGGTATTTTGTTACAGCAGCAACAACAACACCTCAGTGAGACACCTGGTCAAGTCATGTGGAAAGAAGAGAAGAATTGTGAGGAGTGAGATAATTACCACAGTGTAGAAAAACAAATATGTTATTTCTTTAAAATCAGTATTTGGGGTTTGGGGAGGTGTCTCAGCTGCTAAGGGGACTGCCATGCAAGCATGAGGACCTGAGTTTGGATCCCCAGTGCCCATGTAGAAGACTCCAGGCAGGCTGTGCATTTCTATGAGCCTACAGTGCTAATGAGAGGAAACAGAAAAGATCCCCAGATTGCTGGCCAATTGCTAGGGTTTGGTGGGAGATCCTGTCACAAGAGATAAGGTGGGGCTGGGTGATGGCTCAGTTGGTAAAAGCACTTGACATCATCTCTAAGGACTTGAGTTCCAACCCTGGGACCCATGTGGTAGAAGAGAACTGACCTCTAACCTCCACAAGCATACCATGGCACCTGTGCCCCTGTGTGTTTGTGCAGGTAGGTGTGTGTACAGAAGGGTGGGTGCCCAGGGAGGCCAGCGGCTTCAGTTCTCCTGGGTTTCCAGGTGGTTGGAATGTACCCTGCATGAGTGCTGGGAACAGAACTTGGCTCAGGAGCAGGAGTTGTGTGAGGTGTTAACTCTTACATCTTCCCTCCACCCCCTGACTTAAGGCTTTAATGTCTGAGTCTACAATGAGAGTATCATTAACACTGCACAGGCTCCTGTGAGACTTAAATGAAATAATCCATAGCATTTCTCATTGCCCCCAACCTGGCAAGTCAGCTGTAGTCACCAGCCCCATCATCCAAGGGTGACCAAATCATCCTGACTCACTCAGATGAAACATCCTGGAAGCCCATGTAGTCCCTGGTAAACAAGGATGGCTATTCACCCTAAACACCATTATCACCAGGTTAGTTTGTGCTAACTCTCATCCACCAGCTATACTACCTGGTGTAGAGTCAGGGCAGATTTTCTCAGTTACCCCTTAAGCCTGCCCCATCCTTCAGGGGGCACTATTTTCATGTGTCCGTGTCAGGGTCTCAGACAGAACTAGAGTGGATAGACTAAAACACGAACCATTTGATGGATTCTTCCCTTGAGAGGCTGAGAACTAGGATGGAATTTGTGAACCCCGTACCTAGGAACTTCCATGTGAAACCCATACCTAGGAGCTCCTCAAGTGAGAAGTCAATCTCCCTGAGGATGGAAAGGCGGGGACCCTACGTGATTAGCACCTGAGGACAGCAGGATGGCTCAGTGTGTTAGGGGGCTGCTGCCAAGACCCACGACCTGAGTTTCATCTCCAGAATTCATGGTGTGGATGGAGGGAACCAATTCTTACAAGCTGTCCTCTGATCCTCACATACACCCTCCCCCCTCTCTCTCATACACACACACAGACTCTAAATAGTTTTTTAAAATAAGCAGCCATGTTCCCTGGTATCTGTTCTATTTTGATAGCCGACGTTTAGAATTTGATGTGGGAAAATCACATCAAAGAGTTACCATGATTTAATTCCCTCACTAAGGGCCCTTCTTCTGACTATGTTTGTTACTGATTTGAAAACTTTTAAGTTACCTGAGGGCTGTGTAAGCAAGCATTCCATACACGGAGGTCTTGGGAATGGGGAGGGCTCTGTATGCTGGGTATTCTGTGTAGTGCCAGACCTCCTTGTCCACTTAGATATAGACACTAAATCAGGATGACCAGCCCCGCTGCTTCATGACTGGCCTAGTAGCTGGGCTCTTCAACATGGTGCTTTCATTGTTTTCTGAAGCCATAGGTGAAGCATGCCCCCACCAGGAACAGAGAACATGACAGGAATGTGAACCAAGGAAAAAGACATGGGGCTCAGTCCCGTGACCTCTGAAAGAGCAAATACATGAAGCATTTTGAGGAGTTTCAGGGAGCATGAATCTTTTTGTTTCCTTTCTTTTCCTTCTTTTTCTGATGCTGGGATAGAAGCTGGGGCCCCTGGCATGCCAGGTAAGCGCTCTCCTACTGAGCCGTACCTCCAACCTCCTTCTAAACTTCTGAGACAGGGTCACTAAGTTACTCAGGCCACTTTGAACTAACTCCATTGCTTAGGTAGGCCTTGAATTTGCAATCCTCCTGCCTCAGCCTCCCTGGGAGTTATAATTACAGCACCCCCATACTTTTTGGCAAAGTAAATGTTCACCCCAGTGTCTCTGGCTAGACCCCAGTCACTCTCTGTGAGTGAGTTCTTTCACCAATCACTGACTTCTCACCAAGGGCTTTGAGATCAGGTCCACTCTAGGCTGCAGAGAAATTGATGAGCATTGGAAGCCCTGAGCTGGGATTGTGTCTACACCTCAGCAAAGCAATGGTAGCCTCATAGGACCCCAGTGTGTAGTGGGGAGGAGGAGAGGAAAATTGGTGGTTCTATGCCTGCCTCTTTCCACTGGTGGCTTTATGTGGCATTTCTAAGCTTCCCAGGTAATTTCTTGCTCTCCTGGTGGGTGTGATGACTGTGCTCATCTCATAAAGTATGTTGACAATTAAATGAGGAGATGTGTCATTGATGAAGAAGTGTCCAGTAATTTCAGCATTGTTGGGTGCCAGGCACTGCAGCAAGCAAGAGGGCTCTATGATGACAGACCAACCTGGGTCCCATGATGACTAGAAAATAGCAAACCAGGGAGGTTGGCTTCTCTAATGCTGCTGTATTGGCTGGGAGGAAATATTTGTGTTGGCCTGTGGTTTCAGCCCTTTGCGGAAGGGCAAGTGTGGTGGAAGAGCTTTAGCTCATTGGACCATGGAGTTCTAGAAAGTGGAGAATGCAATGGGGACCAGGGACTGGATATCACCTTTAGAGTCCTCTACTAGGCCCCATATCTTAAAGATCTACAGCACTCCAAATAGCACACAGAAGCTGATAGAACAAGAGCTCATGGGGAACACTTCAAACCATAGGAGAACCCCAGGCCTGAGTGACCCCACTGTGGTATCTAGAGGGCCATCCTCTGCACTAATGCTGCTGTAATTATTAGTAGCCACTGTCTTAGTTAGGGTCTCTACTTCTGTAAAGAGATATCATGATCACACCTCCTGTTAGTGCCACTCCCTGTAGACTAAGCATTCAAACACATGAGTCCATGGCAGGGGGGTGGGGGTGGGGGATAGGAGGGTGGGGGTGGGATAGGTGGTCATACTTATTCAAACCACCACAGCCACTATTTACTGGAAACAAATGTATTATGTATCACATGCCTTACAACCCAGATCACACTGAATCTTATAACATGCCTAGGAATAGGAGTCATTAAACTACACTACAATGGTAAGCTGGGGCACAAAAGAAGAGTATTTGTCTGGGTCATGTTGTTCTTGGGTAGCAGAGAAAAGACTGAATGTCAACAGGCCTCCTCTTGGAGAGTGAGCCTGAGAGGCTGGTGTGTGATGGAGCAAGCTGGTTCCCAGCCTTCATGGAGCCAGAGAGCTGCTGGGATGATGTCCCGTAAACCGTTTATCCTCCGGTGGTCTCCACCTCCTCAATGCTGTGACCCTTTCATGTCATTCCTCATAGAGTGGTGATCTCCAAACATAAAATTATTTCATTGCTACTTCATAATTGTGAATATCTGCTATGTAGGACATCTGATACTCAAACTCTGAGGGGGTCACAACCCATAGATTGGGATCCACTTCTCTGTGGTTTCAGTTTCCCCTGCTGTAAGATGGAGCTCTCACAGCTGTCCACTGAATCACTACTGGGGGTTAGCTGGGTTTAAAGCACATGAACTCTGCAAAGAGGGTTTATTGTGGGGGGCTCAGTGAGAGTCTGCCTCCCTGCAGAGAGGAAGGGCCTTGCCTCCAGTGAGGAGGCACCATTCCTAGGATACAACCTTTCCAGGGCCTTTGGACACAAAGTGATGAGTCCTCCACTAGCAACATACACATTTACAGTAGTTTTGAATCACTGACATTAATTCCTGTTTGGAATTCTCACCACACTGGTTTCTAAATAGCCTCTTTCATCACCCTCACTGGGAGAACCATCACTCTGCCTTGCCTGGTCCTTGGTTGCTTCTCCAGGCCAGGGGCCACCAAGTCATCTCCATCTTCTTCATGAGAGTCCTTTGTGGGCCATATGTTTTATGCCACCCTTGGCACCCTTGGTGAGGTCTCCTCTCAGGAATCCAGCAGCTTTCCCAAGTCTCCCTCTTGGTTCTGAAGCCCCTGATGTAGGAGTCACCACATACCACCCCTTTAATGATCTTTTGGTCCCTGGCTGTCACTGATGACTCTCAGTTCACTACTTGTAGGCTGTGCCTGGGAAGCTTATGTTTCTCAGGAATGAGGCAGAGGCCCTGCCTGAGTTGGAGGTCAGATTATGGTCCTTTAGGTCAAGCTGAATACATTCTTTGCTCCCAACTCCATCCTCACTCCCTGGTCACCTCCATAATTGGTTAATTACATATAAATATCAACTTGGTTGTGCTATAACATCCAGAAATTTGGTCAAAAATTCTTCTAGCTTTTTTTTTCTGTGAAGACATATTTAGATAAAATTAGCATTTACAATAGTTGACTAAAGAAGATTATCCCCATTGTGAGAGCGGAGTACATCCAATCAATTCAAGGTCTTCATGGGAAGAGCAAATTCTGCTGGTAACTGTTTGGAACTTGAACTGCAATATCAACTCTTTTCACACTCTCCAACCCACTGTCTAGTCTGCAGATTTTGAACTTCTAGCTATCCACCAGAACATGAGCCAATTCTTTAAAACCTCCTGTCTGGGAGTCAGGGAACAATGGACGAACCTTACACTGGTGTGATGGTTAGCTTTAAACTGTGGACTTGACACAGTCTAGAGTCTCCTGGGAAAAGAGAGTCAATGAGGGCTGTCTACATTAGATTGGCTCATGGATGTGTCTGCAGAGGATTGTCTTAATAACTTAGTTGATGTTGGAAGACCCTGCCTACTGTGGGTGGCACCATTCCTTAGCAGAGAGTCTTGAACGGTATAAGAGTGGAGAGATGCAGCGAAGCACAGCAAGCAGGTGAATAAATATGCATGCTTTTATTTCTTTCTCTGCTCTTGACTATGGACATGATATGATTAGTTGTTTGGAATCTCTGTCTTGACTCCCCTTCCATGATGGACTGTAACCAGGAATTCTAAACTGAAACCATCCTCTTTCTTCTCTAAGTTGCTTTTGGTCCTGGTATTTTCTCAGCACAACAGAAATAAAACTAGAATGCTCTGGCTTCTTTCTTAATGGTGTAGATATATGTAAAGTCTGAACCAGGATTGACTGAGCCCCAGTCAATCGGTACAACTCCTGGGCCTGAGCGCTATGTAAAATATCTGGAATTATGTGTGGCATGTGCTCATTCACTGATTTAGCAACAAATTCTTATTGCTTGTCTCCCATGCACGAGGCCTTCATCAAATGCTGGGTACAAAGAAGAACGGCTCAGGAAGGAATAGTACAAAAACCAGGCAACAACCAGGGAAAACATGGAAGTAGATAATGGCCATCTGTGCCATACTGTCTTACCCTGTTTTCTGTTGTTATAATGGAACATCTATGCTTAGTAATGCATAAAACTAAGAGCTTTGTTTGGCTTGTGTTTCCATGGACGACTGAATGGTCCAAGCAACACAGACAACATCATGGTAAGAATCCCCAGGCTGTGTCATGACATAACAGACAAAGAAAAGAAACTAGCTCCATGTGTAAGGGGCCAAGACAGTCCAGACAGTTCATCATGGTAGGGACAGAACTGAGGCCAGGAAGAGTCCCAAGAGCTACTGGAAGCAAAGCTATACAATGTTGTCTCTGACTGAATTTGAGAGTGTCTCCCAGGAGAAGCAAGAAGGAGAGCCAATGGAGGACTTCAAATGCAGGATGTGATACATTAGAGGGCTGTTTGTTGTTGCCAATGTGCCTAATGTTTTTATGGATGGGTACCTTGATGTTGACCCAGTTGTCCCAAGCACTAGAGCACGGTTGGGAAATGATAGGCGCTCCCTAGTGGATGGAAGGGGCATAGCAGTCATAGCACATCCTGGTGATTTTGAGACAGCGAGAAACCAGAAGCCCCAGACTGTCTCCTGCAGCTCAACCACTTCCAAGTTCACTGGGCTGGGCCAGGGACTGAGCTGTACCATCAGACCACGCAAAAGGAACTGCTGTAATTAAAGGTCCGCCGGTTTGTCCTCTAGAAAGGCAATCATCCCAAGGGCATGTGCTTGGGTTTTGCCTGCTTCCCTCCGTGGGTATGAGGGCCTGGGCAGGGCTTGCTGATTGTGCATGCGAGACAGGTCTCCAGGCCGTTGTACAAGTGTTAGCGTTCCGTTACAATCTCCAATAATGAATTGGGGCTTTCAGAGTAATAGCCTTCTATGCTATTGGCCAAAATGAGTGTATTCATCTTAATTTTAAACATCTATCGCCTTGGAGGAGCTTTTATAATTAAATGTTTGGATGCGCCAGCAAATACGAGGAAGGAAGTTTCCTCTCACGGAAAGGAAGGTTCTTATGACTCCCACCCAGCAAAAATCCTGACTCTGGACACAAATGCCGCTCCTATTGCTCTACCCACAGACAGAATGGGGGTTTGATTTCAGCCCCTTATACAAAGCAACTCCAGGGTGATCACAGTGTTCTGGAAATAGATTAAATTCTTTTTTGAGGCAATACACTTTTCCCATTGCTGTTGGTATTCAGGCATAGACTATCAGCTGATCATCTGTTCCAACAGTAGAAAAGGGATTTGTGTTTTCAAGGTACAAGGCTTTGTGGATAGACCAACCCAGGAGCATCTGAGTCTGAGTTGCAAGGAAGGTACTTTGGGGAAATTTGTTCAGCTGTTTATGGAATTTTAATGAAAACTTTTGGTAGCAAACGGCAGGCTTATCTTAAATTCTCTGTCCATACTGTTTATTTCCAGACAAGAGTTCCTGGAGGCCTGGCAACATGGTGTTTTCTGGGTCCATGTATATCCTATGAACAATCAAATCGGGCCTCCTCTGACTTACTTCCACCTCAGAACTGTTGCTCCTGCAGTTGGCCTTCGAAAGCTCAGCAAAGTTTGTGGGATGTTTCTACCAGAGCTTCAAAGAGGCAGAGAGTGGGTGGCAACAGGGCATGGATGGCAGGAGTTAATATGGCAGGTGTATAAGTCCCTGAAGATGTGTCCTGAGACTCTTCTCTGTCCACTCCAAAGAGCCGCCTTGGTGCCACCTTGGACCTTCCATCTTCTCCACACAAGTCAGATTCAAGCAGATATTAGGATTCTTCTATCCTAATGGTCATTTCCAGAATTCCTATTAGAAAGTGAGAATTGGGGAATTGCTACTGCGTGAGGCAACATGTGTGTGTGTGGGGGGGGGGAACAAGGGACATTTCCCAGAAACACTCACTCCTACACTGGCCTCTGTCCACAGGTCCCAGAGTCACAGCAGCCTTGCCACTCCCTCCCACTGTCCAATGTATCCCCGAGGAGGGAGCAAGGAAGTGTGATGCTGACCCTGCAGGGGCTCTACTTGTTTTCCAGTCTTTGTCCCACTCCCCTGTGGTCTCTTCACCTTAGTCTTTATGCTAATGCTGCCCTGCTCAGCATCTAGCTCTTGGTAAGCATCCATGAAATATTTGTGAGAAGGATAGACAGTTGGATGGCTGGAAGGATGGAGACCACTCCCTCTAGACTCCTGATTGGCTCAAGCACATCTTTCACCCTGCCTCCTCTCTCACTTCCACACTTAAGAGCATCCATCTGTGTTCAAACCCCAATACCTGATGAGTGGCTAACACTTTCTAGTGGTGTGCATCACTACATGTGGGTTTCAAGTGAAGAAACTGAGGCAGAGACTCCAGGGTATCAGTAGGAGAGAGAGGACCCACACCTTGATTCCAGAGCACTGGTGAGGAAGCACCCAAAAGCCTTGTCACTTCCAGGATGGTGACCTGGGAAGCAGTCTTTCAGAGGGGCCATCCCTTTCTTTCACCTCACATAGCCCACCCATGCTTTGGTACTTGCCTCTCCCTTCTGATGTCCTCATAACTGCACCATTGCTTGTTCCGTGAGGGCTTCGCCTCAGCAGGCAATTACCTGAGTTCACATGGTTAATTGAAATATTCCTTTTCCTAGAGTTTTAATTCACCAGCGTAGTTCCAGGAGCCACAGATAATAAGACCTAATTTATAATTAGGGCTTATCAAGAATCAGCTAATTTCCAGACCCCTGATTCCCAAGGAGGGAGAGCAGGGTGGGGGCTTCTCCTCTCTTTCCAGGGAGTTGCTACCCACGAAGCTTGGAGAAGCACCAGGGAGGCAGGAGAACTAATTGGGAGCTGGCCCTCCATCTTGGACAATTTATTAATTGGATTATGGGAAATCTCAGGCCCCAGGCAAATCCCAAGGAGGCCCTCACCACCTCCCTGGTTTATGGTAAGAATATCAGATGTGGGGACTCGAGACCCAGGTCTACTTAGTCTTTTAGGAGCTGAGAATCTTTAAATAAGTCCCCACATGTCTCGCCTCAGTTTACCCAACTATCCAATGCCCAAGATTGTGCCTGTCTTGCAGCCTTCAGAGATTTAGTGGAAATTGCATGAGGTAATCGGGCAAGTACATTGCCAGAGTTGTAGTGATTAGTCTTGGGGCCTTTGTGCTTGGAATGGGCCCCCAAAACCAGCCAGAAGAGAGTGTCCTAGCCCAGGAAACCCCCAAGCCTCAGGGGGAGTGAAGCTAACCAGAACTCTCTAAGAAGTAAGAGCTGGGGTTGGCTTTGTGCCCGGTTTTCCTGATTCTCTGCATGTGCCCAAGGTCTGGGGTCCTGTCCCTCTGTTCCTTACTTACTTCAGGTTCCATTTCTTTCTAGAAGCTTCTCACATACCCACCCAGGTAGTGTGAGCATCTGAAAGAGGTAAGGGTGGCACCGTGGAGAGAAGCTTCAGGAGATCACACAGGGCTGCCTTCAAACTCCTACTCCTCACTTACTTTTACTAACTGAATAAGGGAGGGTTCCACCAACTCACAGGGCAGGGGAGAAACCTCTGTTATAAAAGCCCCAGCTGTGTAGAAGCATTGGCCTCAGGCACAGCTAGATCCAGGTGCTCAGTGGTGAGGACAGAAGTGGCTCTCTCCCACTCACTGTCATGTTCCCCTCTATACTCATCTTCCGGTTTCAGTTGGAAAGATGGCTTGGCCCATGCCTGGGGCCATAAGGGGAGGTGGAAAGAGCCCCCCTTTTTTTTTCAAGCAGACTTTCCTTGAAGGGGAAAAAGGGTAAGAAAGGGAGAATGGAGGATCAAAAGACAGGTGATCAGAAGCCAGTCACCCACTCCATCTGACTCTTTTTCTCCTTGGGACACTAGTTCCAACAGCCATGCTGCCAGACAAAAGATAAATATACAAGATTTGATTGTACTTTTGACACTAGCAATAAAAAAAACAAACAACATGAGCAAAACAATTCACATTAAAGTCACTTCAGAAAGAATACTTAATACATGTAGCAACAGAAGTAGAGACTTTGTCACACAAAGCTACACAGTATCATTGAAAGAAAAGAATGCAGAGCTAACAACATGCAAAGACATCCATGCAAAGACATCCCGTTCTTGTGGAAGATTTAACATTGCTGAGCCATTCATGAAACAGCACAGCACCAGCAAGTTTCTCTTCAGAAATCAACAAGCTAATCCTAAACCCCACAGAAATGCAAGGGGCCAAGGTTAACCAAACTATCTTGAAAAAGAGAAAACAAAATTTGAAGGACTCACACTTTTCGGTTTCAACATTTTCTCTAAATCACAGCAATGAGTGTCCTAGTCAGAGTTACTATTGCTGAAATGAAACACCATGACCAAAGCAACATGGGGAGGAAATGGTTTATTTGGCTTATGTTTCCACATTGTAGTTCATCACTGAAGGAAGTCAGGACAGGAATTCAAACAGGGTAGGAACCTAGAGGCAGGAGCTGATGCAGAGGCCATGGAGGGGTGCTGCTTACTGGCTTGCTCACCATGACTTGCTCATTCTGCTCATTTGTAGCACCCAGGACCACCAGCCCAGGGGTGGCTTCACCCACAATGGGCGACCCCAATCAGTCACTAATTAAGAAAATTCCCTACAGGCTTTCTTACAGCCCTATCTTACGGAGACACTTTCTTAATTGAGACTCTCTCCTCTCTGGTGACTATCATGTGTAAAGGAAACATAAAACTGTTGAGCCCACAGAGGCAAGTATCACAGTACCAGCCTAAGGACAGGTACAAAGATCAAGGGTACAGACATGAGCATGTAAAAACAAGCCCTACATCTGTGGCCAGTAATTGATATTTGACAAGGGTGCTGAGAAAATTTGAGGGGACAGAGTAGTCTTGTCAGTTAATAGTCTGGGACCTGGGGGGGGGCGCAGCTGGGTTGGCAGAGTGGTTGCCTAGCACACATGAAGCCCCTGGTTCAATCCCCAGCAACACACAAATAGATCTAGTGGAGCACATCTGTACTCCCAGCTCTCAGGAGGGGAAGACAGGAGGATCAGAAGTTCAAGGCCACCCTCGGCTACACAGTGAGTTCGAGGCCAGCCTGGGAAATGTGAGGCCCTGTCTCCTGATAAATAAATAAAGGTCAGCTGAGATATAGGCTTTCCACAAGCAAATGAGTAAGCTTACTCCTTGCCTGTTATTAAAACTAACTCCATGGGAGAAGGGGGCAATGGTAGAGGGGAAGGGATGGGAGATGAGAACATGAGGGATGGAGAGAGACAGAGACAGAGAGAGAGAGAGAGAGAGAGAGAGAGAGAGAGAGAGAGAGCAATGAAATAGATATCTTTATTGGGATAGGGATAGGGAGAAACCTGGTGCTAGGGAAATTACCAGGAATCCATGGGATGACCCCAGCTAAGAATCCTAGCAATGGTGGAGAGGGTTCCTGAACTAGCTTCCTGCAATCAGATTGGTGACCACCCTAAGTGCCATCATAGAACCTTCGTCCAGTAACTGATGGAAGCAGATGCAGGGATCTACAGCCAAGAGTCCATTGAAGAGAGGGAGGAGGGATTATATGAGAGAGGGGGTTCATGATCACGACAGGGAACCCCAAAGGGGCAGGTGACCCGAGTCAGTGGGAGCTCACCGACTCTGGACTGAGAACTGGGGAGCCTGCATGAGACCGAACCACCAGGCCTTCTGCATGTGGGTGACAGTTGTGTGATTTGGTCTCTTTGCAGGGCCCCTGCTAGTGGGACCAGGATACATCCCTGATGCATGAGCTGGGTTTTGGGAGTCCATTCCTTAGGGTGGGATGCCTTACTCAGTCTTGATGCAGTGGGGAGGGACTTGGTCCTGCCCTCAACTTGATATGCCAGGCTTTCTTGACTTTCCATGTGAGGTCTTACCCTTTCTGAGGAGTGGATGGAGGTGCGGAGGGGGAGTATGGGAGGTGGCTGATATGTAAAATTAATAAAATTTTAAAATTAAAAAAAGCAAAACTTTGTCTCACTCCAGGACTCCAAAGACAGACTTGGAGGTTTGTTGGCTCTCTTTTGTCCTCTTCCTAATGTGGCTACACTGCATAATCCTCCTTTTACTGCTTTCCACTAACAAAATTAACTCCAAGTGGATCATAGATCCAAATATGAGAGCTAAAACCACTAAATGAAAATAGATGTATTGATATGGGTGACCTTAGATAAAATAGTATTTTTTTAGCATATTGCCTAAAAATTCCAAGAAAATAGATCAACTGGACTTCAAAGAATAAAAAAGATGCTAATAAAAATGGGAGGAAATATCTGCAATTCGTGCACCTGAAAGGAGAGCCATGTGCAAGGAATATTGCAGTCCAAAAATGTTTAAAGGTTTAAATACCAAAAGATTTGATATACATCTGAAGGAAGACACACAAATAATGGAAGGCACTGAACAAGCAAATGCAAACCAAAACCAGAGGGCAGGGCCATGTCATATCTGCTGTGATGGCTGTAATCAAAAGGATGCAGATTCACAAGCATGATGGACAGGCAAAGAAACTGAGCTCCACAGGCCTGGCCACTATGGAAAATAATATGGTAGTAACCTATGACCCAGGAGTTCCACGCTCAGTAGGTCCACTCTTCCATTGCCAAAGGAATTAAAGACAAGTGTGCACAAAGTCACTCGGAGGGTGTTCACAGCAGCTTTGTTCATATTAGACAACCAGTGGAGAACCTCAACTGATCAATTGGAAAACCAATTTTAGCTATACTGTGGGATATTATTCAGTCATAAAATAGAACTATAACATGGTATACTTCCAAAGCATCATGGTACATGGAAGAAACCAGTCACATTGACTGGGCATGGTGTTACCCACACTTGGGAGGCTGAGGTAGGAGGATCATGAGTTCAAAGCCAGCCTAAAGTATATAGTGAGTTCAGGGCCATCTTGGGTTAGTGGTACCTGTCTTTAAAAAAGCCACAATATATATATATATATATATATATTATATATATATATATATATTCATGCCTGGAAATTAGCTAGATTTGGTTATCTGTGTGACACAACACAGATGAATGATTGCCAGAGGCTAGAAGGGAGAGTGAGGAATAACTGTTAAAGAGTTTAAGGTTCCTATGGGAGGTATTGAGAATGTGTTCCTGGACTACAGTAGCAGTGCTTGTGGATTTGACAGATATTAAAACTGCTGGGTTGTGCATGTCAAGATGAATTGGTAGTAATTCTATCTCAATAAAGGTATAATTTCTAAAACCCAAACATCTTCCATAGAGCGTAGTTGTGGGGAATGAACTGATCTGAAGTGTCTAAGACATGCCAGGTACACAGTAAATACTTTGTTCATCTCCTTTGCCTTTCCTTTCCTAGACAACCACTCCCACCTCCTCAGCTACCCTTCCCAGCCAGGTGAAATGATCCTCCGTCCCACCCACACTGAGTAAGGTAGAACTTTGAAGCATTCCATGCAGGCTGGCCACACTTGGCTACTCTTGGAGCAGCAGAGTCATTACTAAGATGAGGTAGGCCAGTCTTGCTGATATTAATGAGTAAGATATTCATGCTTGTGAGAATGCAACTGGCTCTCTATGCAGCCCCAGGACTTCAGGGAAGGCAGTAAGGCTCTGTGAATGCAAACGGGCAGTGTCTCAGCCACTTTGTCTCAGTGGTTCCTTCTGGTCAGTTTCCACGAGGGTGGTTTGTTAGCACATCATGACAGAGATCCCAGGTATTGGACATTTGGCTGGGAACAACGGGGAAGCTATTTTAGGTCCCCGGAGTTCAAGGGTATGTGCCTCAGCGCTTTTGTTTGAATTGATTTGTAGTCCTACTTGCTTGACCTTGCTATTTAAAATAGTTCCAAAAAGAACAGAAAGACAAGAACCATTCGGACCAGAGATGCAGATGGGCCCCAGCCAAACCCACCTCCCTCTGACCTTGAACATGGGCTTTCACAGTGACATAGTCACCATGCAGCCAGAGGAAAGCTGAACAGGACAACCCAATCACCTGTGTTAAGACCCAACAGAGGAGGGGACTGCCCAAGGTCACTAAAAGAGTTGGTGACAAAGGGTACTTGAGTCCAGATTGTCTCAATAGCAATAGAAGTGTTTGTCATTTGCTAAGTACCTGGTACCCTTGTGTCTTAGGATATTCCTTCTCTTGATCCATATGGCACGCAGTGATGTCCATGAGGAAACAGAGGCTCCCTACTTTGTAGATAGTTTCCCTACATGTCCATATGGCCAGTAGGACAGCAGATGTAGAGTCTGACCATAGAGCCAGCCCTCCTGCCACCAGCCCCAGCCCTAGCCCACCCTTATTTACTCATGTCTTCAGAAAACCAGCAGTGTCTCCCAGGCTCTGAGCAGGGACCATGTCAGCCAGGAGATTGGTCCACCCGGTGATACTCTTCCTGCAGGATGCAGTACGATGACATCATTCTTTGACATCATTCCTTTACTTGGGTTTCCTGGGAGCCTGAAGCAATCAGTATTAAATGTGCCACATCTTGGAAATATCCATATAAGGCTGCCATCTTCCTTCTCTCTGGCAAGACTGAGTCCATATCCCAGCCCAGAGCCATGCAGACTATGGGTTTTGTCACTTACGGTTGAATCTCAACTCTGGATTAGAAGGCAGGTCATCCATGTGGGATTCCTGTATGTCCTTGAATAAGCCACTTAAGCGCTCTATCCTCCAATTACCTCATACATAAGGTAAATTAAGGTCACCCACTTTTCCTATAAGGTTGTTCTGTAGATTCAGAGAACTTGCCTGATGTGGGTGAACGACCTATAGAGCCCTCACAACTGATGGGGTGTAATGAGAGTAAGTGACCAGTAGGTGGCAGTGCTTCAAAACGGCCTGTAGGAGGTCCATGGGAACTTCCAGTGTCACTTCTCAGTCAGGTGTGGAGGACCCTCTACACCCTCCACACACCTGTAAAGGCAAAAAGGAAACTCAGAGAGAAGTGTCCCTTCCAAGGGCTCAGGGCACCACAGTGCAGAATCAGGATCTGACTTTTTTTGCCGATGCCCTCACTCAATCACTTATTTGTCAGAGCCCCAGCAGAGTGCAAATGCTTCTGAGAACCCTTTCCCTTGAACCATACTGTCGCAGCCTGCCTGTGCTTCCTGCCTCACCCAACCACTTCTGCCCTCCCTGCTTCCGGATGGGTGCTCATCCACCCACCTGGTAGACCAGACAGGGATATCTAACAGAAGCATCCTGGAGGGACCAGGGGCCCAAGAAGACTGAGTCTAATCCCGGCAGCACTCCAGATTGCTGTGACCTTGGCTAAGGAGTTTAATAGTAAGTCGTAAAATCAATTCCGTGGGTGGAAAGCAAAACAATGAAATGATAAAATGTATCATGTATCTACTGAAGTACAAAATGGCTCTGCTTTTGTACACAGGCCCTGATAGAAAAGACATTCTTGGCTTTTATTCCTTATGTGTATGTTTGTGTATGGTTATGTGTGGGTGTGCATATGTCATGCACGTGTGTGGAGGTCAGAAAATAGACTTGTCTCCTGCCTTGTTTGAAACAGGGTTTCTTGTTTGCTGCTCCAACATGGGGCTAGCTGGCCTTCGCCATTCCCCTGTCCACAACCCCCGCCCCATCTTCCTTAGGAGTACTGGGTTTATAGACACATTTACATGGATGCTGGGAATCTCAACTCAGGTCCTCATGCTTGCAAAGCAAGCACTTTACCCACTGAGCCATTTCCCAAGACATAAAAGGCATTTCTCTTGTGAATCAAAAAATGCAACAGTTGAGATCTGAGAACCTCCCTAAAGGGTAGTTCCAGCTAGGCAGTGAGTTTGAGTTGTCCACTCCCAGGCTTTACAGCTGCAAGCCAGGGATCCCTTGTCAGAGCGCTTCTGCCTGTGGTCTGATGCTTTCAGTAGTGGATAGGTCTAGTAAATGCAACCCCATCACCTCTTCCTTCCTTCTGGGTAAACCCTCCCCCATCTCATCCTCCAAGCATTTGCATGTATCCCTACCTTCAGAGTAGCAAACCAAAGCTTAGAGGGGTGGGGACAATTGCCCAAGACCTGGCCACACTGGGGGCAGTTTCATCCTTGCAGAGCTCAGGTAGACATTGCCTTTTGCCTATGGCTGAGAGTCAGAAAGGGCCTGGACCGCTTCCATGCCACTTACTAGCACCCTCCATTCCTCTTGTTCCAAGTCACTTTTATTTTCTCTCTCTTTCAAGTTTGATTGAATTTACAGTTAATGAATCCAACTCTGTCATTTAGGAGATGTTGGTGCAATAAGGCCTGACAGGAAGTGAGTGATGGCGCAATAAGCCGTGCAGGAGCTGTGGCCGTCCTGCTCTCTGCCTTGAGCAATGGCTGCCCCATCTGGCTTGGAAGAGGCCACTGGACTCTCAGCAAGGAGCAAGCTAGGGTGGGGGCCATTTAACTTAGGTGCCCAGCTCAGAACAAGCGTCTGGATTAGACATCGCAAAGAGGGCTGGGAATGGGAGGGGCAGAGAAATGAGACAAGTGGATACTAGCTCTGCCACTAAGCTGCTTGCTGTGCATCCTTGGACAACTCACCTAGTCTCTCTAGTCTTCAGTTTCTTTATCTGCAGAATGGAGCAATGGCCCAAAGTAGTGGCTTTCTAAATTACAAGAAGGGACATAGACAGCCGTCAGAAGGATTTCAAAGGTGATTGGTTGACATCCAAACGAGTACCCTGAAGTTCCTCTCTAAGGGGGCTCTGCCTCCAGGCCCGCCTTTGGGCAGGGACTATGAAAGAACGGGAGAGAACAGTCTTGGATAAACAAACACATAAAACTTCAGAACTTATTAAAGTGAGAGCAGGCACTTGGGATAGGAAACATAAGACATGCCTGGTAAAACTGGGGCTTGGAGGGTGGACCGAATGATTGCAGCAGGGGTGGAAGTGTCTGGGGGCTGTCCCTTTCATTCTTCTCTGGATTTTACTCTGCCCCACACACTGTTTTTAAAATGAGGAGGAGGAAAAGTGCATGAAACACAAGGAAAGTGTGGGCAGACCAATTGCTCCCATCTTTTGAAGCCTCTCTCCAAACTCACAACCCCACCCCACACAGACAGCAACCCACAACCCCAATTCCCATAGACAGCGACCCGCAACCCCACCTCACACAGACAGTGACCTACAACCCTACTCCACACAGACAGCAACCCCAAACCCCACCCCAGACTCACAACCCCACCCCACACTGGCAGCACTATGCCTTTGTCTCTTTGATTTTAGTCATCCATTGCCTTACTTTTGAAAAGAAATAATAGCTTCGAGGCTGGAAAGATGGCTCAGTGGTTAAAGGGGCTTGCTGCCAAGTCTGACCACCTGAATTCAATCCCTGGAATCTACATGGAAGACAAAAATCAAATACTGAAAGATACCCTTTGACCATCACACACGTGAATACACGTGCACACATGAGTGTGCACAGCACATACACGCACATAATCATACACAGAATAGTTTCATTTTTCCTATATTTGAAATGTGTATAAATACAATACTACTATATTGTATACTACTATTTATATACATTTCAACATTAGGGAAGATTTTTGTGTTTTTTTTTTTTGAGACAGGGTTTTGTAATGTGGCTTCAGCTGGCCTCAAACTAAATTTGTAGCTCCCACTAGCCTTGAAATCCTGGTCTCCCTGTATCCGAGTTAGGGATATTATTGCTGTGATGAAACACTATGACCAAAGCAACTTGGAGAGGACAGGGTTTATTTGACTTAAGCGTCCACATTACAGTTCTTCCTCGAAGGGATTCAGGACAGGAACTCAAGCAGAGCAGGAGCCTGGAGGGAGGAGCTGATGCCGAGGCCACGGAAGGTGCTTATTACTGGCCCACACAGCTTCTTCACCCCGATTTCTTATAGAACAGTCTGCCCAGGATGGCACCACCCACAAGGGGCTGGACACTCTACCATCAATTGCTAATGAAAATGTCCCACAGATGAACCTTATGGAGGCATCTTCTCAGTTGAGGTTCCCTCCTTTCAGATGACTCTACCTTGTGTCAAGTTGGCCTAAGACTTGCCAGCATACCCTGTCTCAGCCTTCCCAGTTCTAGGATTACAGGTGTGCACCATCATGCCTGGTTCATCATCATGTTTTTAAAATGCAGCTGTGGTGGTTTGAAAGAAAATGGCTCCCAAAGGGAGTGACACTACAAGGAGGTGTGGTTTTGTTGGAGTAGGTGTGGTTTTGTTGGAGGAAGTATTTCACTGTGGAGGTAGGCTTTGAGGTCTCATATATACTCAAGCCACAGCCAATGAAACAGTTCACTTCCTGTTGCCTTTGGATCAAGATGTAGAATTCTCCAGTACCAAGTGTGCCTGCATGCTGTCATAATCCCAGCAGCCATGCTCCCTACCATGATGACAATGGATAGCTAAACCTCTGAAACTGTAAGCCACCACCTCAATTAAATGTTTTCCATTGTAAGAGTTGTCATGGTCATGGTGTCTCTTGACAGCTATAGAAACCCCGAGTAACACAGCATCCTAGAGGACATAGTTCGTGGTAAAGAGTCTGCCTGCCATGTCTGAGGCCTTGGGTTCAATCCCCAATACTTGTACAAGGAAAGAAAGAAAAAAGAAAGAGAAAGGAAATGCTTTTGGTAAGGCTGTAACTTTGAGTATCTGATGCGGTAGACATTGACCTGTGGTAAGATGGCTGTGACTTTTACTGAAGATATGTTAAAGCATGGCTAGAGTGTTTCTAGTTTGTTTAAAGAATGCAGAATTTCAGTTAAGAGATTAGCAAAAATAAAGAGAAATAGGGATGTATAATTTTTGCCCCATTCACTGAGTTCTAACAGGGCTCTTTGTAAGTCTCTCCAGGTGTTGAGGCTGTCTTTATTAATAATGCAATAGCCCACAATAAAGCCATGAGCCTTTTTGGAGTCTATTTCTCTTTTGACAAACATATGAATACAGATGAAGATGCAGCCACCTGTAGAGCCCAAACAAGGTGATAGAAGGGAATGGGAGTGGGAGGGGCTGGAGGTGGGGAAGGTGCCTGACACAGACGCATTCCCAGGGCTAAGTCGATGGCTCAGTTGGTAAAACGTTTTCTGTGGAAGGGTGGGAACCTGAGTTTGATCCTCAGAGCCCATGTAAGGAAGCCGGTCACATATAGTCCATCAGAGCCAGGAGGATCATGGGAGCTCACTGGTCAGCCAGCCTACCATACTTAACAAGTTCTAGGCCAATGAGAGGGTGTGTCTCAAACAAACAAACAAACAAACAAACAAACACATGGAGCTGACAAGGTGCCTCGACAGGAGATGGGAAGGACGTTTGGCACAAAAGTCTTCCTAGGCCCAAGGGCAACTGCTCAGTGAAATGTTTTCTGTGCAAGCATGAGAACCTAAATTTGATACCCAAAACTCATGTATATGTGGAAGGGGATAACCAACTCTATGAAGTTGTCCTCTGACCTCCACACACATGTGAGGTGGCATGCATGCAGCTCCAGCGTCAAGTTCAGTCACACAATAGTAAAAAGGCAGATGGCATCTGAGGAATGACACCCAAGGTCAACCCCGGGGTCCCAAGTACTTGTACACACACACACACACACACACACACACACAGAGAGAGAGAGAGAGAGAGAGAGAGAGAGAGAGAGAGAGAGAGAGAGAGTCCTTGAAGTCATCATTGGGCCAGCTATTTCCCAATGCCCCTCCTGACAGCACACTCATTACGGTCCCCCACCCCATATTACACAGTGTACATCTTAAGATCACAGGCTTGTCAGTGGGCATGAATTCTACTTCACAGGCTTTTTTAACTTAAAAAATTTAGAACAGAAACAAACCATGTGAAGGAAGCTCACTGCTCTGGACTCTGGAAGGCAGGTTTTTGTTAGCCCACCCCCAGCACACACTCAAACCCTAAGGAAAATATTAAGCTGGAAGAAAGATGATAGCAAGAATAAACAAATTAGAAGACACAAAAACAGAGGGATCAATAAATAAAACCCAGAGCTGGTTCTTTGTGAGAGCTAATAAAAAAGACCAACCTCTGGCAAATATAATCAAGAAAAGAAAAGAGGCCCAAATGAAATCAGAAATGAAGAAGTGATTATAACAATGAATCAAAAATATTAAAACATATTGAGGGGGGAACACACATAATTCTATAACAAATTTGTTTTAAAATTATCAATTAAACAGATGACAGGCTACAAAATTATAAAGTAACACAACAGACACAAGGAATGTGGGTGAGATCAGCACACAATGAAAAATCTGAGAAAGGGAGGCATATATTAAAGAGTGATCTTCCCCACTCCCGAAAAGGACATTCTTATCCACCCCAGTGTCTCTGGAGAAATCTATCCAAATTTTACAGAACACTGCATTTCCATGTTACATAAATTATTCTTTAACATAGAGAAAGAATGGTAAAAAAAAATCTGCTAATTCATTTTGCAAGGCAAATACAGTTCTGATTTTGAGCTCTGATACAGAACTGTTTTTCTTAACAAAAAAAAAAAAAAAGAAAAGAAAGAAAGAAAAGAAACAGGATCTAATATCGCTTAAGAATACAGTCCCAGAGAAGGAGGTTCAACAGCCTATTTGGAGAGTAAAACACCATGACCACGGAGGGTCTCCAGCAATGCAAGGAAGGGTCAGCACTAGGACATCTATTAATACAACACAGCAGATCAATAGATTAAATAATAGGAACCATACGATCATTCTAGTCTGTGCCAAAATGTGTTTCCATAGATGTCAAAACATTTTTTTAAAATATGAACAGTATGACACTTCATATCATAGTAAAGATCTATTTAAAACCAAGCTAGCAGCTTTAATGGGAAAAAGTTAGAGCCTTTCCCATTAGGAAAGCAGGGGTTGGGGGGGCGGTGAGCAGTGTACTGCTATTGTTATTTAATACTGACGATTCAGGTGATGTGATAAGACATGAAAAAGAAAGCATAGGAATAACTACAGGAGAGGTAGAAAGAAAACAGAGGCTCTGATTAGTCACTTTCAATTCTGAAGTTCAGGCTGGAGAGATATTTCAGAAGTTAAGAGTCATGTTCTCTTGCAGGGGACCTGAGTTCAGTCCCCAGCGCTCACATGAGTCGACTCACAACCGCCTGTAACTCCAGCTCCAGGGGTTCCAATGTTCTCTTCTGGCCTCTGAGAGCACCTGAACACATATGCACACTCAGACATACCTCATACACACTAATTAATTAATTGATTGATTAATTTTTAAGTTTTAAATAGGTAAAAATAATTGTCTGATATTTTCCTCAAGGCAACAGTAGCGCTAATATAGTAGTTTAATAACTAACATGTCATGAAAGTGTGATAAATACTTTTAAATTAATAACTTTAATAAAAATATATGACAGAAAACAAATTAAGATCAAGATCCACTTCACAATCAAATATAAACAGCAAAACACACAGAAGACAGAAGACACACAGAAACAACATTGCTTCCCATGAAAGCAATAACAGAAAATTGGAATAATGTAACTTTTCCCCCCACAGATAACATAAATAGTATAATTTTATGTTTTACTATAAAAGGATTTCTTATAGAATTTGACAAAATGCATTTAAAAATAATTTGGAACAGAACTGGCAAAATGGCAGAGAAAGCCCTGGAAAGCAGTGGTGATAGAGACAGCATTTAAATAAGTCACAGAAAACTAATAACCAAAATGGTGTGGTATTGGAGCCAAATTAGTACTGTGGCTCAAAGACTACAAAGTCCAAAGGTAAACATAGTGTCACAAAAGAATTTACTATGTAAGATGTGTGTCACAAGGGCTGGAGAGATGGCTCAGCAGTTAAGAGTACTTGTTGCTCTTGCAGAGGACCTGGGTTTGGTTCCCAGCACTCACATAAGGACTCAGACTTCAACTGTCATCCAATCCCAGAGATCCAGCTCCCTGCACAGGCCTCCATGGACACCAGGCACACATTCGATGCACAAATAACATCTAGGCAAAACACTTCTACAATCCAATAAAATAATCATCTTTTTTAAAAGTGTGTCACAAAATGCCAAAGGAAAGAAACATCCTGTAGTAAAGGAAGCAGGGAAGTCAGGGAGTGACCACAGAGTCTACACCTAAAACTGCATCCTAGATTTGGAAGTGAGCGATTCTAAACACTGCTGTAGACAACCCAGCGTAAGTAAATGATGTGCGCATGTCCGCTCCTCGCCTTGCAATGGCGCTGCATTCAGTTGCACACCCACCTTACCAAGCACCCTTCACAGCAACAGCGGACACCATAGAGGATGCATTGTTTACCCTTGTCTGCAGCTGCCAAGGTCACCTCAGAGACCCACACTGTACATCACCAGCCCAGGAAGAGACCAACACTCACATCGAGAAGTATGGGTGTCAAGAATGAGGCTTACTGTACACAACGGTCAAAAATAGAAAGGCAGGCCAGTTTAAGTCAGGCGCTGTTTCTATTTGCTCCATCTGAGGAATTGTAGTTCAAGAATAAAGGACATGGGAGAAATAATGAAGGGGAGAAACTGATAGAGTAAATCAAATTAACAAGTTGGATATATGCATATGTGAACACAGAGAGTAGAAGGAAAACATATGCCAAGGGAATGACTTACCACAAGTGGACTTCTAGCTTCCTCCTCCTCCTCCCTCTTCATATTGCTCTTCTTTGGAGGTGCTGGGGTTGAACCCAGGGTCTTGCTCATGCTAGGTAAGTGTGATGCATCTGCAGCCATATTTTCAAATTTTCTTTTCTTTCATTCTTTTTATGTTTAAAATGGATGCTTATTCATTGTATAAAGTGCTTGGATTAATAAATAAGATTTCTTTCAGTTATATCATGGATTTTGACCATAATCACACACATTCTCTCTCTCTCTCTTTCTCTCTCTCTCTCTCTCTCTCTCTCTCTCCCTCTCTCTCCCCTTTCAACTTTCCACTTTCCCACTAGTCTTTCTTTTTCCAACTCTCCCTTGTGCTTTCACACCATATTTGTGTGTGCATGTTCATATATACAGATAAGTGTATCACACACACACACCATATCAATTCTGGAATTCATGCGCACGGGGCTCTTTTCGTCTTCTCATGTCTGCAGTTTCTTCCTTCAGTGTTTTAAAGTTGTCAGTGCAGCCTTTCACATCCCTTGCTTAGGTTTATTGATCTATGATTTTAAGTTATTTTTTGAAAGCATTTGTTTCCTTGATTCCTTTCTCAGTATTTCCACTATTGGCATAAAGAAAAGCTACAAATTCTAATTTCTTATGTTGATTTTGTATCTTTCTCTCCACTGAAACTGTTTATTAATACAAAGAGCTTTCTGGGAATCTATGGCTTCTTATGGACAAGATCATCTTATCTGAAAATAGGGATAAGTTGACTTTTCCCTTTACTATTTTTGTCTCATTCATTCCCTTTTCTTGTCTTATGGATGTAGCTAAGACTTCGAGTAACTGAGAGTATAGGGACTGGACATCCCTCTCTTGTTTCTGATGTTAATGGTAACTCTTGAATCTTTGCCTGTTTCATATAACCTTAATGACAGGCTTGTCATATATGTACTTTATTATGTTGAAGTAAATACCTTTTGTCTCTCTTTAGGGCTTCTGTCATTAAGGGATGCTGAACTTTGTCAAAGATCTTTTCTACAATAATTAAAATGATCGTATGATGTCTGTTCTGGAGTCTATTAATACGATGTGTTATATGCATTTATTTGCATATGT
Organism: Cricetulus griseus; assembly: GCF_003668045.3. Classification (NCBI taxonomy): domain Eukaryota; kingdom Metazoa; phylum Chordata; class Mammalia; order Rodentia; family Cricetidae; genus Cricetulus; species Cricetulus griseus. Next base: position 82,961,239 of record NC_048595.1, on the reverse strand, counting down.
TGAACTATCTTTGTGTTCCTGGAATGCATCCTACTCAATCATGATAAATGATCTATGAAGTTGAATTTGGTTTGTAAATATTTTTATTAAGAATTTTTCATCCATGATCATTAGGGAGATAGATGTTTAATTTTATTTATTTTCTGTGTCCTTACCAGGTTTGGGAATAAAGATAGTACTGGCTTCATAAACAGGTTTAGCAACATTCCTTCCTAAGGGCATAACTTTAGAAGTGAATCTACCTGTGCTTGGGCTTTCATCAGTCGGGAGAGTTTTTATTACAATTTCTATCTTGTTGCTTGTTACAGATCTATTTGTTCATAGCCTCTTGGTTTAGTTTTGTTACTTATTGATAATTTATCCTTTTCTCTTTCGTTTTCCAATTTATTGGAATCTAAGTGCCTAGACTACGCCCCAGTGAGCCTCTGGATTCCATTGCATCTGTTGGATGTCTGCCTTTTCATTCCAAATGCCATTAATCGGTGTCTACTCTCTCTTGATTAGTTTGACTACAAAGTTTCAATCTTGTTGAAATTGGCAAAGAATCATTGATTCTTTATATTGCTCTTTTCATTTACATTTTATTAATTTCTGTCCTGATGATCTTTATTATTATTTTTCTATCTACTGATTATGGGTTTGACATGTTCTTTTTTTTCTAAGAACTTGAGGTACATTAACTTATTAATTATTAATTAATTTAAAATTTCTCCTATCTATCTATTACTGTGGTGTATGAGTGAACCACAGGTGTGGAAGTCAGAGGTTACCTTTGTGGGCTCAGCCTTTATGTGGGTTCTGGGAATGGGATTCAGGCCATCAGGCTTACATGGCAGCAGCTTTACCCACTGAGCCTTCTCAGTGGCTCCCTATTATATTTACATTTCTTTGTCTGTGGTGGGGTGGGGTGTAGCACGAGAGTTCTAATTGGTCTTAATAATATAAGCCCAGAGTCAGATATTAGGGGGTGAAGCCTGAAAGATCAGAGAAGCAGAGCAGCCAGCCACCAGAGTTCTTACCTCTATGAAATCCTCAGACTGAAAAGAGGCCAAGCTCCTGTCTCCTCCCACCTTATATTCCTCTCTCTGCCCAGCCATCTCACTTTTTGTCTGTCTATAGAGACCTCCAGACCTCTGTGTTTAACTAGTGGCTAGCTCTGCCTTCTGATCTTCAGGCAGGCTTTATTTGTTAGAGAACAAACAAGGTATTACCACAGTGGGGTGCACACGTTACAATACACAAGTGAAGGGTGGCTTACCAGTTGCTGGAGTCAGTTCTCTCTTTCCACCCCAGACTATGCCTCAGACCAGATACCCACTGCATGCAATTCTATGATTCTGACTCAAAGTTTACTCCCTCTCTAGAGACAATTAAGCAGGCAGGCCAGGTCTCCGAGTACAGTTTCATGGTGGTTGCTCTTGTTCTCAGAATGAGCCATGCAGTGAGGGACTTTTGCCTCTGTAGCCACCAACTCAGCTGAGCCTTTTTACCTGGCTTCTTCCCACTGCTCTAGCAGGGTGCCAACACCACTCCTCTTGCTGCTGCAGCAGGTTCAGCTGCTGAGCCCACGAACGCCTCCCCCCCATTTTAATGAAAGCTACAGCTTTTCTTGTTTTTTTGTCTGTATCCTAACCCACAGTCCTTCCCTCTGTAGCTGCCCTTACACTGTGAGGGAGCACTCCTCTATCAGGCCAAGTCCTCCAGAATAGACTCAGGATCCTCACCCCTGTTCTATTTCCCAGTTTCCTCTTTAGTTTTGTTACTGACATTGGTCTTTCCACCATCATCTACTTGATAGGATGGCCATCCTCCAACCTGGTTTATTCTTCAGATTGTCTGGTATTCCTGTGTACTGGCATCATGTGGTCTTCTTCTTTTCTACAGCTTTTTTTTTTCTCATTTTTCTCTTTCATCCTCATTTCATGAGGGGGGGTTGGTTTGTTGGTTGGTTTACACAGTCTTGCTATGTTGGTATCAAACCCACAGTGCTCTTGCCTCCACCTCTCATGTGCTAGGGTTGCAGTGTGCACCACCACACCTTCCCTGGATTAAACTTTTTTTCTAATTTAAACTTTTTGAGAATCTGAGGAAAGTTAAGAAACCCTCCAAAATACATACATACACACACACACACACACACACACACACACACACACACAGCTAAACACACATAGACATAGACATGGATGCATACATGGCACACATATCTTCTAGGACTAGTGGACTCCCTAAACCTCTCCTTGGACCAAGGTTGAAAATGTTTCATCCAGAAAAAAACAAGTAACAATAAACAATCCTTAAGAAACCTCAAGGCCAAAGAAATAAATGAACAAAACATATGACCAAGATTCTCTGCAGAGGAAATAGAAATAGTGAACACAAGGACAGACAATCAATAAGCACTAAATAATGCCCCGGCTTTCTTTCTCTACACTATCAGCTGATTTCAGAAAGCAAACTAACGCTGATGAAGTTCCAGGAAAATTGACACATTGCTGGTCCCCTATTTGAAGTCACTTAAAATATCCAAGATCTGCCCAACAACATCAATACTTTTCAACCTAAAAGGTCTTTTTCTGGGAATTCACACTCATGGAATAACTTTGAAGAGCAAAGCTCCTTCAAGGGCTTCATGGGTTCATTTGGGGCAATGTGGTGTGAGAGCGAAACACTTCATACCAAGGTTTGGGGCAGGGAAACAACCCAAGCATGAACAGAACGGAAAGCTCTGCTGACCCAGGAAGGAAAAGGAAAGTGTGATTGGGATGTAGCAAATGAGGGTGGAGCAAACTTGTGTAGTTAATACAAAATGGTGGTGAGACTTTTAATTTTTATATATTCCACCCAAAGCATGGAGAATACATTGTACTAACATATATTCCACTAAAAGCACGGAGAAGACATTATATTAGCATACATTCCACCCAAAGCATGGAGAGGCCATTATAATAATGTAGACTCTGAGGAAGAAAAGATTTGAGAGCTTTTGGGTGTGTGGCTCAAATTTGGGGATCCAGAGTTAAGTAGTAAGTTGTTTGAGACCTGTGATGAACTCAGGATTTCCTCTCCTCTGTTTCCCTCTTACTCCTTCTCTCTCCTCTCCCGCTGCAATTGTTCCCTTCCTCTATTCTCCACCCCCCCTTCTCTACCTCTTTCTCTCCCCTCTCTTCCTGTCTCCTTTCTTCCTTTTTTTTTATTTCTATTTGTGTCGTCTTTGGAGGGATACATCCTTCTTACATTAATGATCATGATTGGACTCTATTACCAATCCCATCATGAAGAATTCAAAATTCCTATCAGTGCTAGATATTGAGGACCTATATTAAAAAGTGACATGATGTGAATCAGCTCACTTGGAGGGAGAAAAAGTCCTCTCCTCGCGGGCTACATCTCTTGTCTAGATCTCAAGCCACGTATTCTTCCACCACTGAGCCTCCAACATCCATAACAGCACTTGGCACATGGTCACTCCGCACACATGGGGGGAACGGATGAAAAGAATGAAGAAGGCTTTCTGTAAGAAACAAAGAGACCAAACTCTGATCTGAGATCATTTTCTGATCATGAAAAGCAAATCAAAGATTTTGGAAATGCCTATACTTGGAGCACAGGGCTGAAACAATTGCCCCATCTTCCCAGACAGGCACTAAGGGTGGTATCTAAGTTGACATGGATAATCAGACCTGCTGAGAAAGTCAACTGGACCTGGAGTATCGCTGCTCTGTATATTCTGAATGACACATTGATCAGTATCCACTGGTTCTAATAACTTAGAGCTCATCCTGATGCCTGGAATCAGGGGTTGACATTGAGGATAAACGAAAGGGCAATAAGAAGTAAGCTGAGAGGAAGCAATGAGCCTGCCCAGGGCCTCACACAGAAGAGCAAATGACCCTGATTCATAGACAGTGAAATCAGATAAATAGCCAAAAAACACACTCCCATGCAGAAGAAATACAAAGACAAGCTTTATTATCCAATTCATATTTTCCATGAGATTAGAGAATACACGGTACTTTTCAAAGGGTGATTGTGTGAGTTTAGGCCACTTTACTTTGAGATGAAAAGCATGATTGTTGGATTTGAAAATGTAGAAGAGACCACAAGGAGCATATTAAAAATTGAAGGAGGTGGAATAAATAATTTAAATCATCTGTTCAGAAAAGGAAAATCTCCCAGAATTCAGAGAGAAGCATGGAGGGATGAAAGAAAAGCAAAACATCAGAGTCAATCTGAAATTGGTAAAAACAAAAACAGTCTGAGGTGGGAAATGCCTACATGAAGCAGTAAAACTAATGGAAATAACCCACCTGTAGACACATCCTGGGAAAGTTTTCATGTGGTAGATGAGTTCAGAAGGATTAAGATTTCTATTTTGAAAATAGAGTCAACCAAATTAAAATAAGAATTCATGTAAATTATGAGATGATTTTTAAAAAAGAGTGGAAAACTTGAACACAATAACCAGAGGGTAAGAAAGAAAGAAATGACATGAAATAAGATGACAGCATTAGCAGAAAGACACTCGTCATCACAATAAATATAAACTGATCAAACTTATTGCTATAGGGACAAAGATTATCATACTAAGTACAAAAGCAAATTACACTTGGAATAATAATGTTTAAAATGAAAGAATGGGCAAATGATATAAGATAATCATAATATGTCAAAGGGATGTTGTGACAATATTAATATAAAATCTTAATTCAGATATTTTAATGGGAGAACAGGGACAAACTTTTTTGTTTGTTTGTTTGGTTTTTCAAGATAGGGTTTCTCTGTGTAGCCTTGGTTGTCCTGGACCTCTTTGTAGTCCAGTCTGTCCTCAAACTCACAGAGATTCACCTGCCTCTGCCTCCAAAGTGTTGGGATTAAAGGCATAGATAAACTATTTGTATATAAAAGTGAAATTCTCATTATAAAGAATAGTAAACGTTAGCCACCAAATAACATGGAATTATAATACACAAAGCAATCTACTTGATGAGAGACTTATAGCCACAATTTTATCTACCTATTAATTTCTGATCATGATAGAAAAATTAAAATGAGTCACTTCTTGTCATAAATATCTAGAAAACTTGGCATCATTGATTAATCAACTGTTGTCAAGTCCGTATGACCTGACATCAAATAAAAACTAATCAGCTTTATAAGGAAGTAGAAAAACAACAATTATGAGGGGAAAATTCATGCATTGAACATTGGAAGTGATACTGATAAGTATTTGAAGATGTGAACATTATGACCCCATTTCATACATGCAAGGAGCTAAGGAATGTCTGAACAAGTTAAGTACAGCTGTAGAAAACACAGAAAGATTATTTAATCCACAGAGAAAAATTATGATACATGAAAAACACACAAAATCTGGGATTACCTGTGGGTTTGGTGTTATATATGGAGAATTAGTGAAATGGAGGCATATGCTAGGAAGTTTTCAAAATGAAATGGAAAAGAACCTGAAAAGCATCAGCCAATGATGCACAAGTCATGGGAAACTTCAAGTACAATAGCATAAAAGTGTCCGGGGGAAGAAATCATGCCCAAAGAAATATTGACAGTTTCCTAAGTTAGATGAGATGTATGTACCAAAAGATAAAAAACAAGTTAACAAGCTCCAACCACAAAATAAAAAGAAAAAAGAGCCACACTGAGGTGCACTACAATCAAGTTACTTACAGATAATTCTAAAGAGAAATTCTCTACAGCAGCCTTCAAAGACAGATGTATTAAGGGCAGAGGAACCAGATGAGAATGACATCAGAATTCTCATCACTAACAACCCAAAATGGGGTATATTGCAACAACATAGGCCTGAAAGAAAAGACCTTTCAAGATCCAATTCCACAGCCAACAACAGTCGAATAACAAAAGGCAAAATAATCTTTAGACACACAATCTTGGAGAATTTTGAATAATTCATCTAGAGGGCTTAACAATGACAAATTAAAAAAAATTCCTTCAAGGACTGGCGGGATGGGTCATCAATTGAAAACTCTTGCTGTTCATCCTAAAGACCAGAGTTTGATTCCAAGCATCTACCTAGAGGTGCTCACACCTGCGTGTAACTCAGCTGCAGAGGATCTGGTGCCATCTTCTGGTCAACCCAGGTATCCACACTTACAAATCATACACGCACACGCACAGAGAGAGAGAGAGAGAGAGAGAGAGAGAGAGAGAGAGAGAGAGAGAGAGAGAGAGAGAGAGAGAGAGAGAAGCTCTTTTAAAAGCCCTTCAAAGAAACAATGGTAACATATAGAAATGTGAATCTACAAAAGTAACGAAGGGTCCCCCAAATGGCAGTTACCTGGTAAATAATTCCTTGTTAGCTACATCTCTCCAAAGATCATTGATTATCTGAAGCAAACATAATGGTGTGAGTTTACAACATATGTAAAAGTAAAATGCATGATGAAAGAGTGGTTCAGTGTAAGAACTGAAACAAGGAGGACCAGGGCAGAATGAACCAGACAGAAGAGTCATCAAATGGCAAAGTTCAACAATAGAATGTATTCAACCTGAAGAACAGGAAGGAAAAAGACCTGGGGTAGAATGTACTCAGAAACACGTATCAAGTAAGACTGTCAAATAGCACCCGCAGGCTGAAGAGGTCGATGGCTCATTGGTTAAGAGTGCTGGCTTCTCTTGCAGAGGATCCTAGTCACAGCATATACATGCTGTCTCACAACCTCGGTATCTCCATTTCCAGGTGATACGGCGCCCTCTTCTGGTCTGCTCAAGCACGGCATACACATGGTGCACTAATATACATGCAGGCAAAACATTTATACACATAAAATAAAAAAAAATAAATCTTGTCAGGTGTTGGTGTTACATGCTTTTAATCCCATTGCTTGGGAGGCAGAGGCAGGAGGATCTCTGTGCATTCCGGGCAAGCCTGGTCTACAAAGTGAGTTCCAGGACAGCCAGGGCTGTTACACAGAGAAACCCTGTTGTGAAATGCCAAAATAAATAAATAAATAAATAAATAAATAAATAAATAAATATTTTAAAACTATGTTAAAACATAGATTTTCAAAACACAAACAGCTTTATAAGGACACTGACACTGGGAATTTCTTCAGCCACATGGAATTGAACTAAAAATCAGTAAGAAGGAGAAATCTCCCAATACCAGAAAACAGACCAGCACTTGATGTCTAAATGACCCACTGGACAGAGAGGAAGATTCAGGAGGAATAAAAAAAAATACACAGAACTTAATAAAGTGAGAACACAGTGTATCAAAATTTGTGGACCCGGCCAGGGAATTGCTGAGGGAAATTTATTACACTCCATGCATGCATAAACAGATGAACAGTTTCCAATCAGCAATCTAAGCTCCCTCGGGAATCTCGGGAAACAAAAGCAGAATAGACTCAAAGCAAAGGAGAAAAAGAGAATAATAAATCTAAGATGGAAAAAAAATCAATGAAAATTTTAAAATAGAAAAAAATAAATGAAACAAAGAACCCACTCTTTGAAAAGATCAATAAAGTTAAAAAACTGGCAACACTCACAGATGACACATTTCCCAGTATCAGCAACAAAAAGAAAACCGCTAGAGACTCTGCAGATCACAAAAGGACATTAGGTGGGGCCGGGGCGACGGCTCATGGTTAAAGTGCTTTCTGTGCAAGAAAGAAGAGGTAAGTTCTGATCCCTTGCACTAATGTGAACAGCTGGGTGTGCAGTGTGCACCTGTAATCCTGGCACTGGGGAAGCAACGGCAAGTGGAGCCTAGGAACTCCAGGCTGTCTAAAACCGTAGAGTTGGAAAAGTGATTGATCTGCTGAGCTCCACACCTGCACACACTCAACACACAGAGACACGTGTGCATGTGTGCACATCCTCACACCCACACTCACAAGGACATTAGACAAATCATTCAGACTACACAAGGGTAACTCCAAAATTTAGATGAAACTGGCCAGAACCTTTGAAAGGTACAAACCAATGTAAATCATCCAATATTAAACAGGTAATTGAATATCCAACAATTTATAAGAAATTAAACTTATAATAAAAAATCTGAGAGTTATCTCAGTCAGTAAGGATTGAATAAGGGAAGAGAGGCAGTGGATACTGACTATTTAGATATTTGGGAGCATGAAATAACACATGTAGCCTAAGAATGTATTATTCTCAAGTGTTCACGGAGTCGTTTTTAAATTAGTGATTTCAGGAATCACAAAGGAAAACAATGGATCCAAAAGGGAGGACTTCGTTGATGTATACTACAATGCAATCCAATAAGGAACAGGCTGCAAAATAAATAAAAATCACTTAGAAAATTAAAAATGCCCTCATAAATAAAAAAGTCAAAAATAAAATCACATCACAAGACCTAGAAAATAATTACAGCAGTGTTTGTGGGGGCTCAGGAGAGTCTAGGGTGCTGCCCCCAGGACAACCCATAATTTTAATATTACCACAAAATAGGAAAGGATCAAAATAACAAGCACACATTCATTTCAAGAAGTTTTTTTTTTAAAGGCACAGTAAAATGGACTAACTAAAAATGAAAAGATTCAATGACAAGCATAAAATCAGTGACTTGGAAAAGAAATGAAAAGTAAGCTGATGAAATCTAATTTTTTAAATGTGAACAAGGAAGGAAAGTCTTGGCAAAATCAGTCAGAAAGAAAGAGAAAAGGTTAAGGGGTGGGGGTACGTTAGCATTTGGATGAACATCTGTGAAAACAGCAAAGACTTGTACAGTCTCTCTGTGAGAGCGATGAAGGGGCTGGTAAATTCTGTCAGAAGGGATTTTTTCAGGGCTTGGAAAAATAAGCCAAAGGCTGTGGCAGTGCACAGAGTGTTTAGTCAGTTAAAACAGCTGAAGGTTAGGGTTAGGGTTAGGGTTAGGATTAGGGTTAGGGTTAGAGTTAGAATTAGGGTTAGAATTAGGGTTAGAATTAGGGTTAGAATTAGGGTTAGAGTTAGGGTTAGAGTTAGGGTTAGGGTTAGGGTTAGGGTTAGAGTTAGGGTTAGGGTTAAGGTTAGGTTTAGGGTTAGGGTTAGAGTTAGGGTTAGGGTTAGTATAATGTTAGGGTTAGGGTTAGGACAGTTTCCAAGGTTAATATTAGTGGTGTTTTCCTTGCCATAACCTGATCTCCCTTTCTGCAATTCTTTAGAGGGTTAACATCAGGGTTATATTAGGGTTAGGTTTACGGCTACTGTTACAATTTTGGGCAGTAGTGTTTTCATTGCTCCAATCCAGGGTTAGAGTTAATGTTAGGGTTAGAACAATGTTAGGGCTAGCATCATGTTTAAGTTTAGTGGTATTTCCCTTGCTATAACCTGATTTCCTTTTCTGCAATTCTACAGATGCCTTGAACACTCCTCATCTCAGTGAAAACAGTTGCCTGGTTACTACTCTCTCAAGTCAAACAGTGCTGCAGTCTGTAACAGGAAAAGTAAAAGACCCAGAGACTGTTATTGAGGTTCAAGCTTCAAGGTGAATATCAGAAAAGCAAAGCAGCAGGCCACTAGATTCTTACCTCTACCTCAATGAATGGGCTGATCCTGTCTCCATAAACTCTTACCAAACCTCAGACCTCTCCTCAGTGTGGCTGGAGAATCAATGCTTCATATTGACTACTTGCTCCTGTCTTTTATACCCCTCTAGCACTGGGATTAAAGGGTGAGCTGTAATTCTCTTTTAGGTTGATTCAATCTTGTGTGGATCTGGGTGGCCTCAGACTCACAAAGATGGTCTATTTCTTAATCCTGAGTTTTAGGATTAAAGGTGTGTACCTCCTAGCTTCTGGCTGCTGGAATTAAAGGTGCGTATCACCACTGCCTGATCTCTATAGTTTGAGGCTGACTTTGCTTTTCTGAATCTCCAGCCAAGCTTTAATAAATCATAAATAATATACCACTACAGCAGTCCTTTTAAAGCCTCTTTCCTGAATTTCTGGTGGCTTATGGGATCTCCCCAGTTTTGTGTGTTTTCTGACCTTACTCATTTTTTTCCATTTTTTTTTATTTGATTTAGAAACAAGATTGTTTTACATCCAGTTCCAAAACCCAGAAGGGTTTGTTAACTGCAATCACAGGCAAGTTTTTTGACTTCCTGACTTCCTGAGTTGATGAGCTGCAATAGACAAAATCATATACAAAGCCTGCAGGTTCAGGTGGAGAAACTGGGTGGAGACTTGCGTAGCTCTAATGTTGCATTAAATTCCATCTGCCTTCTTCCCACACCTCACTATCAAAAGCTGACCCTAAAATTCATACGAAATTCAGGGAACTTAGAACATTCAAAACATCTTTCACTGATAGAGTGAAGTTAGAGGGCTTGTAATTTCCAGGTTCAGAATGGAGACTACAAAGCTACCGTAACTAGGGCGGCATACTGGTCATTTCAGAGTAGTCATGAAGATCTGAAAATTGAGAATTGGAAAATGAACTCATGCAGTTCCACGCATCCTATCACCAACAAGAAAATTCACGGAGGTGACTCAGTGACTGACAGTATTGTTGCAATTGCAAAAGACCAGAGTTCCAATCCAACACCATTCCAGCTCCAACAGGTCTGTAGTCCTCTGTTGGCTTCCATGAGGACACACATACACATGGCATATATTCACACAGACACATATGCAAAATTAATGAAATTAATCTTTCTTAAAAAGAAACTGGCATGGAAAATCTTTTAAAAATTTTAAAGAAAATTCATGATCTTTTAAAAATTATATTTTTATGTGTATATTTGTCTATTTGTGTGTCTGTTGGCTGGTGTTTGCCATGTGTGGAGATCAGAGGACAATTTTGGGTAGACATTTCTCTCCTTCTATCATGTGGGACCTGGGAATTGAACTCAGACAATCATGATAGGCAGCAAGCACCTTTATCCTGAGCCATCTTGCAGGCCCCAAGAAGAAAACCCAATGAGGAAATATGAATCTGAGGAACAAGTTGTGTAGCAAAGCCGGCTGTCAAATGCCAAAGAATGAGGGTAGATCCCTAATTCACAGCACACACAAAAATTGACTCAAAATGGATCAAAGACAAACCCAAAGGTGAAAAATGTAAAACTCTCAGGGAAAAACGTAAATGCTCTCCATTAACCAACGGTTTCTCAGGTTGAAAAAGAGGAGCTGGAGAGAGGACTCTTTTTGCAGCCCATTTGTTCAGTTCCTAGCACCCATGCTAGGCAATTCATAGATGCCTGCAACTTTATTTTTAAGTGATCTGGTGTCTTATTCTGGCTTTCTTGGACACCTGAACTCATGTGTACATATCCACACACAAACATGCACACTTATACATGAATACATAATAAAATTATCTTGATAATAAATAATAAAATAAGAGAAGTTGGAAAGCTACCCATCAGATGGAGAAAAATTTGCAAATCATTTATGTATATGATAGTAGTATCTCCAAGAAGTAACAAGAACCCAGAATATGTAAAGACTCCTTAGAATTCAGCAATAAAAGTACAAATAACTCAGCAGGCAAGAGGTGAAAATAGGAACTCTTCAAAAATACATATGGTGAGTGAGTGTGTGATAAGATGCTCAATTTTACCTATCATGTCTTTATAGAAATACAGACAAAATACATTCCATTTGTTTAGAGGGACGGTCATAACTTTTAAAAGAGTTGATTAAAAGTGTAACGTTGTAACAATAAGTCTTTACTCCAAGCTGCCCAAGCCCTGCTGCCATATGGGCGCTTTGCACAAGGCCGCCCAAGTTCCACCTGCCACCATGTTATGGTCCTAAGAAACACACAGAGACTTATATTAGGTACAAATGCTGCTTGGCCAATCGAATAGAATTTCTTATCTGCTAGCTCAGTCTTAAATATCATAAATCTATATATTTTATAAGACTTATCTTATTGAGGACGCCTTCCGCTGGTGCCCTTTCTTGCTGGTGGATCACATGGCGACTGCAGAGCAGAGACCAGGAGGAAGAGCAAGAGAAAAAAGTGACTTCCTTCTTGTCCTTGCTTATATATGAGTCTTCCTGCTGTGTCACTTCCTGCATGGATCACAAGACTTCTTTACTACATTTCCCAGAATCCTCCTTGACTCCTAGTCCTGCCTAACTTGCTGCCTTATTGGCCAAACAGTACTTTATTCAACAATCAATAAAGTGAACATACATAGAAGTACATTACCCATCATAACGTAGAGAAAATTGTTTGCCAGAGAAAATATTATAATGGTACAGTCACTTGGAACAGTCAGATTCTCAAAAGATTAGAGTGACAATTATGACCTAGCAATGTCACTCATAGATGTACACAGAAGAGAATGAAAAACGTATCCATGCAAAAGATTGAACTTCAATGTTAAGTATTATTTATAACATTTCAAAGTGTCACTAACACAAGTGTCCATCAAAAGTGACAGGGAAAAAATCAACGTACTTATACATCAGTGAAATAGTATTTAATCTTAAAAAGGAATGAAGCATCAATATGCCCATCTCATGGATAAATCCTGAAAATATTTTTCCTAAATGAAAGAATCCAGCACAAAAGATCCTGTTTATATGAAATATGTTGACTGTTCAAGTCCAGGGACAGGAAGTGAATTAGTGGCCAGTGGACTCGGGGTGGGAGCCTGGGGAAAGGCAGCTTGAAGGGCATTACGTTTCCTCTGAGTTACAGAAATGTTCTGGAATGAACTTGTGGTGCTGTCATAAGGTTGGTGAATATAACAAAAAGCCTCTCCCACAAATGGTATACACATATTCATATGCATAAAATAAATGTATTTTTTCAAAATTTGAAATTTTTGCTCAACAAATTCTTTTGTGAGACTTAACCCCCTGAAATGGACTCAAAAAGAGACAGAAACTGAAACAAAAATAAAAACGATAGCAAGGGCTGGGGAGAGGACCTGAGTTCAAATCCCAGCACTGAGGAGCTAGAAACACACAGACACATAGACACACATACCGAGAGAGAACAAGTAAAAGAATGGAAGTAATTTGCATAGACTAAAAACTGTAATTGGGCTTGAGATGATTTTTTAAAGGAGAGAATACAAAGCATTGCACCTCTGTTATTTAATTGGGTGATCATTTAGACTCAAGCCTAATAACATTTATAGACAAATCCAGGAAAGAAAGCTAATAACCAACTGCACTTTGGGATGTGAATATAAAGTTTCTTTTTATAAAGGATGATTAAATCCAGCTGCACATTAAGAAAATAATATACTACCACCAAATAGGGCTCATTATGAGAATAAGAGGTCAATTCAATATTAAAAGTCTACTATTTTAACTAACCATATTAGTATATCAAACTTGGCAAACAATATTAAACTCTTTATAAACCAAAATAATGCTCACAAAATTTGATTTTTTAATTACATCCAATCAAATATCACTATTATGAAAAGCACTAAAAACATAATTAAATTCAGTAAAGCAACAACAAGGCTCTACCTTCAGTGTTGCCTACTTTTATCTTATCATCACCTGTCAATGCAGTTCAGTGATAAAGCCTGATAAAAATGTGAATATTTAAAAGGTTAAGTAAGGATTCTTTAATAAAACTAATATATACTAAAAATATCAAAATTTGCTGGGAGGTGGTGGTGCACACCTTTAATCCCAGCACTTGGGAGGCAGAGGCAGGTGGATATCTGTGAGTTCAAAGTCAGCCTGGTCTAGAAGAGCTAGTTTCAGGACAGCAAGGTCTACACAGAGAAACCCTGTCTCTAAAAAGCAAGAACAAAATAAAAATTTATTCCTTTGTACTTTTTAGGGAAACAAATTTGTCTCTACCTACATTTCATAATTTCTTACAATCCCTAGAGATCATAAATTATATTGGTATCAGATTATTTTAGTAACTTCCAAACCATTTGTTGATTTCTAGAAGTTGTTGGTGCAAATTTTAAAAACACAACCATCTGTGGTGATATCTTGTTTACACTGTAACAAATAAAGCTTTCCTGAAGATCAAAGGGTGGAGCCAGCCACTAGTTAACTGTAGAGGTCTGTACCAACAGACAGAAAGCGATATGGCTAGACAGAGAGAGGAAGTGGTAAGATGGGAAGAGATAGGAGCCCAGTCCCTTCAGTTGGGATGTGGAAAAGATAAGGGGCTGTGGCTTGCTCCTTCCTGTCTCTGATCTTTCAGCATTTTTCCCTATATCTAACTCCAGGCTTTTATTATTAAGACCTATTAGAACTCGTGCTACAACCATCACTAATTAAGTGAGCGATAATCTGACACACATAACACATCGAATTCTCCCAGCCACTTACCACTAATTAGTACTCAGTGGCTGACTGGTGCCACACATCTCTTAAGATCATAATATTGTTCAAATGCTGACGCATCTGTCAGCTTCCACTGAACACACAGCAATGAATCCAAACATTTCTAACCTTTAAAACATTCAGTTTTTATATTTTCAAATCCATCGTCCTTGAAGCCATGCAGAAATTGAGGATTATAATGTTGTACAACTGTTTGCCATGTAACACATTTTGATCAAGGAGGGATAGGCAGCATGTCAGCTGGTCATCTGCAAAGACTGTGTCTCCCTGCGACGTGACCATCTGAGATAGTCAATACACTCTGCCATGTGTGCACAAATGTGGGATTACCTAACCCATGCACTTCAGAACATTTTCCCACTGCCAAGTGATGCATAACTGTATTTAATTGCAAGGATCACTTTATGAACCTTTGTTTACCTTTGATCCATTTGGAAAGTCAAATAGTGGTCATAGCAAAAGTAATTATACATTTTAAAACACAGTTTAGTAAGAAAAAGTTCTATGGTTTCTACTATTGCCATTAAACACCAAATATATTTTTGACTGTTGGACTGGATGCTTTTCCCTTTAATGTTTTCTCCCATAAGAAAGAGTCTGTTGTCTTTATTTTGATTAAACCTCCTTTTCCATTTGGTTTTCTGTGTTCCCACATTGCTAGGGTTTGTCACATTAGTCTGCTTCCAATCATTAGAAAAACTTCACATGAAACTGTCACTATTCCTATTTTACTTTCAAATTAACTTACAGTAGAATCTCCTCCTAAAAAAAGAGGGTAATTTTCTCAATGTTTTCTCCCATTACACTATTTTTGTTAAAACGATAAATTCGAAAATGTCAAACTACTTTTGCAATCCATCCTGGCCCAAGTATTCTAAGTTCCATTGTTTCAACTTTCAGATCTTTGGCTCTATTATTAATTTTTCCTGAAACTATATAATATGTGACAATAAATCAAACACTAATTTAGAAGACATTCATAATCACTTACCTACTTTATACAGGTCAGTCACGGGGATTCTCAACTTCAGTGAGTCAGACAGAACCTGATTAAAATGTCCAAGTAGTTTTCTAAAATGTTCGAAACTGTGGGTTCTCTCCCCAGCTCTTCACAGGCTTGTACAAAATCTAATAAGTTTTTCATGGAAATATTGTTCATTGGAACCATTTTTCTCATGTGTCAACAATAAATTTTGATAAATTATTTCAGGTGCTTTTCCTTCCTGCCTCATGAGATCAACAAAAGCCATTAAATTATCTTCAAGCTCTTGAAGTTCGCATGTTAAATAAATTATTAAAACTATTTTATATGAAATGGTTGAGGTTTCATCAATAATGATTGACATTTTACTGCCTTGATTTATATATTTTCCAAAAAGTTGTTTTCTTCTCTCAGTAGATAAATATTTCTGCAACAAGCAAGTCCATATATTTAGATTGCAATGATAAGATCATATTAATAGTACCCCTTATTTGAAATTTATTAAATATTTTATGTCTGAGAATGTACAATTATTTTTAAGCACACAGATGGCATTCTCTAGATGTTTTTCATTGGTTTTATCAGTATTTTGATAAACTTTAAGAAATTTTATCACAAACACTTATCACGTGAAATTGATCACAAGAGTGATTACCACTCTTATGAAATATAGAAATGTGGTATTTCAATGTAAAACTATTTTTTAGATTTATTGGTTTTACTTATGTGAATGAATATTTTGGCTGCATGTATGTATGTGTATGCATGCCTGGTGTCCATGGAAGTCAGAAGGTATCAAATCCCCTAGAACTAGAGTTACAGTTGGCTGTGAGCCACCCTGAGAATCAAGCCCAGGTCTTCTGCAAGAGCAAACATCGCTCTTAACCATTGACCTATCTTTCCTGCCCTCAACCTTTGTTATTTTAAGTTTTTATATATTATTAGCTTGTGTGTCTGTATAGAACAACTTTGGGGAGTTGGTTCTCTCCATCATAGGTTCTGGGGATTGAACTCAGGCCACCAGGCTTGCATGACAAACACTTTTACCTACTGAGACGCCTCACAGACTAACTTTGAACTCTTAAATATACAAGTTTTGAGCGTTCTGATGATCTGGGCAGCTTACTGATTGTGAGGGCAGTGTCTGATGTGATAAAGCTGCCACGTTGTGTTCATTGATGTGGCTACATTGTTTTCTTGGCATTTATTTCAGTTACCTGTTCTCCTTTGCAGCATTCCTACAGTCTCTAAAGCTTCAGATTCTGGTTTCTGCACAGTATCAGAGGCTGTTTCCCCACAGGGCTCAATGTTAGGAATGTGGCTTCTTTGTTCTCCCACAGCCAGAAAATTCATGTTTATAATACTTAAAAAGAACACGGAGGAACTTATCCCAAAGTCTGCTGTATCTTCAATCTGGATTTCATTGTTAATATTTTATTATGAAGTCTTGAATTTATAAACATCAAAAACACTGCACAATTACTACTTACACAACTAATTATAGCCCACTAACAATAAAGCCAAAGCTGGAATGGCTGTATTTAGAAGCAAGAGTA
This sequence comes from Cricetulus griseus, assembly GCF_003668045.3. Lineage (NCBI taxonomy): Eukaryota > Metazoa > Chordata > Mammalia > Rodentia > Cricetidae > Cricetulus > Cricetulus griseus. Next base: position 82,944,437 of record NC_048595.1, on the reverse strand, counting down.
ATTGCATAATTTAGCCTAAAGCCAGAGTTCTCTAACTTTTTGTTCTCAAAATATTTTCTCATTGTTAAAAATGATTTAAGATACCCATGGAACTTTGGTTTGAGTGAGTTATGGTTATCAATACTTACCATATTAGATGTGAAGACAGAACTTGACTTTATTGCTATTTATTTTGTTGCAATAACAATAATAAAGTTATTCAATGCTAGCATAAATAACATGTTTGTGAAAATAACTATATTTTCCAAAACAGAAAGAAAAATAGTGAGAGCAGTGTCACTGTACTCTTATAAACTGCTTTGATGTTCGGCTTAATAGAAATCAGCTGGCCCCTCCCATCTGTTTGCATATTCAGTAGGATGGACTCCTCATGTCAGGCAGCCTTCAGAACATTCTAAGCACGTGGACTGTCTCATGTCATGCACTCTCTGGACTATTCCAAACACATGGACTATCTCATGTCATGTAGCTTCCAAACATTCCAAAAACATCTATGCTAAAACCAGGGGGAGATGGGCAAATGAGCTTTAGTGTTACAACTGTTTTATCCTTAGGCATCCCAGAGTCACCTGCCTGAATGCTTTCACTTTATAAGTGCTTTATAACCACTGCTTTAGGCACATAGTACACATTTCTGAATCGTTCCAGGAACCCATGTTGCCATCTCTGAAATGGGGCAAACTGGCAAGAAGAGATTGCTAAGATGTTACCATGATGGGGTAGCAAACTATTTCAGCAGGTATTGTTGCATGCTATTACCATGGATTTGAATTAACCAATTTACATGAGAACATGTCATTAACTGGTTTTGCTGCACTTTGCTGTCTACTAACATTGTTTAGTAGCATCCAAACATGTTTCAAAAGGTAAAGACTGGTCAAACACGATGGACAGCATCATGAGAACATTGGTCTTTCTGCGGGCTTTAATTATTTAATGAAGAAAGTTACAGTCTTCATTCATGTGCTGCCATATAAAAGCCAGGAAGAACAAATGAAAAAAAAAAGAAAAAACACAAAGTAATTAGGGTTACTGAGTAAGAAAAAGTTGTTGCTAAAATACTCGGCAGGAGAGAGGCTTAGTGGTTAAGAGTGGGCATTGCTCTTGCCGAGTGCCAGAGTTCAGTTGCCAGCACTCAGGAAGGACAGTTCATATTCACCTATATCTCAAGCTCTAGGGGATTAGCACCCTCTTCTGGACTCCACAGGTACCTGCACTCACATGTGCATATACTCATACACAGACACATAATTTTCTAAACAAATCTTAAAACTTACTTAAACTGCATATATCAGAGGTTCAGAAATGACACTCAGTCAGTCAAGTGTTTGCCATGCAAGCCTGAGGACCTAAGTTTAGATCCTCAGAGCCCATGTAAGATTCTGGGTGTAGTGGTGCCTGTCTGTAATACCAGTCTCAAGAAGGTGATGACAAGGGGCTTGCTGGGCTGGAAGGCCAACTAAGTTCAGTGAGAGACCTTGTCTCTAAAAGCAGTCAAGGAAAATGGCCAGTGTACTCACAAGCATGTTTGCATGCATGTGTGCGTGTGTGCGCACACACACACATATGTATGGGAATATCAACATCCACATATATGTCTAATTTTCCTGAATAACAAGTGCAATTTAAATTTAATCAAATATGCATGACACATATGAAGAGCAGAACTTTATTCAAGGGTAAAAAAGAAACCATATTATTATCCAAAACAGAGGGTTCAATGGACTGATGGTCTGTATTCAGTACTATTTCTATCAACATAATGCTATTTTTATACTTGATAAAATTAAAGGTATTTGTATTAAATTTGATTTAAAATGTTTGCAAGAATAACAAAAAAACAAAGGAAGAAAAAAGAGAGAGAGGGAGTCAGAAAGGAAGGAGTAGACAGAGTATCTGATCTGCTTTGTTAAATGCTAATATGTATTAAAATGTGCAGTATGAAAATAGCACAGTTCTCAGCCCAGAATAAATAAGCACATAAATAAAACAGAACAGATACTTTCCCCCAAAGACCCAGTATGTATAACCTCAGATTCTAAAATGAAAAGAGAATTATTCCATAAACAGTGGTACAACTGGCTACTATTTTGGGGGAAAGTTAAGATGCCTAAGTTACAGCACACCAAAATTAATCCCAGCAACATTAAAGATTTAAGCATCAATGAGACATTTAGAGCAACTTTACACAGATAGAAAAGAACAGATGCAATCGTGAAACTCTTCTACGCATCAAAAAAATGAGAGATTTGGCCACATAGTAAGAAAACAATTGCAGAAAAATAATGCTTAAAGTAAGAAAAAGCCAAATCAATACAATGGACATTCCAACACAGAAATGCACGTCAGTCCTACTCATGAGTCAATACAGGCAACCAAGAAGCAAAGAAAGATGCCTGACTTGGTTGTAAGGAAAGGATGAGGCTGGGGGTTGGCTACATAGGGGAGCACTCCTCCAGCTTGCAGTGGGATCCTGGTTCAATCACCTGTACTACAGAAACAAACAACTAATCCATATACTCAAGATACCAGTTTCCATCTACCATGTTTTCCAAGAGTAAAAGTAATCATACAGCCGGACATTGTTGGCACACCCCTTTAATGCCAGCACCAGGGAGGCAGAGGCAGGTGAATCTCTGTGGTTTTGAGGCCAGCCTGGTCAACAGACAGACTTCCAGGACAGCCAGGGCTACACAGTGAAACCCTGTCTCGAAAAAGAAAAAAAGTAATCATACAGTCTATTGACTAAAACAAGGAGAAAGGAAAGTATAAATTAGAAGTGTTTGCGATGGACGTGGGTGACAAGGTGGATGTCTTTAGCAGATTTATTTAAATGTACATAATCCATAGTACAGCAGTTTCATTTCTTTAAAAAATACATTGCAAATTTATTTATTTATTTGTGTGTGGGGGTGTGTGCAAATATATGTAGGTGCCACAGTGTATGTGTAGAGAGATCAGAGGACAATCCACATTGGAGTTGATTCCCTCCTTCTACCATGTAATACCATGTTCATGTAGGTCCCAAGGGTCAGACTTGAGTCATCAGGCTTGGCAGCAAGCTGCTTTCCCCACTGAGCCATCTCATTGGCCCAAGAGTTTCAATTTTAAGGAGAAATTAGAGTAGGTTCATGATAGGGTGAATGTGTTCAGGATACTCTTCACAATATTGTCCCTTTAAGAAAAAAACACCAAAACCATAAGTTATCAACAATAAGGATTTATTATGTTTATGTGTATTGTATCATAAGGGGATGTTTTTCTAGGCTTCATGATCTACCAAAGAGATCATATAAAAAAGGTTATATTCATGCTGACAGACTATTAGCTGTCCCTAATATGATATATACCTGTTGACTTCATGATACAACATGATTCATTGTTTTTAAAAGCTTACTGTTCATGTATCTGCCCTGGCTACTTTTACATCCACTTGACACAAGTTAGCATTATCTGAAATGAGGGAACCTCAATTGAGAAAAGGCCTCCATAGGGCTGGGCTGTAGGGCATCTTCATAATTAGTGATTGATGGTGGAGGGGTCAGCCCATTGTGGGTAGTGCTATCCCTGGGATGATGGCCCTGAATTGTATAAGAAAGCTGGCTGAGCAAGCCATGAGGAGGACAAATATGGCCACGCTGAGCTATCAGGTTGACTTTTCTGTCCTCACCAAGCCAATGTTAAATAACTTACCACCTCCACAGGACTCCATGCTTGCGGACCTGTGTCTTTCAACAGACCTGCCTCTCACTAGTCTGGGAACTCATCTGACTTGTATCCAAAACCCTCGTATTTAGCCAGACACAGTGAACCTACTAGTGATCCTTGGAAATTAGCGACAAATTTTCAATGTGCCACTGTTTCCCAATACAATCCATCCATCCATCCATTCATTTCCTCAAACAAATGCCCAGCACAGACCATCTTTGCCCTAACACGCACTGCTTTCCTGCTTAAACAGCACATGCCAGCAGCTGACAAACACCAATCCAGTGGCTAACAAGATGGCTAGAGGGATGGGGTTTGGCCATGGGGTAAGTGGAGGCTTCGATCTTCCTGCCTCCTCTACCCAGAGCTCTCACACCAGAAGAGACAATACAAGGATTTCAGCATCAAATAATGATTTAGCTATGTAGAAACAGTGGGCAGCTGACTGTGTATTTCCAAACTTGTTTCTTTGCTTGTAAGCTTGGGACCCAAATTGGCAAACATCATGGAGTTGCTTTGACCATATGGCTCATTGCAATGGTGCATGTGAAGCTGGTAGAGTTGGGCCCAGTAAGTGAAGCCTTAGCTGTTGTTGGCATTTTCCTTGTGATTATTATATTAGAGGACTAAGGTCTTGGTGACAATGAAGGGCCTTGCTTAGCCCCTACCGCTGCCTCCCTTTCTCTTGCACTTGAGTCATGGTGGAACCTGAGAACTAGAATCTGTGAGGGTACCAAGGTCCAGAGGAAGTATGGCTTGCTTAAGAGCATTCAGAAATCCTATTGACATAGACCCAAGACCCAGACCTCTTGCCTCCCAAGCTGGTGTCTTCCAATAAAGTCCCTGTCCCCTTTGAAGAACAGAGCTGTTTATGAAACACAAGTTTCAGGGATAAGGGATTTGTTCCACTCTCCTGCTTTAGCCACGGTTTTGTTGGTATGGGGACTGAGGTGCCATCAGTAGGTGGGGAAGGTGGACTGATGCTGTCTGTGCTGTTTTCCTCTTGCCAATTCCATCTTGGCAGTGTGTAACCCTTCTGGGTGGTAACAAAGTTGTTCTGGAATCCTTGCATGGAAGTGTGCCTGCACTTTGTGTGGCTCATGAACTCCAAGCATGGTGCATCCAGGCATTAAGACACTGGCTTGTGAGGACAAACATGTTCCCCATGCCCTGAGGATGCCAGTCAGTACTTTCTCACCCTGAAGAGTGGCAGTTTTGCCAAAACTCTAGAGGTGAGGGTTCCATGGCTACATTTTTCTCACAGAAATGCTCCCTGAAAGTTGGCCAATAAAACTACCAAAGAGTACTCAAGAAGGGAGCTCATCACCTCACATTTTAAAACTGCAGTTGGCAAAGACCCAACTTTTTAAAATTCACCTTTTTCTTAGTGTACAAAATAACGTGTATCATTGACACTCACTCATGTTTGCTTCTCATCACCTCCTCCTCTCACTGTCATCCCTGCCCTGGCTCAAACAACACCCCATATCTCTTTGTGTCTCTGTCCTCATAGGTGTTTCTTCACAAGACTTAGCACACAACACAGCGCATTGTTCAGAGCTTTCTGCATCTGTTTCTCACTTGCTTCCCTCTCTGGAATTTGAACTCTGGGTGAAACACTTTGTCATGTTTGTCAGGCATTGTACTTACAGATGCTAGGACACCATAGGCCCTACACTGAAGCCATTGAAAAAATAAATAAGCTTGCTAAAGATTTTCCATGTGATTGGGGCCTATAACATCTTATAGGCTCAAGAGGTGTGATTGGGGCCTATAAGATGGCTCAGTAGGTAATGGCACATACTGCCAAGTCTGGCACCTGAGTTCAATCTCCTTAGAACCCACATAGTGGAAGGAAAGAAGTGACTTCTACAAGTAGGTCCTCTGAACTACACACACACACACACACACACACACACACACAGGGGAAGCTTTAGGCAGCCCCTAAGCAGCCCACTTCTGACACCACGTAAGGCGGGAAATTACCAATACGGAGCCAGGTAGAAATACAAGGGATTTTAATAGGGAAAAAGCCTTACTTACAGAGCGACCTAGCCAGCCGGCGTGGCAGCAGTCTGTACAGCAAGCGGAAAGTGAAACCAAAAACAGAAACCAGCCACCTGACCAACTCTCACTCTATGTCACCCTTACATGGTCTCCTTTCCTCTCTCTATATATATATAGAGATAGATATAGACATAGAGATATATATTTGTTAAAAGATTTCAGAGTCATGAAATTTCTTTTCTATGAATGTAACCCTTTATCTTAGACACGAATCTATTGGCCAATAAATATAATTTTAACTTGTTTATACCAATTAACATGAATCCTACAAAGTGGGAAATTAATAGCAAATAATTAAATTTAGCAAAAGTAATCAAATTGAAATAAAAATGGAGATAACGTCCTAAAATAATCCACACCTCCTTCAGAGGCAACCACTGAGGCACCCACCTCCTCCCTTCTGCGACAGATGCCGTGATGACTGCTATATTGAACCATTTAGTTCTCACAGCTACCTGATAAGGTAGGAGTGTGATAGACTCAAAGGGCTTATAAAAACTCCCCAGAAAGAGGATGGATTTACAGATCTACTTGGAAGGTTCCAATCCACGAACATGTGATGTCTTTTATTATTACTTAGATTTTCTTTGTGTTTTTCTCTGCAATGTTTTGCAGTTGCCAATGCACGCATCTAGCACCTCTTTTGTTAAATAAAAATAAGTAGTTTGTTCTTTTTGTATTTTATTGCAAGTGGGCTGGGTTTATTTGATTGTGTATGGAATCACTCCATTAGGCTGTTTGTAGGAAGATCATTTGCTTTGGCACATCTAGTCTGTCTCCTGCTACTACATTTCCAAATGCTTCTTGGTTCTAGCCACTCTGTGGGGATTCCTTAGGGAACCTGGTGTGCAGAGTCTCTTGTTGAGGTTGTTCACTCCTCCTTTGTGAAGCTGTTTGCCTTTCTTTATTTATTTTGTCGTTTGCCTTGTTTCTCTGCTGGAAACAGCCTGTGTGGTTACACAGAAGTGATGAGAGCACATCTCCTTTGTTCCTACACTGAAATGAACTTTCCAAAATGGTCTGTCAAGGTTTTAAATATGATGACAGCCATGGCTGTTTTGTAGACACCTTCTCCTCCTAGCATTTAAGTATCTTATCAATAACCTTAGGAGTTAGATTTTATCTGATATCTTTTCTGAATCTATGGAGATGTGGAAATGTTAAATTCTTTTCCCGTCAAAACTAGGTTGATTTTCACATGTCAAACCAACCTTGAATTCCTGGGATAAAATCTCTTGGATGCAGAGTATAATTAGTTGAATATGTTGTGTTCACTATGCCAGCCTTTGTTGAGGATTTTGTATGTAGACTCAGAAGAGACAACAGTCTGTAGCTTTCTTACAATGTCTTTGTCTTGCTTAGTCTTAAGATAATATTGGCTAAACTGATTAAATTAGAAAGCGTAGCCTGCTGATGGTGCATTCTTGTAATGCAATTACTCAGGCAATGGAGGTAGGAGTTCAAGACAAGGTTGAGTTACAAGAGTAAATTTGAAAAAGAGAAAAAAAACAGCATTTCTTCCTTATATATTTTGTGATATTATGCTTTTCTTAAATATATGATAAAATTCACCAGCAAAGTCTTCAAGACTTGGGAGTTTTCTCTGTAGAACAATTTTGTTGCTAATTAGAAGTTTTGTTTTATATATATATATATATATATATATATATATATATATATATATATATTGCATGTGTCTATTCTGTTTTCCAACTTCTTTTTGAGTCATTTTGATCATCTACTTCTCTAACACTTGGTTTCTTGAAATTATCTAATGCATTGACATAAAGGTTCAAACATTCCTTTATAATCTTTACATTTATTAATAAATGAAATTTAAAGAATCAACTTTTCAAAGACATATTTTATTTTGTTTCTTTGTTTTTTATTTTAATAATTTTTTTAATTTGAATTAGAAACAAGATTGTTTTACATGACAATCCTAGTTCCCTTCTCCCTGCCGTGCTCCCCTACCAACCCCCAACTAAAACCCTACCTATCACATACCCTTTTCTTCTATTCTTCCCCTGACTCAACCTTTCTGCTCCCTCATGACCTCTGCATCCTTCCTCTTCTTCCCATCTCATTCTCGTAGTTCCCTCCCCCCTCTTCCCATGCTCTCAATTTGCTGAAGGGATCTTGACCTTTTCCCCTTCTCCAGGGGACCATGCAGGGTCCTCCTTGTTTACTAGCATCTATGGCAGTGTGGATTGTAGGCTGGTAATCCTTTACTCAATGTCTAAAATCCACATATGAGTGAGTAGATATCATGTTTGTCTTTTTGTGACTGGGTTAACTCGCTCAGGATGGTTTCTTCTAATTCCATCCATTTTCCTGCAAATTTCAAGATTCCATTGTTTTTTCCGATGAGTAGTACTCCATTGTGTAAATGTACCACATTTTTTCTATCCATTCTTCAGTTGAGGGGCATCTAGGCTGCTTCCAGCTTCTGGTTATTACAAATAGTGCTGCAATGAACATCGTTGAACAGATGTCTTTGTTGTATGAATGTGCTTCTTTTGGGTATATGCCTAAGAGTGGAATTGCTGGATCTTGTGGTAGACTGATTCCCATTTTCTTGAGAAGTCGCCATATTGATTTCCAAAGTGGCTGTACAAGTTGGCACTCCCACCAGCAATGGAGAAGTGTTCCCCTTTCTCCGAATCCTCTCCAGCATAAACTGTCATTGGTGTTTTTGATTTGGGCCATTTTGACAGGAGTAAGATGATATCTCAGAGTTGTTTTGATTTGCATTTCCCTGGTGGCTAAGGATGTTGAACACTTTCTTATGTGTCTTTCTGCCATTTTAGATTCCTCTATTGAGAATTGTCTATTTAGTTCTGTACCCCACTTTTAATTGGATTGTTTGGGGTTTTGGAGACTAGCTTCTTGAGTTCTTTGTATATTTTGGAGATCAGCCCTCTGTCAGATGTGGGGTTGGTGAATATCTTTTCCCAGTCTGTGGGCTGCAGTTTTGTCTTGCTGACTGTGTCCTTTGCCTTACAGAAGCTTCTCATTTTCAGGAGGTCCCATTTATCAATTGTTGCTCTCAGTGTCTGTGCTTATTTTAATTATGTGTATGTATCTCTCTGTGGGTATGCATACAGGTGCCATGGAGGCCAGAAGTGTGATCCCCTGTAGCTGGAATTACAGGTGTCCATGGAGACACCCAAAACGTGTTCTCTGAAAGAGCAACCTGCACTTTTAACTGTGGAGCTATCTATCTCTCCAGCCCCAAGAACCAACTGTTAACTATGTTTTCTATATTCCTATGTTTTCTATTTCATTCCTCCTCCCCCTCTTTCTCTTTCTCTCTCTCTCTCTGGTAATCTTTATTATTTACTCTTTCTTCTCTGTGTTGGGTTTTCCATTGTTGAGTTCTAACTTAATCCTATGGTGTTTGAAGAACATGGTTTATATTATTTCAATCTGTTTGGGCTTACTGATATTGTTTATGGTCTAACATACTGTCTATCTTGGAAAATGTTCTATATGTACTCAGAAAGCATGTGAATTCTGGTCTTGTTGGATGGAGTGTTCAGTACATGTTACTCAAGACAGTTGATTGGCAGTGCTGTATAAATCTCATTGCTAAGGATTTGAAGATAGGGTATAAAATGAGCAATATTGCTATATTTCCTTATACTATTAAACATCTGTTTCACGGTATGAATATAGCTGGCTCTTTTACATACTGTTTTCTTGGTGTGCCCTTTTCCATCCTTTCTTTTTGAACCATCTCACATGTGTCTTTGTAGAGAGCATGTAGGTGGCTTGCATATTTTGGTCCAGTCTGCCATGGTCCTTCTGACTGGGGTGATGAGTGAGAACCTGAGTTTTAATGTCATTACTGGAAGGTTAGCATTATATTTGCCATTTTGAGCTTATTATGTATATCTGTCTTTTTCTTCTTTTATCTCTTTATTTTGTCTCAAATAAATATTTCTTTGTAGCATTTTGACTCCTATCGATTCCTTAGTTATTTTCTTATTGGCTTCATTAAGGTCATAATATATGTGGTAATTTGCCCCTGGGAACTTTTAACCAGTATGCACTGAATTCTGGGAAAATACAAACCCCTTGCAAGGGCCTAGCTCCATTTGCTCCCTCTCTTATTTTTGCTAATGCATATATATAATAACATACAATAAATATAACTATATAAAGGTAGTATTATTTTTACATAATCTTATGTATTTTGCAAAAGTTCAGGGAATAAAACAGAAATGGGAGAAAGAGAGAGACTCTGATATTAAGTCACATATTTATCATTTATGGCAGTTTTCATTTCTTCCTGTAGATTCTGATTACCATCTGGTTTCAATCCCTTTCTGCCCAAAGGACTTTTTATATCATCTTGTAAGACAAGTCCTTGAGTCATCACTGCTGCTAGCCCTTTTATCCACTGACTTATATTTTAATCTGGGACTGTATTTATTTAGCTTGTGTTTGAGGGATAGTTTCGATTACTGTAGAATTCTTCTTTTGGCAGGTTTAGTCTTTTTAACTAGTGCTTTTTAATATGCCCTTGTGGTTTCCATTATCTTATATGAAAAGGCAAGATTGGAGTTAATATACTTTCTAGATGTGTGTAATCATTTTTTCTCTTGCTGGTGTGTGTGTGTGTGTGTGTGTGTGTGTGTGTGTGTGTGTGTGTGTGTGTGTGCGTGTGTATAGTTGTGGGTATGAACACATATGTGTATGTGCATGTGTATATGAACGCTATATGACAACTTTGGCTGTCATTCCTCAGGAGGGTGTCCATCTTTTATTTTAGTTTTTAAGCCGGAGTCTTTCATTGGCCTGGAACTCACCAAATAGACTATGCTGGCTGGCCTGTGAGACTCAAGGGTTCATCTCTACCAGCTCAGAACTGGGATTACAAGCACAAACACATGCCACCTTTCCTGGCCTTTTAAATATTTTTTAATGTGGGTTTTAAAGTCATCTTGTTTGTAAAGTATGGTGGTTTGAATGAAAATGGCCCTCATAGGCCCATAGTGAGTGGCACTATTAGAGGCTATGGCTTTGTTGACGTGGGTGTGACCTTGTTGGAGGAAGTGTGTCACTGTGGAGGTGGGCTTTGAGGTCTCACATATGCTCAAGCCATGCCCAGCATGACAGTTAATTTCCAGTTGCCTGCAGATCAAGATGTAGAACTCTCAGTTACCTCTCCAGCACCATGTCTGCTTGCATCCTGCCTTGCTTTCCACCATGATGATAGTGGACTAAACCTCTGAACTGTAAGCCACCCAATTAAATGTTTTCCTTTATAAGAGTTGCCATAGTCATGTTGTCTCTTCATAGCAACAGAAATCCTAAGTAACACACAAAGTATGTGCTTTACTGACTAAGATCTCCCTGGCCCTCTCTTGGTAGTTTTGTTGTTTTGTCTTTTGAGGTAGTGACTCCCTGTTGTAGCCTTGGCTGGCCTGGAAGGGACAGAGATCCCTGTCTTTGCCTCTGCAGTGCTGGGATTGAAGGTGTGCGCCACCATTCCCAATTTCTCGTGCTACTTCTAAGATGTTTTGCTTTGGTCTTTGTTTTCAGCAGTTGAACTATGGTGCATGTAGGTATGAGTCCTTTTGTTTTGAGACACAAGAATATCATTCTTGGTTATTTATTTTCCTTCCATTTCTTCTTTTCTGTTCTCCAAAATGGGTTGTTTGTACCGATCTGTTCCTCTCTCAATCCTTCCCTCCCCGTCTCTCCCCCCACTTCATGCATGTGGACGCTAGAAGTCAGTGTCTTCCTCAGCCATTCTCCACCTTAAATTTTTTATCACAAATATTTGGGAATTTCTCATAATACCCCAATCACCCTTACTTCCCAGTCCTCCCAGGTCCACCCCACCCTTATTGCCTCTCCTCCCATTTGTGTTGTCCATATAGTCACGGGAACATGGTCAAACTCCAAGTGGTCAGCCTCTTAAAGAGAAGTGAGTTCTTCCTCTTGTACATACCTCCCCAGTAGCCATCTATTGTGGAGAGCTACACTTCAGCATCCCTATCCCAGTTTTTCAGAGTCTTTTGATAGCTTCCTGTCTAGGTTGTTACTTTTTGGGGAGATGGGGGCGGGATTGTCACAGAAGTCCTCTATGTCTCTCCTTCTCAGCTATGAGTCTGCAGTCATTGATGTCACTGTAGAAGAAGGTTCCTTGTCCTTTGCAGTCAGCAGGAACACAGATCATGGACTTCCACGTGGTATCTGGCCACAGTACAGACCACAGACATCCACCTGGCCTCCATCATTAGCTTGTGCCATGGACCTCAACATGTTCTCCTGTGGCAGTACAGGTCACATACACCAATATGGTCCCTGGTTGCAGCCTAGCCCATAGACATCATCATGGCTTCAGGGGGCAGCACAAACCATGGACATGACATGGCTTTCAATAGTAACATGGACTACGGACATCAACATGTCCCCTGGTGTAGCCAGACCAAGGACCCAGACATGGCCCCCAGTGTCAGCATGGACTACAGATATCAACAGGTCATTGGACAGGAGTACAGGACATGCACATCAACATGGCCTCTCAGCGATATCTCAAGCCTCAGAAATCGGCATGGGTCAGCCTCTCTCCATATCTGCATCTCTCCCCACCACTCTACTGCAAATTCATACATCACAGTGACATTGAAAACTGCATCGTGTTACCCAGTACATTTTTTGCCCACACAGCTCCACATGCAAATACTCACTGTCACCACGAGTCATTGGTCTGGCTCAAGGCCTCTGGCCACTGAAGCATGGTAAATACCAGATCATTGCCACGACTCCTTTGATCACAACCATGCTTCTGGTTTTCATCTTCAGTAACTATGATGTTCTCTGGATCTGGCTTGGCAACACCTGCTCCTTCTCAAGGTCTAGCAGCTTGTAGATGGAGTAGGTATTGGGTTGACCAACTCAAGGCACTGGATCTGGGCTTGCTTGATAGCTGCCAAGTTGGTTAGGACACCCACACAAGCTGCTGGCTCTTCCTCTGCCTTAATTTTTGAGACAGGGTTTCTCATTGATTCTAGGGCTCCTCAATTTAGCTAGATTGGCTGAAAAGTAAGCTACAGTAGTTTGCCTGTGTCCATCTTCCCAGTGCTGGAACTACAGGCACAAGCTACCATATGTATTGCTTACATTACATGAGTACTAAGGAGAGAAATTCAGATCCTTGTGATTATACATCAGCTCTTTTACTGGATTAACTATCTCCCTATTTCTTTACATTTTATTCTGCTTTTCTTCTTAAGGCTATCTTCCTAAGGGCCAGTCCTGGGTCTGTATTTTAATAGTCAGTGATTGTCAGAGTTATATTGAGACACTTCAAGCAAGTCGGGCTGTCATCCACTGCTGACATCTATTAATGGGTAAGAGAACAGACTCAAAATTCAGGGTACTTTAAAGTCTATTCCAGTATTTCCTCTCTGCTAAGCTCTCTTGGTTTGCCCACACATGTGTGTAGCCTGGGAAGGCAGCCAGACTTGTGTGTTTTGGCTTGTGCCATCATCTGGTCTCTGCTGCCCGTATGTGCAGCCCCAGCCAGAATTTTGCTTACCCTAACCATGACCAGAATCTTAGACTAATAGAGCTGTTCACCTCTGTGCACAACCACTGCCAAAGGCAGCCTTTCATGTGTGCTATTGCATGTGTGTGCCTCTTACTGAGACCCAAGAAAGTCCTGTGACTTCAGCTGTCCAGCTGCCTCTCCTCACAGACTGCCACACTCTGGAAGGACCTGGGCCCCAGCAGAGCTGGGAGAGCGGGCTCAGAAGCCCAGGACAAGGCACCACCAAGGCACTGTCCTTTGTCTGTTCTTATCCAGGATTCAATGGTTTGATTTGTCCATTGGCATCTGTGGCAAGGTAATCCAAATTGTCCTTGAACCTTCATGTCCACGCCCTCCCTAGAGCTCAGACTACAGGCATGCTCCAGTACATCAGGCTTGTCCATAATTTCAAATTCACCTATAGTTTTAAGCCCAGATCTTTTTCTTTTCTTTTCTTTTCTTTTATTCTTTCTTTTTTCTTTTTCTTTTTTTTTTTTTTTTTTTTTTTGGTTTTTCGAGACAGGGTTTCTCTGTGTAGCTTTGGAGCCTATCCTGGCACTCACTCTGGAGACCAGGCTGGCCTCAAACTCACAGAGATCTGCCTGCCTCTGCCTCCCAAGTGCTGGGATTAATGGTGTGTGCCACCAACGCCCGGCTAAGCCCAGATCTTGATTGTTAGCATATTTATTCGTTTCTTTCTACTATTCTGTGTACTTAGGACATTATATCCTTCACTTTCCTTACTCTAGCTTTGGGGTTGAGGACAGCAGATACTAGCGATGGCACAGAGGAAAGAAATTGGGTTCAGAGAGAAAGACTATGGCAAGGCTAAACAATGAATAGTCAGTGAGTCTGCTTGAATCTGAGCTTGGGTGTTCTGCTTCCCAACTGACAGCCTAGAACACCACCCACCTGGTTTCTTCTGGGGATAAGAGTACTGCTCTCTACCCCATCCCAGCCCCATCCCAGCCCCATCCCTATTATTAGGTCCCTGGAGCTGCTTTCCCCTAGAGGGTGTTGCTGTCATCATAAAGGGAATCACAGGTTGCCTAGAAAGGGATTTAAAGTTTGGTTTATGGCAGTTGTATACACTCTTTTGTTCTAATTATAGCAGGATTAATCTGCCTTTAATAGACAACGATTAATAATTCATATAATTATCTTTAATAATAAATTTCTGTTTAAAAATGTCCATTTTGTATTGCTTTTCCCAGGGACTTCCCTTCAGTTCTGGGGTTTGGTTAAAGCTTTAGCAGATTATTAAAACTTCCATGAGGAGATCTAATCAGGCAATTTTTAGAGAAATGAGGATCAGTTTCCAATGGAAGAAAAAGAAGATGTCAAAGAATTGATAATGTTCAAATATGTAGATACATGCGCATGAGAGTTACAAGAAGAATAAAACCTTCTAAAGGGCTCAGAAAATCCTCCTGCCTCAGCCACGTTTGGTTTCTGATTCTCTGGGGCTGGATCTCTTAGTTCTGCTGTGACTTACCTTTATTGTTTTTGTTTAAATACAAATATCCTGTTCAAAATGGAGAGTGTGGTGGACTCCTTCCCCTCTGGCCTGTTCTCTTGGTCAAGAGATTGAGATCTAAAAGTCCCATGTACTGGCACTTTTGACTAGTTTGGCCAACAGAAAGCACAAGAAGATAGGAGATTTGGCAGATTTATCTCTGGTTTGGCAGTGACCATGTTCTTTTATATAACACCCAGATCCTGGGGGTGGCTTTCTGCTGAGGCAACAGGCTCCACCGTGTTCTGTACAGGACACCTTTCCTGTGTGCCCTTAGGCCCAAGAGTGGGACCCACTTTCCTGTTTTGATAGTCCTTGGTGTGTGTACTGCCAAAGCAGGGTCACTAGACTGTTGATCTCACTCACCCCTGACCTTTCTGTGCAAGCACCTTCCAGGTCAACAGTTCTCAACCTGTGGGTCAAGACCCCTTTGGGGGCGGAACAACCCTTTCACAGTGGTCACATAAGACCATCTGCATATCAGATATTTACTTTATGACTCATAGCAGCAAAACTACAGTCATGAAGTAACAATGAAAGTAATTTTATAGTTGAGGTCACCACAACACAAGGAACTGTATTAAGAGGTCACCGAGTTCAAAAGGTTGAGAACCACTGCTCTAGGTAAATGTTCATGCCTTTGAAGCCTGTTGAGTGCTGGGACCTCATGGAACTCTGATGTGGAGAGCTTGCTTTGGCTAGGAGTAAAGTGTCGTGGTGGTTCATATTGTCAATTTGACAGGATCTAGAATCATCTAGGAGACAAGCTTCTGGGCCAGTCTGTGAGGGACTATCTAGATGCAACTAATTAAAGTTGAATGACTCACCTTAACTGTGGGCAGTACCATTCCATGGTCTGGGATCCTGAACTAGAAGTAAAGGAGAAAGTAGGCTGAACACTGGTGATGATCTGTAGTCGGACTTTCTCTGTCCTGCCATCCAGGTCCCAAATCACAACGTGGAGACTTATTATTAATTATGAAAACTCGGCCAATAGCTTAGGCTTGTTTCTAACTACCTCTTATAACTTAAATTAACCTATTTCTATTCATCTACATGTTGCCACATAACTCGTGGCTTTGCCTCTCCTCCTGCCTGTCTGTTTACTCTTGTCCACTGGTGACCCTGCCTTCTCCTTCCCAGCATCCTCTGTACCTGAAAATTCTGCCTAGCTATTGAACATTCAGGTCTTTATTAAACCAATCACAGTGACATATCTTTATACAGTGTAACCAAATATCTCACAACAATTATCAGTCTTTACTTCCTGACTGTGGACAGGGTGTGGCCAGGACTTCAAGCTGCCATCATTATAACACCTCCAACCCTCCTCCCTTCTCCCACCCCCACCAATAGACCATCATCTGGAACCATGAGCCAGAAGCAACCCTTCCTTCCTTAAATTGCTTTTGGCAGGTATTTTGTTACAGCAAGAAGAAAAGTAATACAGGACCAAATAAGGAGTTCTAAGACCTTAGAAGTGGGCCTGGGTTGGGTATTACTTTGCTACATGACCTTTCAACCCTCTGGATTTCAAGAGCTTCATCTGTATAAAGAAGTGTGTGGATAAAATCAGAGGCCTTTGTACATCTTTTCCTATGTGCCATGAAAGGAAATGTGAAAAATCTCCATAATGACACACTTTTAAAATGTATTGTTCTCTGAGTTTGAGGCCAGCCTGATCTACAGGGTAAGTTCCAGGACAGTCAGGGCTACACAAATAAATGCTGTCTCAACCCCCCCAAAAGTATTATTATTTTAAATCGTTATAAAGAATTCAGCATGCAGTTTGTTATTATTAACATTTAAATATAAAATGTTTACATCATTTCTTCAAATATATTCAATGCAATTTCAATTTCCTAGTGTTTTTTGGATGCAATATCATTTGTTTAAAAAAATAGATGTTGACAAGCAGTTCAGCCAACCAGGTTCCCTTACTCTCAGGGGCCTGCTTTGCAGTGGCTCTGAACACCCCCCACCTTGGTAGTGTATCAGTGTTTTTCCTATATGGACTGTCATAAGGGACCTTGGAGACAGTGTTCTGGTGTATATTCATGTCTCTGATCTCAATGCTGTCCCCAGTCTAGGCTCCTGACAGGTAGGTGAGGTTCCTTTGGGAGAGTCACATTGGCCAGGTCATCATGTACATTCACCCTAAGCGGCAGAATGATAAGTGATTGAGACCCTGCACAGAACCAAATTCAAGTCCCCCCCCCAACTACCAGAAGATCCATCTCTCAAAGAAATGGTAGTTCTCTGATGCCGATAAATTGAAGATATGGTAGCTGAGAAGCGGCTTATCCCTGATAGCTGTGATCAACTATAACCCCAACCATGGTCCCCTGAAGCACTGCACCAAGGGCTTCTACTGCGCGGTCCTCTACCCCATCCAATCATGTTTAGTAATACACCTCACATCCATTCTGAAGGATCTGAGAGAAAGTAAACAAAAAATACATGGCTCCCTATTCAAGGCCCATTCCAGATAGTTGACTGTGCAAGACGAAGCTGAATATCTCCTTCCCAGCCAAGAAACTCATTCAAGTGAATGATGAACTCAAGTTTTGTTTGGTTTTTGTTTGTTTGTTTTTATTTTTTTGAGACAGGGTTTCTCTGTGTAACAGTCCTAGCTGTCCTGGAACTTGCTTTGTAGACCAGAGTGTGCCTGCTGTTGAATAAGGGGCATTCTTGTTATAGACCAAGGAGATCTGGAGAGAGGAAGCACAAGTCTGTCTGTTTCAGATGCATTGTGGATACTGATCAGAGTGATTGCAACCTGGGTTTTGTAAAAGGAAAAAAATGAAAGAAAGGACCTAGAGAGAGAAAGAGAAAGGAGGTGGGAGTATTCCTGGACTGACAGATGCCACTGTGCCTGTAGCTGGGGCCCAAAAGAGCTACCAGAGTTCTAAAGCTCTTCAATATCTCTAAAGAAGATGATATCTGCCAGAGTTTTCAGATAGCCATTTAAACAAGGAGGTCAGAAGCCTAGGAGCAAACACACAGCATCCAGCATCTTGTTACTCCATATGTCCTGCAACACGAACACAGACGAATTGCTCTAAAAACAACACACTAATAAAAACAAGGAGGAGGCTGCAGATGTGCTAAATTTTTGGCCAAGAGAATGGAGGAAGCCAAAGAAAATCACCAGGATAATCTTGGCATCACAGCTAAGCGAATAATGTTTATAGATGGAAACTTCAAAATTTTTGTGTTTTCTGAAATCATAAGGCTTTCATTCTTATACATATTATCATATATACATAATATTATATATTAACTTGAGTCATTAATGCAATTTTGGGACATAGTGGATCAAAATTTAGATTATTGCTAAACAGGAAACGTCAAATTCAATGGTAAGACAATCATGTCTCAACAAAAAGGATGGAAAGTGGTGTCTTCATAAAAGAGTCTGTTTCCCAAAAACATTTGGAACCAGATACTCCCCTGCCACAAACTCGGGTATTTACTCTTCAGGTGATGCCTCCACAGTAAGAGTTGGAGGAAAGATCTGGGGAGATGAAAAAAGTGCTTTCTGCATAAGCTTAAGGACCTAAGTTTGGATCCCCACTACCTGTGTACAAAGCCAGGCACAGCAATGTGCCCTTGCAATCCCAGCATTGGAAGGAGATGGTGGCAAGAGGTCCTTGGAGCTTGCTGACCAGCCAGACTAGCCAGTCAATGAGCTCCAGGTTCAAGGGGAGGTTGCCTCAAAAAAACAAGGTGGAGAAAAATAAATGAACACATTCAATATCAATTTTTGACTTTTATATGTACCTGCATACATGTGCAACCACGTTCATATATGTGTTCCTGCTCTTCTCCCTGAACATACAAAATAATTGTCGTGGAGAATCAACAGGGGGCTAAAGAAGATGTGATAAGAAAATAATCCAGGTCCATTCCTTTCCCTGGGAGCCCCAGGCAATTCAGTTTCAGCGACTCCAGACACAGATTCTCTTCAATCCCCTGCTGGCCAGTCCTCTTGGAGATTGTATCCCCAGAGAATATGGATGGCCCTGACTTGAAGGCAGCCTAGCTTGGTGGTTTCTGAAGGGAGGGCAGCCATGCATGGTGGCTTCTCAGAACCACATTTGGGAAGGCCAATGCTGCAGTCAGACACACAACTGTGTAGCTTGGGCAGTTTCCATCACTAAAGTGTGCTGCCTCATTTCCATGATCTGCAAAATGGAGATGCACACAGCTCTACCTTGGGTTCCCTCCTCTTCTTGTGCATGTATGTGTGTGTGGTGTGAGTGTGTGCTGGCCAGAGCTCAACAATAAGGGTGTTGTTTCTCCTTAGGTGCTGTCCACTTGTTTTTATTGTGGGTTTTTTGTTTGTCTTTTTTTATTATTATTATTTTTGAGACAGGGTCTCTCACTGGCCTAGAACTTGTCAAGTAGACAAGGCTGGTTGCCTAGCTAGACCGGGGATCCAACTGTTTCCACCCTCTCAGACCTGAGATCACAAGTGCATGCCTCCAGCCTAGCATTTTTACCTGGGTGCTGGGGACTGAACTTGGGTCCTCATGCTTGCAAGGCAATCTCTTTACCAACCAAACCAAACCATCTCCTTTTCCCCTCCTGGGAATTCTTTCAGGGTTGATTGAGACAACAAATATAAAGAGCCAGTCCATGATAAATGCTTGAAGAAAACTTAGCAGGTTCTGGAGATTTCTCCCAACCAATGCATTCTGGGAAGGAAGCCAAGATCCCCTTGCTTCCAGTCACCATCAAGCAGCCTGTTTCCCCCTATCAGTGCCCCGAGTGAAGGCGATGCTGTCACTGAGACTGTCTTGGCATCCCTGTGACAGAAAGCAGAGCGCTCGTTGGCTCACTTTCATGTGTTTAGTTTTTGTTTGGGGTAAGTTTTTCCAGCTACTGAGGCTTTCTTTTTTTATTATTTAAAATGAAACGTTTACATCAGTCAGTATTTACCCACAGGTCCTGACCTTCCCTTCTTCAGGAGGGTGACCATTTCTGGTATCTCCCACCAGAAGCAACAGCCATGGATCTGGATATTTGGAAAGTGGTTTTGGCAGACTTCCTAGGGTTCCCCCATTTCTCAGGGAGAGGATTATAATCAGCCTGTGTGCAGGGTGTGTGAGCCCAGAAAATGACAGTTGCTGCTTTCCAGGAACAGAAAGAAAATAGATACTCACTCGTGCCCTCCTGGAAGCGCTGGGGTTGCCTGGGGGCCAACTTTGAATCAGGCAATCCACTATTTGAGCTTTCTACAGGAGAAACAAAACAAGACATTGATATGCTGAGAAGCCACTAACTGAGTCGGTGTAGCTACCACCTGTTTAGATGTCGTTTCTGCACTGATTTTATTGCTCAGACACTGGCACAGTGGCGGGCGCTGCCTGTTACCTTGCCTCCAGAAAGGGGACCTCACTGGCTGTGTTCTCCACTCTGTTTCCTGCGGGTGCAAAGGGGGGGGGCTGTTTTCTCTCTCTAAAGCACCCACTTGTGCACATTTTCCCTACTGTGCCCCCTTCTTCATGGCCCTTCAGAGCTCAACTGTAGACTATGGGCCCTTGGGGTGCTTTATCTAAATGACTCTTTTACTTGAAATTTAATTTTGTTCCGAGGCAGGCAAGAGAACTTGGTCTGTAAAGTGTTTCTTGTGCCAGTATGAGGATCTTAGTTCAATCCCCAGCACCACCAGTGTAACAAGCTGGATATGGTGGCATGTGCATTTAATCCTAGTGCTGGGGAGACAGTGACATCCAGCCAGCCTAGCTAATCGTGCAGTCAGTGAGAGACCCTGCTTCAAAAAACAAGGTCGATGGTACTTGAGGAGGAATGGCACTCGAGCTTTTCCTCTGATCTCCATATATCCTGTACATACCAATGCATTCTCTCTCTCCTGTCTCTCTCTGTTATGTCTTTTGTTAAGAAGGATGAAAAGTTATAGCTTGTGTGTATTCATGGCCCAATTTCTTATCCCTCTCTAGGCCCATTCCTTGAATCATATACCCACAACATTCTCCCAGTTGGACTCAGATCCTACTCAGATACATGACTTGCTTTGGCCAATGGAATGTGATGGTAAATCTACACAGAAGTTTGCTGAGTGTGTGCACAATGAGCTGACTCACGTGCTTCTGCCCTTCTGCCATTGTCTAGGCTAGCCTGCTGGAAGGTAAGAGACATGGTTCGGAACCAAGCATCCCAGTATGTCCCAGTCAACACTGGTTGGCTCAGAGCCACTTAAACCTAGACATGTGGCCAAGGCCAGCCAAGACCAGAACATTCAACTGACCTGCAGACTGATGAATGAAATCTGTGTTTCTTATTTGAAATCATAGTGCTTGGGGGATGTTTGTTACACTGCATTGTTAGGTAACAGACAGTGTGTAGAATAAGGTTGTGGGAACAACCCTGCTCTCTGGGAACACAATCATGGGAACACCGAACCCAAATATAACACTTCGCAAGGGCTCTGGAAATGGTGAGAATTGGAAAAAGGAGGGAGTCTTAAAAGTAATGTTCAAATACTTCTACCATGAGGTAAGGGAGGGGTCTGCATCAGTGAGATTCAGCATAGGTAAGATGCATATAGGAGTCCAAGCTCTAGGATGGGGCATCTGGGTCCAAAGCCCATATCTATGTATGTGCTTCGTGTCCTTGAGCAAGGTAGTTTAAGCGCCTGGTGCTGTGTCCCTTATTTGTAAATCAGGACAACAATAAATAGTACCTACTTCATAAAGCTCTGAGAAAGAGCAATAGGTTTTTCAAATCTCAAAAAATTTAAATTGACAAATAAAATGTGTATTTTTTTAGTGTACAACACACTGTTTTAAAATATGTATTCATTATGAAATGAATGTTAAGCCAAACTAATTAGCATACACATTACCTTACATGCTTTATTTTTCCTGGCGAGAACACTTAAAATCTACTCTCTTAGTAATTTTCAAGTACACAGTACTTTGTTGTTAACGATACTCCCTGGGTTGTACAACACAGCTCTTGATCTTCTGCCTCCTGTCGGTTTGAAATCTGTGTCCATTTACCATCATCTCTGTTCACTCCATCCTGTGCCCACTGTAACTACTCTTTACCTTCTCATGAGCTTCCTGCCTCTCAGATTCTATATAATATGTGAGATCATGGGACATTGGTCTTTCTATGCCTGGCTCATTTCCCTTAGCACAATGTCCTCCAGGGTCATCTACATTATTACAGATGGCAGGGTGTCTGTTTTTAATTATATTCTGTTGTGGATGATCGACCATGTTTCCTTTATCTGTTCATCCCTTAGTAGGTCAGATGCACATCTTGGCTCTTCTAAATAGTGTTGCAATCAACATGGAAACACAGATGACTTTGACATTTTGATCTTCTTTCCTTAGGCTCTATAGCAAGTAGCAGAATTGCTGGATCACATGGTCTATTCCTAATTATTTGGGAAACTGCCATACTTCTTTCACAATGGCTATATATTTATATTCCTCTTAACAGATTCTGGGGGTTCCTTCCTCACCACTTCCCTGCCAGCACTTGTTATTTTCTAAGTTTTTGGAAATAGCCATTGTATTAGGAGCGAAGTAGTATCTCACTGTGGTTTTGATTGGCATTTCTCTGGTGATTAATGATGTGATGCCAAACACCTTGTAATACACCTGTTGGCTACTTAAGTTTCTTGTTTATGTTGGGTACTATTCTCCCATATTTTGGTTTATAAATATTCTCTTCTCCCTGTAGATTGTCTCTTCCCCTTGTGGCTTGTTTCCTTTGCTCTGTAGAAGCTTTGTTGTTGAAGTTGTCCCACATGTGTGGTTGTCTGCCTTACATGCACTTTTGCATCAATGTCAAAATGTCACTGATCAGACCATTGTCATAGAACTTATGTTCTGTATTTTCTCCTGGCTAATTGACAGCTTTATGTCTACATGTAAGTGTTTAGCTCATTTTAAGTTGATTTTTGTGTGTGTCATGAGATAAAGGTCTAGCTTCACTCTTCTGCATGTGGATACCCAGTTTTCCCAACACTATTTATAGAAGAAACTATCCTTTGCCCCCTGTGTGTTCTTGACATTTTAGCAAAAACCAATTGATCTTAACACACTTTGAATTGCCCATTTGTGAGGCCTGGGTTAGTATTTGCTAAATAAATAAAGTATGACCTCATTTATACTCAAGGCTTGGTAACCTCTGGGGGCATCTGGACTATGCTCGTCTTTTGGCAGGAAGGGTACACTCATCATGGAAAGGCTAGTTTTCATTCATACATGTAGCCATTAACTCTAAAGCACTAACTGCATACTCAAAAACAGTGAGGAAAATAATTTTTCTTTTGAAAATTTACTCCATTGTACAAATGTCATGCTCACAGTTACTTCTTCTGTAAGGCTGGGAGCAATACTGGATGTGGGATTTCAGGAAGGGTGAGAGGAACGATGCTATCTGAGTTTCAGAAAAATTTCCATTCTAAGTTATTGAAATCTGAGTTTAGGCACATAGAAAGGAAGTCTTTAACTTCTTGAAAACCTCTAGTGAGAATGTCTCTGCAGACACTTTAAAACTGGGCTTTTACTGCACTATTTTTTAAAGTAACATATGTGGGTCAGTGGCTTTTAGTTTTGCTGTGGTAGGGAAGGCAAAGGATGGAAAGGCATATGAGTATATGAGTGTTTTTGTATGTATATGAACAAGTATGCCTGCGACAGAATGTGTGTGTCTGTGTGTGTGTGTGTGTGTGTGTGTGTGTGTGTGTGTGTGTGTGCACGCTCCCACGTGCATGTATGTACAAGGCATCTACCTTCTCCTGTCTCAGGGTTGATAACATATGGGCAAGAACTCATCCTCCTTGTCCTGCTGCTGACTCCTCTGACTAATCTCTCCTCTTCCTCCCTCCCCACCTCCACGGCACTCCCGAGTCATTAGTCAGAGCCTTGGACATTAGAAAATTTCAAAATTGCATAGAACTGAAAGAACAAAATCACCTCTACCCACCTAAATGACACACACAAAAAAAACCTAGAGTGGTAATGTCTTGAATTTGCCCTGGTCCTTATAAAGAAGTAACACCAAAGCCTCAACAAGACTCTGTGTTACAGAGAAGCCTGGGAAGACCATACCCTTGGATAAGGTCGAAAGACTAGTGGAAACTGTCTGCAGGGAGTACCTTTGCGGGGGCGGGGGGGGGGGGCGGCGGCACGGGCGTCTGATGATACAACAGTGACCCTGGCAGCTGAGGTTTCCTTCCACCATGGATCATGGACATCATAGTTATCACACAGTTTTCAAATGGGCCCTTCTCTTCCATTCTTTATGGCTGTGTTCAACTTCCAACTGCAGAGGTTTTAAAGAACCATTTCATTAAGCTTCTGGGTTATAAGGTTGGAATTTGGACATGACATAGAAGAGATAGCTGGCTTTGCTCCATGATGTCTGGGGTCAGTAAGAAAGATTTGAATGCTGAGAGGGGAGTTAGCATCTGGGTACTGGAATGATCCAAGGGCTCACTGCTTGTATGTCTGGTGCCTGAGCAGGGATGACCTGAAGACTGGGGACCATGAATTCACTACCAGCTAACCGTGAGATGAGCAAACATCTATTCTTTCACAGCTTCTATGTGTCAGGGATCTTCTGTAAAGGTTGTAATTAGAGGTGTGCTGGCTAGTTTTATGTCAACATGATACAAGTTAGAGTCATTGAAGAGAAGGGAGCCTCGATAGAGGAAATGCCTCCATAAGATCCA
The DNA here is from genome assembly GCF_003668045.3 of Cricetulus griseus. Lineage (NCBI taxonomy): Eukaryota > Metazoa > Chordata > Mammalia > Rodentia > Cricetidae > Cricetulus > Cricetulus griseus. Next base: position 82,919,882 of record NC_048595.1, on the reverse strand, counting down.
GCTGCAGGACATTTTCTTTACTAGTGATGAATGGGGAGGGACACAGCCCATTGTGGGTGGGGCTACACCTGGGTTGGTGTTTATGGTTTCTATTAGAAAGCAAGCTGACTATGCCATGAGAAGCAAGCCAGTAAGCAATGCTCCTCCATGGCCTCTATATCAGCTCCTACCCTGTTTGAGTTCCTGTCCTGACTTCCTTTGATAAAGAACTGTGATGTGGAAGTGTAAGTCAAATAAATCCTCTCCTCCCCAACTTTCTTTGCTCATGGTGTTTTATCACAGCAACAGAACCCTAACTAAGACAACAGGTTTCATAGAAGTCATATTCAGGAAAAAGTCTGCATCTAAGTGACTTATATGAATGCTGCAGGTCTCAGGTACTTGTGGGTTGTTAAACTCAGGTTGAGGACTGGGTATGGCTACTCTCAGAGGCTGTGGCCAGTGCCTTGTCTTACTTTGCCACAAATGGCTGCTTTGGGGGAGCTGGGTTTCATTCACAATGGGTTATATTTCCAGGCTTAAAAAATTCTAGTGGAAACTATATTATCTTTCATGCCTGGGTCTAGGAAATCATTCTACTTGACTTCCTGTTTATCAAACTTTGAGGACAAGAGAATTAGACTTCATTTCTTGAGGAAGAGAGATACTGTTTTGGGGAGTATAACTATTGCTATGATGAAACACTATGACCAAAGCAACTTGGGGAGGAAAGGGTTTATTTGGCTTACACTACCATATAACAGTTCATCATCAAAGGAAGTCAGAGCAGGAACCTGGAGACCAGAGGTGATGCAGAGCCATGGAAGGGTGCTGCTTACTGACTTGTTCCCCATGCTTGCTCAGTCTGCTTTCTTATAGACCCACGACTCCCAGCCCAGAGATTGCCCCACCCACAATAGGTTGCCCCCACATCAATCACTGTCTTATAGTTTTGTTGCTGTGAAGAAACACCATGACCATGGCAACCCCTATAAAGGAAAACATTTAATTGGGGGATGGCATACAGGTCAGAGGTTTAGTCCATTATCATCATGGCTGGAAGCATGGCAGCACACAGGCAGACATGGTGCCAGAGAGGTAGCTGAGAGTTCTACATCTGAATTTGCAGGCAGCAGGAAGAAAGTATGATACAGGGCCTGGCTTGATCTTCTGAAACCTCAAAGCACAACCCCAGTGACACACTTCCTCCAACAGGGCCACGCCTCTTAATAGTGCCACTCCCTATGGATCTATGGGGGCCTTTTGCATTCAAAGCACCACAATCAGTAAGAAAATTATGGAGACATTTTTCTCAGTTGAGGGTACCTCTTTTCAGATGACTTTAGCTTGTGTTGAGTTGACATAAAACTAGCCAAAACAATTGATACCTTATCAACTTGACATATGATTGTATCAGTGATGAGCCATAACCTTTCCTTTCTTGTTCATCCCCAAGATCACACATTAACATCAACATCACAATAAAAACATTTTACAAACTTTAAAAGTTGCAATCTTTACAAATTCAAACACTTTATTTATTTATTTATTTTTGGTTTTTCGAGACAGGGTTTCTCTGTGTAGCTTTGGAGCCTATCCTGGCACTCGCTCTGGAGACCAGGCTGGCCTTGAATTCACAGAGATCTGCCTGCCTCTGCCTCCCGAGTGCTGGGACTAAAGGCGTGTGCCACCAATGCTAAATTCAAACACTTTAAAATTCAGTCTCTTTGAAAATCTAACGCCTGTTTTAGAACCTAAAATTTCTTTTAAAATTCATTCTCTCAATTGTCGGTGCTTGTAAAACCAAAAATAAGTTAAATATTTCCTTACTTTAAGAGGGAAGAACCAGAGAACAGTCACAGTCTGAAGAAAGCAAAACCAAACTCCAACACTGTAAATAACTCAAGGCCCAATATCTGGGATCCATTCATAATCTTACGGGCTCCTCCAAAAGGCTTGAGTCACTTCTCTGGGTTCTTTCCTTTGCACTACACACAGACTGTCTTTTAGACTCAGGCCAGCTCCATTCAATACCTGCTGCTGTTCTTGGTGCCCATCCCATGATCTGGCAACTCCAAAATTCTGGGGTCTTCTATGGCAACTGGGCTGCACCTTTACCAATAGCCTCTCCTGGGCTGTCTTCAGGGACTCGAGCCTTGCCACACAGTGCCAAGTCTCAGCTGCTCTCCACGACCCCTTCATGCCTTCAAAACCAGTACCATCTGGGTGACTCTTACACTACCAAGTTTAGCTGCCAACAGGAAGTACAACCTTGGCCACTTCTGGAACACAGCTTCTGTGTGCTGACCCTAAGGAAATACTTCCCAGAAGACTTCATCTCAATGATGTTGATGTCTTTTTCATCACGCCTGAGTCTTTAGTCCCAGCTGAGCAGCATCCATTGCCCCAGCAAAACAAAAATTTATTTTAGAGGTTCTGGTCTCTTGGTAATCACAGCTGATTCTTCAGCTCCAGCTGACCAGATTACCACAGATTCTTTACACAAATGGTAGAATATTTGCTTCCCTCCAAAGCTTCATAAATTAGGCCTCCATTGTCTACATTACTCTTAACATTCTTATCTTCCAAGCTTCTACAGCACAGCCCATTGATGTCTCGAACACCCAATAGCCTTTCTAGCTCAAAGTTCCAAACTCTTTCCACAATCCTCCACAAAACAACATGGTCAGCTCTATCACAGCAGCACCTCACTCCTGGTACCAATTTGTCTTAGACAGGGTTTCTATTGCTATGATGAAACACCATGACAAAAGCAACTTGGGGAGTGAGTGTCTTAGGGTTTCTATTGCTGCAATGAACCCCATGACCAAAAAGCAAGTTGCAGGGGTGGAAGGTGGGGTGAGGTTTATTTGACCTACATTTCCACATCACTGTTAATCATTGAAGGAAGTCAGGCCTGGGGAGGAACCTGAAGGCAGGAGCTGGTGTAGAGGTCGTGAAGGAGTGCTGTTTACTTGTTTGCTCTCCTGCTTTTGCATAGAGCCCAAGACCACCAACCCAGGGATGGAACCTCCCACAGTGAGCTGTAGCCTCCTCCATCCACCAGTAGTTAAAAAATGCCTTATAGTTGGATTTTATAGAGACATTTTCTCAATCGAGGTTCCCTTCTTTCAGATGACTCTAACTTGTGTCAAGTTGCCAGGACAGATACAATGGCAGAATCCAACTGTGGAATCTGTCATACTATGTCATTAGACTCTAATCATTCCAGTCTGAAACTATATTTTGCATTTGTGTGGGGGTTGTCATAGTTTGCTTTTGGTTAATGTGATAAAGACCACACTAACAAAGCTACTTTGGGAGGAAAGGATTTATTTAATCTTACAATTTATAGTCCACCATGGAAGAAAACTAAAGCAGGTACTCAGAGGCAGAAACCTGGAGCAGAAATTGAAGCTGAGACCACAGAGGAGTGCTGTTTACATCCCTCTTTCCTCTGGCAAATAAATAAAACCATCACACACCAAAAATAACTGGAATCAAAGTCTGGACAACTCTATGAAATTCTGTACAGTTAGAATTAGCATTGGAATGAAGCTATGGAACTTCACATTAAATTTTACAATTTCAGCATTGAATGTATTTTATGCACTTAACCACAAGTAATGGACATGAGTTACTAAGAAGGATATAAAGTTAACTGTTTTTCTAGATCTAATTCTGTCATGGATTTTTGTTGCTGTTGTTGTGGTGGTGGTGGTGGTAGATCAGTTACCTTCCTTATATAGCCCAGGCCCAGCTACATAGGTATGTTACTGCCCACAGTGGTCTGGGTCCCCTTACATCAATCGGCAATGCAACAAAATGCCCCATGGATCTGTCTACAGGCCAGTCAGATGGAAGGACTTCCTTACTTGCAGTCCCTTCCTCTCGTTATGTCAAGTTGACAACTTAAACTGTCATATGGGTTGTAAAGTATAGAGATGTGACAGTAGAAGGGCTAGTGGCCTGCTAAGGGTGACCATATACTTTTTTTTTTTTTAATTCAAGCAGTGACACTACCATAGTGAAAGTTAATGGCCTCAGTAATCACGCTGTGATACCAGACAGAACTGTCTAGAATAAGCTAGCATGCTGGTCAGCCTAGACCTGCTCAATCACTCTCTTTCAGGATCCTGTCTTGACTTAGCCTGGGAGTCCCAAGTGGAGTCCATCAGTGGGACTGAGGACTGTGGAAGAGCCCCGTGGGATGAGGAATGTGACCCAGCAGAAAAGCCACTCACTCAGTTCCAAGTCACAGACTACTAACTGAAATTGTTTTCACAAAACAAACTCAAAGACTGCTATTGATTCACATAATTAGGGCTTCTAAAGAAGTTGTGCTTCAGATCCAGCTGGAACCAGGGTTTCTAATCATGTCATCAAGACCCCCCATTCTTCCCATCTTTAGGCGCTGCTCGCCTGTGTCAGGTGTGATGATAACCCTTGATGGCCAACTCCACAGAGTCTAGAATTGCCTTAGGTTATAGACCTCCCATGTTTCTGTGAGGGAAGGGGATGGTGGGAAGACATGTTGAATGTAGACAGTGCCATTCCATGGGGTGTAGTGGGAGGGGATTCTGGGATGCAGAAAATGGAGGAAACGAGTCAAACACTCACATTCATCTCGCTCTGCTTCCGACTGTGAACTCAATATGACCAGTCAATCACTATTCCTGTCACCATGCTTTGCCAACAGGATAGACCAAACCCTCTAACTGTCCACCAGAAGAAACCTTCCATCTTTAAGTAGCTTTAGTCACAGTAATTCGAAAAGTAAATGGCATCTAAGGTAGCTTTCTTCACAGGGTGCCCTGTGATCCTGTAACTTTATGTCTCCTTAGCAACCTCAATGGCGAACAAAACTTAAACCACTCATACTCTTGAATCCAAATATCATTGGCTCCGTCTGTCACATGATCCTTGAACCAATTTGTGGACAAAAGATGGAATGCAGTAATTGGCCAGACCAAGACTTGCTGATGGTGCTCAGGGTTAGAGCAACCCTTCGAGGACAGAGTCTGAATACATAGAGGCCTTGTTCGGTGAGTCAGACATTTGTTTACTATGAAAAAGACCTGGGAGAACAAGGCATGGAAGAAAAGATGACTTTGGTTCATTTGCAGAGTTTTCTGTCCATGGTTACCTGGACCTCTGGCTCTGGGTGCCAGGTAAGGCAGAATCTCATGTTACAGGATTATGTCAGAGGCTGCTCATGACGGTGGCCAGGAAGCAGAAAACAGAGCATGCTTGCCTGGTAGGTTTCTCTTTTAATCCCACTTGGATACCTCCATGTTGCAAGGTGTTGCCCATAGGCAGAGCAGATCTTCCCACATCATTTGATGTCCCACATTGAAACATCCCCCAAAACATACACGGGGATAGGATTTACTTGTGTTCTGAGTGTTTCTTACTTTAGTCAGGTTGACAATCAAGATTTACTTTCACGTTTTGGGAGATAAACCGAGACATTGCCACCAGAGCAAGGGAAATAGGAACAATCTCTCCAGTTTGCCTTCCTTAAAAAGCCAAGGAAGGCAGCCTTCAAGACGAATGAGAGAAATGGCCTGTGGATTATAGCTGTCAGATGCTAAATCTGCCTGAATCTGTCATTTACATCTCATGACAACTCTATGAAAACAATGAAATTTATTGCCTTCTTCTCCTTTGATAGATGCAGAAACTGCAGCTGGTCAGTGGGGGGAGAGAGAGTATATCAGTTATCTATTGCCATGATAATGCTGTGTAACAAACCACCCCACACCCAGTCACACACTGCAACAAGTGTTTCTGCTGCTCACAAGTATGTGGCCTTGGAATAGAGTGCAGATGGTCCTCCCAGACCCTTTAGTTCTCTCTGCCTCTGTGGATAGCCAGAGATTGGCTGTGTGTTCACACAGCTGGTGGTTGGCTGGGGTAACTTTTTTTCCTTTCTCTTCTGGTCTTCCAGAAGACTGTCTTGAACACATTCTCATAGTAGAGCTGTAAGTGCAAAATCGACTGCAAAGTCAGTCTAACTTTAGAAACCTCTGTTATCTGCTAACAAGTCTCACCAACACCCCCTGGTCCAAAGTAAGTCACAGGGCTAAGCTCAGTCTCAAGGACCATCTATTAGATCCCACCTCTTTGGTAAAAACTACAAAGTCATATTACAAAAGGGATGGACCCAAGGAGATGTTCAGAATTAGGGCCTTAAACCAGTCTCCCACAGAACAAAAGGAGGGTGTAACTTTCCTTGGTTCTTTGAGTTTGCTAAATAGAGATGAGTGGATTTTGTTTCTCAATAGACTCTGGATAAAATTCAGAAGGATTAATCATCACTTTACCTTATTGCAGCATCTTTTAAAGACATTCCTTTTTCAGCTGCTATAGAAAATGTGATGGTTCATCAAAACCTAAAAATAGAATTACCCTGTGAACCAACAATTTCACATCTGTCTCTACACCCCGACGAAGTGAAAGCAGAAACCAAACACATACCCACATACAATGTCCACAGCAGTGTTGTTCACAATAGCTAAAGGTGGAAACAGCTCAAGCATGTGTTACTGGATGAATACATAACCAACATGTGGTATATCCATACAAAAGAATATCATTCAGTCTTTAAAATAGTGAGATTTTAGTAATTAAAAAGTGGCAGAAGCTGGGGAAGTCCTCATTGACAGTTCAGTTTATTGAAGGTCAATTTGTTGTTTGCTATGATATTACCATAAAAAAAGATGTCGATGTCAGAGGTGAATATAGGAAGTGATATTCTAGTGCATAGGAATCTGCTCCTGTACAGGAGCCTTTATATACAGAATCATCTTTAAAGAGGGGGGGCTTGGATTGAGAACAGAGTCTTTATTTTTGTCCCTACCTGTTCCATTCAGCAGAAGCCCTTTGTAGAAATGTCAATCTTGAAAAGAAAGAATGAAAACACTAAAACAAACAGATAAATAAAATTCTGGCACATGCAACATCATGATCAATTTGAAGACAATATACTGGTGAAAATGTGGTAGGCACAACAGGACAGATACTGTGTGGTTATTTATAAGGGTTATAGAGAGTAGTCTATATGGAGATAGAGTATATCAGTAGTCCGCAGAGGCTGCTGGGAGGTAACAGGGGTTGATGCTTAACAGGCTTAGAGTTTTTGTTTGGGATGATGAAGAATTCTGGTTGTGATGGTTAGCCGTCAACATGAAAATGATCAGCCACATCCTGTAAACTTTATGTTGCATACATTTCACCATAATTTAGAAATGCAGGTTTCTTCTCTATTTAAGGTTTTATTTGGACCACCAATCAACTAGCCAATGAATTTTCAGCGACTGCCAGTCTATGTGAGAGTCTGAGCTAGCTAACAAGAAGTCAATAAGCTCAACTCCTTTCTGCAAGGACCTCTCAGTTAAGATGGGAACAGACAGCTAAAACAGTAGAGAGGACAATACTGGGGAACATAATACATCTAATATAGAAGGCACCGGTCCGTGTCTGCTGTAAAACTTGGGAGTGGGGCCTGCTAAGACACAAGCACCCAGTCCCCATCTGGCTTAGCAAGCTTGTATATTTCCAGAATTTCCAGCATATTGAGATGCCCAGCCAGGGTCCACACAATCCCTAAGCTAACCCAACAAAGTTAATTTTTGGAGGATTACATTTTATGGATAATAGTGCAAAATCACACACACACACAAATTCACCTAGTAAAAACAAACAATAGAAAATAATACTGACAAAGATGACTGACTCTCACATGCAGTAAATACCTTGATTGACTACAAATTGTGTCAGCCTCTAAATCTCTGTGGTGAAATTTAGGGCACAAAATTTGTCTAGGAAAATTGGACCTGCTAGGAATAATGGCGACAAATGAAAATTCATGTTATTAGAAAAAAATATCAGCAGATTATGATGCAGACAAGCTCTGATCAATGAATCAATTTGTTTTTGTCAGACAAGCAATGAAAGACTCAATTGTGTTTAAAATAACTTCAAGGTCAGCTTCGAGATGCTCCAAACATCTCAGACATCTTACTTTTTCTTAATCTTCTTATTCTGAAATAATGTCAAAGTTGCAGAAAAGTTATAATAATCGTACAAAGAAGGACTGAGGATGTAGCTCAGAGGTAGAGCCCTTGTCTGGTTTATTTCTCTGAGTCCAATTCCCAGCAACATGGGCCCACACCCATCCACCACATACACACCACACACACACATCATACACCCCCCCACACACACTATGCACACACCACACATATACCACACAACCACACACACTTGAACAGACCACATACACCACACAACACCACATATACATACACCACACATACATACACAACCACAAACACATACTGCATGCACACACGCCACACACGCATAGTACAAAGAACTTTTAAAAGCTATATAAATTTACTAATTATTAGTATGTAGTGACATATTGCTTTAGCATGCAGGCATATATGGAAGAAAGAATCTATGTATGCATGCATAAATAATACATGCATATATACACTTATATGTATATTTTACACATACATATATACAGAGACATGTTATTTTTTTCAGGAACAATTTGAGTTCCAGCCATTTCTCACCATTGCTTCAAGTGTGTACTTTCTAAGGGGGAGAACATCATCTTACATGACCTCAAAAACCATGATTAATTTTAAAAATTTAATGCCAAGAAACATTATTATCCAATTACTATCCATATTGAAGTGTCACTATTTCTTACCAAAATGTCCCTTATATCATTTTTTCACACTCTGGTCCAGAGCCCTGAACAAACAAAAAGGGACCAGGGATCCAGGGTTCCTTTTCTTTTAAGCTGAAACTTATTTGAAAATATTTTAACAGATGTATGAGACTGGATTGTGAGGTTCTTCTAGGAGTGCTGGCACCCTTGCTGGGCCCTTTGAAGAACACGGCTATCATTCCTCAGAGAAACTGTTTGCCAGTCGTTGTCTCCATTCTGTTCTATGTCTCTCAGCCTTCAGCTTTGCTGCATGCGAGTCTTCCTCACCAAGAAACACCCACTAGGCTTTAGTCAGGCCCCCAGGCTCTATGGTGTACCTTTCTGTCTCCAAAACACCTGCCTGTGGTGAAAGCTTGACCTTTGTCCCCACCCTTTGCACAGTCTCAGCATCCTAACTCTGACTCCTGAGTGTGGACAGGAAAGCTGTGGAGAGCACCAGCCCTGGGCACAGCCCTGGGCACAGCCCTGTCCAACCCTGGGCTGGATCTTTCAGGGACCTCCCCAGTCCCTCCACAAGGGTGTCAATGGACAGGTCTGTCCAGTGCCACATCCTTCCTATGCTTCCTTCCATCAGGGAGTGTCTCAGGAGGCTCTGTGCACTGAGTGGCCCTGCCCTCTCCTTGGTCATGGATGATCTGCACCCAGTGACACCTTAGCCAGGCCTATTCAACCACAGCCTCTCTGAGTTTGGAGTGGTGCCCAAATATACCAGTCAGCACCTGTTGGCATAAGCAGACCTGTGGGTGACCATTTTGACTGTGAGCCCAGAGAGACAAGGTCAGGGAACAATCTTGTGTGTCATTCCTCAGGTCTCAGGTATCACTTTCCCCCTTGTTGAGGCAAAGTCTCTAACTAGCCTGGAGCTTGCCAAATAAACTGAGTGGGTTGTCTAGTGAGTCCCAGGGATCCTCACGTCTGTAACATGTGATGTCAACACTTGCATATTTTGGTTGTTGTTTTTCAATGGGCTATGGAGCGCAAACTCAGGTCCTAAGCACTTTACTGATGGAGCCACGTTTCTACGTTTTTGCTTTGAACTTCCTAGCATGAATTTGTTTCTACTAATTATAACTAAAAGAGGGCTCTCGAGACTGGTGAGGTTTTGGAATCTCATTGGTCAGATACAGAACCAAAGGCTCCACTTTACTCATCTGTGCCCTGGCCTCACCTTCACGATCTCAAGTAGGCAATTCTGGCCTCTTCTTCGAAGCAGCTTTGACAACAACATCTACTTCATGGTGGGTGGCTGCGAGTGCCCTAAGTCTTAGGTGAGAAACATAAGAAAGTTCCTAAAACAGAGGTCTCCATACCAGCCAGCCAATGGAATTCCTGTCACCCATCCTCTTGCTGGAAGGCCAGGGTCGACCTGCTAAGGATGAATTGTTGGCTCCATAGGCTGGGCTCTTAGAAATCACAACACACTGCAGGTGTTGGATGGAGTGGGGTGGGGAGCTGAGAGGTTCATGTGGGAGGGCCAGATGTTTCCCAACTTTGACAAGCCCAGGTACAAACTGAGAAGGCCTTTGGAGGTCTGCCAATGCGGTCTTTGTTTGACCAGTGGTCATTTTGCCTGTCTGTTCCATCACTGAATAAGTTTGGGTCTTGTCTACTGAGCTGTCCCAAACTACCCTGCCTGTTCTACCTGCCTGCTTCCTCCAGCCCACCCAGAGGTCTTTTGGGTTGTCAGCATCCTTCCCTCACAGCTCTTTGTGTGACTTGATTTGAGTCTCCATGTCATATTGGCCTCCATGTCTCTGTTCCCTACCAGTTAGAGGACCTAGCCTCTAATCCGGAAGGTCCTCAGGACACTCTCCATGTTCATGGGTCCTGCAGCTTCACAGTCGCTGCAGGTGACTGTGTAGTTTCTACAGAGGCTTAGGGAATATGTGGGTTGAATTATAAACCAGATTTGTTAAGCTTAGATGACATCCCCTTAGTATCCTTCCCATGGTCCAGCTAGGGTAGAGTGCGGCAGTGATGTATTCTCTGGGTCTGTGACTTCAGTGGAAAGACCTCTTTATACATTGTTGACGAATACTCTGTCCAGATGAGGCTCAGGTCCTCTGACCTATGGGTGGTGGAGCAGCAGAACTGTGCAATGATTCCAGAAAGAAAAGGCTTAGGAGGGCCACAGGATTTCACAAGCTGGAGGTGACAGTCTGTCTATCATTCCCTGTGGCAGGTCGCCAAACCATTTTGGGAAATCAGTGGAAGATATTTTCTCCCTTCAAATGTACGTATAGATGAAGTTTTGTTTAGGGGTTAGTTCTTGGATCTTTAAACTCACGCAAAGACCTATGAACTCAACCTCTGTTCTGGAGAGACTCTCTATCTGATGAAGATGAGTGGGGAGGGGGAGAATGCACTAAACATAGGCCAGTCAAGTATAACTTTTCTTGGAATTTTTGCTGTGCTCCTAGAGTGGACTGGGTCTTTCTTCTTGTACCTGTGTATTTCACTTTGTCCAGGTACTACAGAGGCTTGAAAAGGGGTGTTTTTAGGCAAGCAGCTACTGGGAATGCAATGGAAATGTAAATTATTCATCCCTCACCTTAACTGAATGAACTAAAAACTCCAGGGTGAGAACTGCCAATCTGGAGGATGGTCAAAGTCAAGAAGGGCTGGGGTTAGCTTTTCTCGAGGGCTTATCTGCCCTGCTAGACACACAGTGAATAGTGATCACATCCAGTTTTCCCGGTTCTCAGAGTAGGACTTTTCTATTGATACCCATCACACTGTGGGCCTCCTTCCTCAACTAGTCCAGGGCATCATGTTTTAGGCTTAGCTTAGGCCTAGGAGGGGGCCTGGACAGAAGGCAGATGCTCTGAAAACAGTTCACAAGGGGTGGGGTCAGAGAGACATTGAACCAGAGGCCTCTCCAGATACCAAGACTCCAGCATCCTGGAGGAGGAGAGGCAAGCAGACAGTGGGCTACCTGGCAGTAGTAAGCTAAGGGTTTTGCCAGGCTCAACCTACTGCCAGCTCTCCTCCACACCTGATCCATGCTGGCATTGGCACATGCTGCCAGATCTCTGCCATACTTGTTAGGCTTGGGGGAGAAGAAACCACCACTTTTCATCTTAAATGAATCACTGACTTTTAAGGTTTCCAGAAGTAACTAGAAGATTAACTTCTTGTGTATTTGCCAGGCCAGGGTGTGAGAATTGAGTTTTTTCAATCTGTTTCTTCCATAGAGGGCCACATTCCCACAGATTCATTCTTCCAGGAGAGTGGTGTCTTTAAAATAATTACTTGTGTGTGTGTGTGTGGGGGGGGTGGGGGTGGGGGTGGTAAGGGGTAGAGGGTGGAGAAATGATTCTAAGGGGATAATCCTAAACTCCTCCTGTCTAGTAAAGTTTGCTCTTTAAACATTAAAAACCCCATACACATGCTTTCTTAAGCTAGGGTCAGAAAAAGCACCCCCTTACTACCCTTAATTTCCATTAAAACGAAACAAAACCCACCAACCAAACAAAAACCTACCCTTATTGTTTTCTCAAGGGAAGGGGTAATAAAACATGTTGGTTCCTTTTCTCATCTGATAGATGGTAATTCGTCAACGTTTTATTCTAAAACTCACCCAGTTGTGGGAAAGAATCTAGGGCTCTCTCTAGTTTCCATATAGGCCAGGCCTTTCTGCTTTATTATTTTTAAAATCTATTTTGGGGAGTGGGAGGACAAAAACAAAACACACCAACTCTCTTAAATCTTTCTAAGTCATAGGAGGAAGCTCCTCAAGGAAGAGAAAGTTTGTATTTTTAGGATTTTTCCAAAAAGCCAGCCTCTTTCACCGTTCAGTTCAAGTAAGAACTGTTAGTCAAAATTTTCTTTTTCTAAATTGGAGGAGGGGCTGACCCTTGTTCAACCTTCAACCTCTCCTTTTACTGTAGGGCCAGTTTTTAAGCTTTTTTTGCTTTGTTTTGTTTTTAAATGACTAAATTTTTTGGCAGGGGAGGGTAAAAGAGTCCTTCACTGACATTACACAGAAGAGAGGCTCCTCAAATAATAAATTAAAAATCAGACTTGCTGAGGGATTAGGGAGAGTGCCCTTGGCCCTCAGTTCTCAAACTTATGGGCAGCCTGGGCTACCCGAATATTCCCAGGAAGTCTTCTAATTGCTCTCTTTGAAACTTTTATTTTAAAAATCAATCTGATTTGGGGGGTGGGTGTTCTGGGGAGGGGAGAGGCGTTCCCATTAACCCCTTCTGTCCCAACAGAGGCTGCTCCCCAAAACTTTTTGGTGCCCCCACCCCCGCCGCACGCGAGCAGATGCCCCGCGTACCGGGCTGGCGCGGGAAAAGTTTGGGGGGCCGGCGGCGGCGCGGGGGACCGGGGCTTTGTGTGCTGCGCGGGGCGGCGCGGAGGCCGGCGCGGAGGCCGAGGAGAGGCTGGGGGCCGGGCGGCTGCTCGGAGGCCAGCGGGGCAGTGCGGGGCGCGGCGCGGCGCGGCGGGCGCGGACCGGCGGGGCGATCTGCGGTCCCGCGGCGGTCCCCCCCCGGGCGCCCCGCCCCCCCCCCGGCCCGCGCGGGGCGGGCGGAGGAGGGAGCGGCAGCGGCGGCGGGCAGCGGCGGCGGCGGCGGCGGCGGCGGGCGGCAGTGGTGGCAGCGGCATTGTGCGCGCGGCGCAGCCCGCCCGGGAGGAGCAGGACGCGCCGGGGCCGCCTCCTCCCGCACGGACCGATGAGCCAGTCGGGCGCGCGGCGGCTCCGCAGGTAACGCGGGGCCGGGGCCAGGGCCGGGGTGGGGGCCGCGCTAGCCCCGCGGCTTGCCGAGCGGCAGCACCGGCTGGGGGCTCGAGAGCGGGGCCGGGCGGCCAGGGTGCGGGAGCGGCCCCCTGGGGTTCTGCGGGGCGCGGGCGGTGCGGGGGCGGCGGCCAGGGCTGACGGGGACCTCGCACCGGGCGCCCCCCGCGGCCCCCAGCTCGGACCGGAGCCCAGAAACAAAGCGGCGAGAGCACGGAGCAGCCATTGCAGTTTGGACAATTCAGATTTTGCGAAAATGCAAGCTTCTTCCAGCTCTTCCCCCTCCCCCGAAATTTGCAATTTCCCCCTGACCCTCTCTGCGCTCAGGGTCCCTGGTGACCCCCCAGGAGAGCTTTCTTTACAGGCCCCCATCTTTGCAACAATCTTTTTTTTTTAAAAGGCCATATTTCCTTCTCTCAATTTTTTTTTCTAATTTTTCTTCAAACGGTAGTTTTTTCCCATTAAAACGACGCCACCTAGAGGATACTATTTTGTAAATAATAAAAAAAGAAATTAAAATTGAAAAGAAATATTTTTTATTTCTTATTTTTTCCAAAGTTTCCTCTACAAAGCGGTGGAGTGGGGAAGAGATTCTTTTTTTCTATCTTTTTTGGAGTGAAAATTTTCACTTTGATCATTGAAGGAACATGGAGACAATTTTTATTTCTGAAGCCAAATCCAGATAATATGTAAATGAAAATTAAGCTGGAATTTGAATGAATTCAATTCTTGAAGAAGAGAAAGCAAAAATACCTCCTAAAAGCAAAGACAGTTTAGGTACCCAAGTCATTTTAGTTTGAGGGAAAAAAAAAAACTAATTGGAATGAGGAAAGGAGGGAAATAGTTCAGTTTAGGGAAAGCTGGGAGAATTGGCTTTATGAAGCAATTAGAAATTGTGTTGCATTGTAATTTGTGAATTGTTTTGCTCGGTGGGCAAAAATAACTAATTTTACCATTTGGTAGTGTTCAAAGTTTTTCCATTTTCCAGAAAGAAGGATTTAGAAGAGAAAATAAATCCTAAAATGTTGGCTTTGGACACACCCAAAAATTGTAGCTTTAAATTTTTTTCATTTACATTTTACTACATTTAACTCCTACGATTCTAAGAAAAAAAGAAACTGGAAAAGTTAGAGTGAAATCCTGCCTGTTTTTTTTTTTTTTCTGGTTTTTGTTAGGTTTTGTGTGTGTGTGTGTGTGTGTGTGTGTGTGTGTGTGTGTGTTTTGCTTTGATGGAATAATTATGACTGTTTCCTGATTTTGTTTGCTGTAAGGTCTAGGCATTTCTTGTTTTGTTGTTGTTTTATCTAGAAAATGTCAGGGACCTTTTCTTGAGCAATATTCAGTGGGGAAAAATGTCAGTTCATATATTGTGCAAACTGAGTAGTCCACAGATTTGTAGGAGAGGCCGCCATTAAAATAAGATATGCATAATTAACATTATTATGAAAAACTAACAGTGGATTCACAGAAGCCCATTTTTTATGGCATGCAAGTGAATAAATTGATGAAGATGAGGATTAAATAAATCCTTGTTAAAGAGAATTTTCTCCTTCTCAATCTTGTTCATTCTTCCAACTAGAATATTAATATCATTATTATTATAAAATTTGTGTTGTTTTCAGGTTTCTTTGTGATGTGGGGTTGGATAATTTATTAAGAATTTGTATTTCTCAAATTTTTTTCATTACTTTTAAAGGAGAAGAAATCCATTAGCCTTAATCATTTGGGGAGTGTGTGTGTGTGTGTGTGTGTGTGTGTGTGTGTGTGTGTGTGTGTGTTGGGGGGGGGTTGTAACAACAAAAAAGCGCAAATTTTACTGACCCAGCAAGAAAAAAAGATGAAAGAGAATGGCAGAGAGATGAAAATTCTGATTTGTATCCATCTTCCTTGGTAAAAAACACTTTGCTGAAGAAATGGACTAAAACACCAACTCAGCTATTTCTAGCAGCAAAATTTATTATTTTTCTTTGAAAGAAAAACTAATCAGAATACACATAAAAGCCAAACCCAGAGATGCTTGCCTTTGGAATTTGAAGGCATTTTGCAAACAGTATTTTACGTGGAGATTTGGGCCTTCAGATGAATCAAATGGAGGTGAAACAAAAAGAAAAAATTCAAATGACAGATATTAACTGGAGTGAAATTGGACAGATGAAAATAAGATCTCTGCTCTGTGATGAAGGGAAATTTGTGATAAATGAGTCTGATCAGATATATTGCTTTTTTTTTTGAGTTAAAAAAAAAGTTCAAAATTTTCAGTCCAAAAGGAGTATGTTGGTAGCAGTTGGGGGGATCTTGTAGGACTTGAGGTAGGAGCTGGGGTGGGTTACCTGGGGTGAGGATGGGCTACTCTGGATCCATGATCAACAGCCAGCAGGTCTTGGAGGACTGGTAGCCCTAGTCCATGCCTTGCCAACCTTGTCTTATGGTAATTGGGTTTCTCAAGGGCTCCTAATTCTGTGAAATGAATTTAACAGTGGCACAGGTTTGACAGTCCCCATCATTGCCATTGCATTTGGGAGATTTTAATTTTTTTTTTTTTTTAAACAAAATCCTTCAAGGCTGACTGGCCACATCATGACATATTTGGAATGAGCCGTTTTTTCTTTTATTTTTTTTTCCCCCTTAACTAGCATAATTTAAAAAATATTTTTTTTCTGTTGAATTATTTAGGGCAATGTCTTTCCGGTCAAGGAATTTATAATTTCAGGAGTTCTGGAGGCCTCGGGAGATAGTGGGCTCAAATTTAGCAGTGCTGGAGAGGGATTGAAGTAGAGATAGTTGGATGGCGTAAGGGCCTCTGAGAAAAAGTCAGGGCTGAAGATAACAGGTTACCTCTAGTGCAAAGGAATGAAAATCTTTCAGCTCATCCCTTTGTGTAGCCTGCAGTCTGCCATGCCACTCAGATTACTACAATCTATTCTGCTGAACATTTTGTTTTGTTGTCTCTGTAGTTATGGTTTATGGCTAGAACTGCAAATCATTTGTTTTGTAGGCCTTTTTTCTTCTTCCTACAGAATTGGTTATTCTCATCATGTTTGTTGTGTAGGAAATAGAAAAATAAAGTGCATGATGGTCCTGTTGGGGGCGGGGCTAGTTTTCTTTTGTTTCTCTTGGTGTCACTGAGGTGTGAGCTGACCTAGGCCTCATCTCTCTCTGCTTCTACTATCTCAGATGACATGTGGCCAAAAATGGGTATAGGAGCTATTTTTATTAGTTCATGTCTGTTTATCATGCTCATATAATATTGGCCAAAAGATTTGGCAAATTGGACTTGAGGGGTGGTAATTTGATGATGGTCTGGGTTATTTTGGTGAAAAATAATTTATATTCCCTCTCACAGTGGAGAGTCTTATTACTTAATGTTTTGCTTTTCTGCCTAAGGAGATTTTTTTTTTCTAATAAGGTTTGAAATTTCAAGGACTCGATTTATAGTTTGACTTGGACCAAGTGAGGAAGAACAGCTTGCTTATACTTTGAGCTCTGCACAGAGGTCGAGTTGAACAAGGTTTGCTGTTGCAGAATGACAAAGATGGCTGGTCAGCTGGTCTAGAAGACACATGGCCCTTGGCTTGTGCCATTTGGGAACAGTTGTGAACTGTTCCAAGGTCAGATACAGATACAGCTTCTTCCCCACCTTTGCCTCAGCTCTTGGTCCGATGTCTCCACTAACTCAGAATCCTTCCTTCTTTTTCATGGGTGGTGAGAACTTCCTCGCCCCGTTTGATTGGGCATAGTCAAGCTGGCTTTGCACAGGAATAGGGAATTCTCAGTAACTGTCACATTGTAGAATTTCATGACAGTTTGTGTCTTCTCTGTGGTGATGAGAAGTGGCTTTGTGGGTACTCAGGGCTAGTTCTCCAAGGCCTTGATAAATGACCTTGACCAAATCACTATTTCCTGTAGAGCTGTGCTTGTGATTTGAACACATCAGACCAGTTAGAGGATGGGACTTGCTGATTCTGACTCTTAAGGAATTAGCTGTGGCTGCTTCATCTTAGTGTAAAGAAAGTTGCTGAAGTTATATCTGGACTCTTATATTCTAGAGAGAGGTGCCGTGGTCAAATGACATGCATACCTCTGAATTACTATGTCTCCGTTAGACATAGAATCACTGTTGGTGAGTTGCAGAGTCACTTGGTAAATTGTGAGTGTTAGAGAGGGGAAGATAGAAGAGATCACGGGATAGAACATAGCAGAGGTGTATCATGCAATGCACAGGCACCATCTCATGAAACTTACTTATGCTTGAGGATGTTTGTGTATGTTGGGAAGTTGGTCCTAGTCAGAAGATCTCAATCCAAAGGTATTGAACTAGATGAACTGCCTTGATGGGCTGGGAGTATCTTGAACTTCCTTGCTTATACTGAGTTTTCTTATTTATTGCTTGGTTGACTGTAGGGGAACTATGTAGGGTAAGTGTCCTTGACCACCAGCTTTGTTCCCTGTTTGAATGGCTTTACAGCCACCTGTGAATTCTTGGCTGTGTACATCAGAAGGCATGATCCCAGCTTTCTGGCCTTGGTGGGACACATAGGCAGGGGCTGGGTCCTCATGCTGGAGAGGTGACAGGGAGTAGTGTGGAGCTCTGTCTGGTAGGCCCAGTGGCTGCCATGGTTACTTTTATTGCCTACTTTCTTGTAAGTTTGCCAGGGAAGTCTTTCTGGGGTTAGTCCATGTTGGGGTTATATTTATGTTCTAATCACTCTGGAAGTTTATGGTGTGTGTGTGTGTGTGTGTGTGTGTGTGTGTGTGTGTGTGTGTACGTATTTCCTCTGCAGCACCTGAATTGCTGCTTTCACAGTCTCATCCTTTAAACATGTCGGGGCAGTGTGGTTGAAATAGAATTCAAACCACAAGTTGGAGGCATGTGGGGGACCGAATATTCCTGTCATGGAATATTCTGGGTTCCAGGCCCTGGCTGCCATAAACAGTGGTGGCCCAGGGAGCTCCGAGTCACCATTGTATTGTTAATTAACACTAGGCTGTTACTGTTTACCATAGCCGAAGGTGATATGCCTCCTAATGTTCATCTCTGTAGCTTAAACCTTGAGTAGGCCCATACCTGGGCTCAAGACTCTGCCTCCTTGACCAAGAGTTGTTTAGGCAACAGAATCACTTGATGTTAGCGATATGCATTGTGATAAATGCTTCCTGATGTTGTCCCTGCCCTTGGAGGACTATTTAAATGGACTTCTCAATAAACTGTGGCTGCTCGGCGTCAGCTGGGAGCCCTCCTGAGATGATACGGAGTTTCCTGTCTCATCATTAGCGTCGTTGGGTAATTAAACTTCCCTAATCCACACACCTCCACTCAGAATCGGACCCTGGACTGTACGGCTGGCTCCGTCCACAGTCCTGAAGACATCAGTCCCGAACAGAGCCACATATGTAATTTAACATTCTCTAGTAACCTATTAAAGAGACTAAAAAGAAACAGGTGACATTGATTTTAGTAAAATGCTTTTTTAACCCTGAATTTGAACAGTGCTACCATTTTGACCCACCATCAATATAAAAAGTACTTAATATGGCACTCTTTGGGGGAGAGTATAAGTATTGGAAATCTGAGCATCTCCCTCCAGTAGTGACTCCCAGTTCTGACTGGCAGCCCCGGATCCTGTGTTAGTATTGATGTATGGCCAGTGACCACAGTGGACAGCACAGGGACAGGCCCACGTTCTTCTGGTTGTTGTTCAAGTTAGCCTCAGAAGGTTAGCAGTTCCCTTCAAGCCCCATTGGTGGGTGGGGCTTCCTCCCTAAGTCCCCTTTGAGTATTTCAGCTTCTGGTGGTCAAGTCCATCAATCTATCAGCTCGCACTGGTCAGAGTGGTCCACACCTCTGTTCTCTTAGTTGAAAATGACAGTGGCCAGGAATGTAGTAGGATGTGGTGGGCATATGTGCAGGTGTGTCAGCATGTGTACCTGTGAGTGTGTGCATGTGTGTGTGTGGGAGGGGTGTGAGCTCTGTGTGGAGAGGGCAGTCATTGGAGTTGGGATTTAAATAAAGTGTTGTCTGAAAGAGGTATTTAGAGGATGCTGGTGTGAGAGCAGGGAGCTGAGGGGGTGTCAAAGAATCCATTTCTTAAGTGAAAACATGGGGCCATCAGGAAGTCGCCTCAGGTCAGGTGTTACCTCAGATGCTCAGAAAGCTTCTGACATTCACCCTGTTGGTAACATGGGAAGCTAGGACCAGAGTCTGAAATCCAACCTGGTGGTGTGTGGTGAACTTTGTGTCACCGTGGTTTTGGGGTTATAGCTTCTTCTGCATGTGGAGAAGGGGGTGGGTAGTTGCCCTGACCTTGAAGGGGACTTTATGATGAAATGAAGCAGCTGAGTGAAAACCCCAGACCATGTGAGCTACTTAGAGGATGACCAATGTTTGTTAGTTGACACTTGACCAAGGGGCCAGTGGATCTCCTCTATCTGGGGAGACTGGGTCTCATTGACATGACTTAAACTAGTTCCTGAAACCTGGAGGCCTTTCTTTAATAGGTGGGGTAGTATGTTTCTCTCTAGGGAACAGCTGAATACACACACACACACACACACACACACACACACACACACACACACACACACTTTTTTCCCCTTTAAAGCTGACAGAAGTGAGGCTTTTTATCAGTGTCCCCTGAGCTCTTGTTCAGGGATACTGAGTGTTTCTGGGTCCCCTTCCAAAGCCAATGGCCTAGTGTTTACAGAGGTGTGATCGCACTGAGGCCCCTGCCTGGAGTTTCCTCCTTCATCTCTGTCCCAGAGCAGTTAAGGTTCCTCTTCACCAGTTGGAGTTAAGCTCCTTTCCCTGTGTTCCTCCAACTCCGTGGACTCAAACCTGAGCTGGTCATTTGCACATCTGTTTCTCCAGCCAGCTGCTGACTTCCTTAAGGCTAGAGATCATGGCTTATTCATCTTGGGGTCTGGCACAGAGCAGAAGCTCAGTAAATATTTGATGACTTAATTTGGCGTTTGGAAATAGCTCAGCTGGAATTGAGTCCAGAGAGGAGTGCATGACCAATTTGGGTTTGGCTATTTGGTTCAAACTGGTGTCTTCTTAGGGAGTCATAGGCAGTGCTGTCTTAAAATTGGCTCGGAAGCTCCAGTCTCCCTTGGGAAAAAGTCATATGGAATCCTCAGCAGGGCAGGGAGTGGGCTTTCTTTGACTGTAGATGTCTTAGAGATTTTAAAAGTATTTTTTGACCACATTACCACTCTCACTCACTCCCCCATTTGTGTGTGTGTCACGCATTCGAAGATGTGCTGGCCTGTAAGTGTGTGCTTATGTAGAGACCAGAGGCCCCCTTCAGGTTTCTCCTTCCAGAACTCTCCACCTTCTTTTTTGAGTCAGGGTCTCTCCTTGAACCTGGAGTTCACAGTTCAGCCACACTGGCTGTCCAGCAAGCCCCTGGGATTCTCCTATCTCTAATCCCCTCAATCCCCCCTTGAGGGCGTTTACAAGTGTAAGCTACTGTACTTAGTTTTTACTGGAATATTGGGAGTTGAACTTGGGACTTCATTCTTGCACAGTATGCATTTTTACCCCAGCCCTGTACTGTTTCTCTGTGTGCATGTGTGTGTGGTTAGGTTAACTTCTATTCTTAGCTGTTCTCTCCTGTCATTGAACATGAAGCTTTCACATTCAGCTAATTTGGCTGGCCTGCAAACTCCAAGGATCCTTTCTGGGTTTATGGGCATGTGCCATCACACTTGACTTTTTTTTTTAAAGGGTGTGTTCTGGGTTTTGAACTCAGGTTTTCATGTATACAAGCACCTTACTAATCCAGTCTCAGGATTCAGTATTTCTTTAGACTGTATTGGAAGCCAGCAGGAGTCACCCTCTACTTGGTAGAAATACAGACTGTGAGTGGGACATAGCCAGCACCTCATGGGAGTGACATGCCAGCCATGCATGTGTTTGCTTGAAGAGAGAGTTTTAGCTACTTGCCAGGGGGCTGTTTGCCGAATGTTGGACACAGGGCCCCTCAGACTTCAACTGGCTGTGTGATTTGATACCCAGCCAGTCTCATCTCCGGTCCAGTTCTGTGTTGTAGATGCCAAACTTTCAGCTAAAATTAATGATGGAAAACTGAGATTATTGTCTGCTTAATTTCTTTCTGTTTTATATGAAGCTTTATCATTCTGAAAGATTGTGCCCCAGTTTAGCAAGGGGATGGGAATCTCAGTTTAAGGTTGACTATGTGTCTTCAAAGTTCGCTTCCACTTTCATATTTCATGTGTGTGCATGTGTGTGCATGTGCATACATGAGTGTATGCAGGCCCATGTTGCTTTTCCACCTTGTTTCTTGAGACAGTGTTGGCATTACAGGCGTGTACTCCTGTGTTCGGGGTTTCATGTAGGTACCGGGGACCTGAGCCCAGGCCCTCATTGTGTGCACCAAGCACTTTGTGACTCCACCGAGTCATCTCCTCACTGCACACATTGTCATGTTTCTGAGTTAAGGAGGTGTATCCAAGTGCTAGTATTCTTTTCACAAATGGGTTGTCCAGCTCCTGGTGGCTTAGGCTATGACCCAAACTCTTCTGTTTGTCTCTTGCCTTGGCTGGGTTTGGCATCGGTGCAGAGAGGACAGTGCTTCACCTAGAGAGGTATCTGGATCTGACTTCAGATCCCTTTCCTGCTTTGGGTGGGTCTTTGGGAGGGTTGCCATCTTTTTGCTGTGACCGTCTCTAAAAGGTGCAAACAACCTATGCTGTCTCCTTCTCTGTAGCTACAGCTATAAGCTGCCCTCCCTATTGCCGAACCCAGTGTGACATTTCCAAGGGCTCACTGGGTAGGCCAGAGTTGGAGGGGCAAGGCTTAGTCCCCATCCTACTGCACCACTTATCATTTGGGGATCTTGGCCAGTGTTCTTTATTTCTTTGCTGATTGCTTTCCTTATCTGTAATGTGGGGATGACAATGCTATTGATGATGGTGATGCTTATGGCTGTGAGATGTGTGAAAAAAACCTTTTTAATAGACAGGGGGCTTTTCATCATCATCATGCTGCTTTTCTGCTGCCTAACCCAGGGATGGTAAATGGGTAGCATACCTTCTACCACTTCCCACTTTCAAGCCTGTGGCAGACATTACTAATCTACCATGGCCTTCTCCTTTTCCCTTGATTTGACCAGTAGCCTCAGTGTGCTTCTTAGTATGAGGCTGTCAGTCACTTGAGCTTAGCGTGAGGCACAGTTGGTTCTTCCTGAGCTAATCACATTTACCCACACACAGGCAAACGGGAGTGAAGGCTGGGTAAAGAAGGTCCCCAAACTCAGAAAGTAAGCGGAGGTAGGATTAAAAACATCGGATTTCTTGACTCTACGAGTGCTTTTCCTGCAATCTGCACATACCCTGTGTTAAAAGGAATTAAAGCTAATTTTGTCTTGAGAAATAGCCAGAGAATCCTGGCTCCTCCCTTCCTTGTTATAATTAGACACCCTTGGGGCTGTCATCAAAGCTGGGCTGGATGGCCTGCTTCTCAGCCCAAACCAAGCAGACTGATCAGATTTCAAAGGGAGGGTGCTGGTGGGAGCATGGCATGGTTATGGCTGGAGAGCGTGTCCTTCCCTCTCTGGTATCGTGTAGATGACAGCAGATGGCAGGTCCTGGGATCTCTGGATTGTGGTTGGGTTTGTGACATGCTTGTTTGTATACCGAGATAACAGAGGGATGCCGTGGACCTTCTGTGTCTTAATTTCTACATCTGGGAAATGGGCTGGTAAGAATACTTCACAAGAAGGAACTGAGATGACATGTTTGAAAATGCTCTTTAAACACCAAAGCCACAGTGTGCTTCTTAGTATCTGACAGACCCCAAAGTGCTTGGGAACCGCAGAGATGTGGAGGAATACACTGGCAATGACTGCTCTTTTCTTAAACGGGCAAGGAGGGAGAATGAGGTGAGGCTGGTATTGAGTCAACAGAAAAATGATATAAATATTTTGGCTGACAAAGCAGAATGGAGCTTCATATGAGCTAGAGAGAATAAGTGGAGTCAGGTGATGCCAGGCTCCCAGTGGACTGTGGGCCACACAGGAGCATCCCTGTGATGTGAGTTGAACCTGGGCAGGGGTGCAGGCTAGGCTGGCATCTTTGGGTACCAGCTGTGGGCCTGGGTAGGGCCAGGGAGGAGTGAAGCCTGGCAGGTCCCCTGTGGATAAGAGGCCTGGTGGCCTGTGGCCAGTCCCTGGTGTTCAGTTTGCTCATCCTATTCTGAGTCAGAAACTGTTCTGGCTTGGTGTTCTGGATGTTATTGTCCAAGACTGCTTGCCTGAGGAGCTGGCCACTCATATTTCAGCTCTGAGCCCCGGTGTACAAATCCCTATCTGCCCTGGGCATTTTTTTCTAGAAAACCAAAGAGTGAGGATAGGGATTTTTTGTTGGATACATTTTGCAAGGAATTTGTGTTTGGCTTTATTTTGAGATTAGGGTTCTGTGAGCCAAACTGATGTAAGCAGGACACTTGGAATGGCCAGAGAGAAGAAATGAAGACATAGTTGGATATTAGGGATTTTTTCTTTAATTTCATCTACTGAGAGAAATAACCATCAAAACTTAAGTGTTTATGTGGGTGTTTCTTCCAGTGGATGCTGGAAAAGCAGAGAGTGAAACTGATCCAAAATAAAACTGAAACTGGCCTGGAATGAGGCCCCTGGGAGGGAAACTTCCTCAGGGTGTCACTAGCTTTAGGTGGAATTGGCTATGTATCTGGCCTCTTTTCTGTCTAAGTCTATATCAGGACAGCTCATGATGATAGTCTGAACCTCTGACATGTAGTATATTCTAGAAACCACAAGCTGAAATGTGGCTAGTAGATCCTCATCAAAATTTTAAAAACTTAGTCAAGTGAAAAAAAGTCCAACTGATGACAGTTACTATGTGTAACAGTGGTAGCAGGCTGAAATGATTTTCTACATTGGCTTAAATAAGATATACTCTTAAGGTTTAATTCACCAGTTTCCTTTCCCATTTATTTGTATGTTTACTTTTGTATCTGTACAAGTGTGTGTTTGTGTGTGCCAGAAATCAACCTCAGGTATCACCCACAGGCGCTGTCTACCTTGTATTTTGAGATGAGGTCTCTCATTGGGACCTACAGATCACCAGTTAGGCTAGGCTGGTTAGACAGTGAGCCTGAGGGTCCTTCTGGCTCCATCTTCCCAGTGCTGGGATTACTAGTTCACACCACCACACTTGGCATTTTCTGTGGGTGCTGAGAAGTGAACTCGAGACCTTGTACAGCAAGCACTTTATTGGCTGTGCACCCCAACCCCCAATCTTCATTTAAAAGTATTGTAGCTGTTAGGATCGTTGAAATTACCATCCCCTCCCCGGGCTCAAATTATATTTCTACTGGCTAGTGCTGACCCAAGCCATCTAGTTGCACTCCCTCTGTGGTTGAGGAAGTAAAATCCCAGAGAGTAAGAGCAAGCCTTACCTAGGATTGTCATATGGCAGCCTCCTGAGTGAGATGGACAGAGTTCAGGACTCCAGTAATTCCTTCCAGGAGACTAAAGATGATGGTGGGTGGGATGGTCGGGTATAACTGAGTGGTGAGAACAGGCCAGGCAATGGGAACTTCGAAGAGCATTGTGCACACAGAGGGAGGTAGAAATAGATTGGTAATTTAGAGGGAAGAGTTAAAAAGTATCCCATTTTGCTTACCAAGACCTCTAAACATTAGCCAAGAGTGAGTTTTGAAAGAAAGTAAAACCAACAGGACAGACAGAAACTGGTCTAGAAGACACCTGTTCCCCTACCCCCATCTTTGATAGTTTTTCGGCCTGCCACGTATCCTAAAGAGCACACAGTCTTTGACCTGGAGCTGGGGTCTTTGTGTGGGTGTGCTCCAGGTGGGCATGGAGACCTGGCTATACTGGGGGCCCTGGGCTTTGAGGCCTAGGTGTTGGAACTGGAAGCCATTCTTTTATTGAGTCTGACTTGTCCCATCATTGCTGGGAAAGCAGGACTTCTAGAAGACTCAGAGTACATGCTGCCTTAGTGGGTAAGGCAGGCAGGTGGGATACCATCTGGCCCAGGCCTCTCACCTGTTCCTGAGTCCTGGAGGGGACAAGAGCCAGCAGCTCTGTGTCTAACTTTTCACCCTGGATTCTCACTCTGAGTGCTCTGAAAGTTTGAGCCGAGTGTTGGAAATTCAGCACTGGTTTTGACTTGGTATCTCCGTTCAAAAGGTCGCAGGGCAGCATTCATATTTATCTTACTTTAGTTTTGCAAAAATGGATTTTTTTTTCTGCCTTGAAGTATTTCTGCCAGTGCACATTGGCTGAATGTGTGTTATATGCTGGGCACTGGGTTAACATCTGGCATCTCATTTAGTACAGTCATCCCTGTGGCTTTTCAGGGGCACACACTCACACAGGTTAAATAAGTGTGTGTGTGTGTGTGTGTGTGTGTGTGTGTGTGTGTGTGTGTGTGTGTGTGTGTGTGTCGATGTGGATGGGGAGCCTCTGGCATCTGCCTGTCACCATTCCCCAGCATTGGGGTTTCAGATGCATACCCCTGTGCCTGTCTTATACCGGGGTAATGGAATCTGAACTCGGGTCTTCATGCTTGTTATGGCAGGACTTTTACCCATCAGGCATCCTCTGCTCCAGCCCCTATTTACTTACGTTTCCAATGTGAGTAAACTGAGGTCGGAGATGAAAGGAGATACCCCACTGTTGTACAGGTGGCTTAGGTGGCAATTGGATTTAGGCCCTGTCACCCACAGAATTCTCGGCCCTGTCTGAGCTGGGAGCTCTTGTTCTATTATACAGTCAGGGAAAGTGCAGTGACAACAGGCAGTGTGTAGAGTTGTTGGCCGGGCTGGACTTGAGCCCAAGTCTTCCAGACCCTGCCACTCTCCCTTCACCTTGGCTGTGATGGATTTTCTGACTGGGATGTGGGGGAACTGTGTTCCCCATTCTGTTCATCATAGGCTCAGGACCCCCTGGCTTTTATTCCCCAGGCCCTTACAAGCCTCAGCAAGCCAGCGGGGTGTGTTCTGTGTGCACAAAGCCTCTAATACAGCGTTTGAAAACAGTTGCAGGTTTGCTCTAATTAATTACATTTGACATACTTGGAACTGGGGCCTCCCGGTTGCAGAATGCAAATTTCTACCCAGACAGATGTAAGGTAAGCTTGCAGCCAAGAGCTCTGGTGTGTCCCAGCCAGGCTTGGCAGTGTTGCTCATGTTCCTCATGGGACAGTGACAGATAGTGAGAAGTGGAGTCAAGACTCAACCCTGGGGATGCCAGGAGCCCACAGGCAGTTGGAAGAGAAATAGCCATGGGTTTTAGGTCTCCAGTCAGGGGTAATCCTTTTCCCTTCTTTGAGCCTCAATTTCTCATGCTGTACAGTGAGAGCTCCGACTGGGTGTTCTCGGAAGGTATGCTGTTCAGCTGTTCAGGGGAAGGAAGGCAATTAGGGAAGCAGGGTTTCTTCTTGGAATAAAAGGCCTGGATTTTGGAAATACAAGTGCTGAGTTGAGAGAGGCTGAAATAGTGAGGGAAACAGGAGGGTGTAGAACCAACAGAACCGAGAGAAGGCAGGATACCTGGTACAGACGCTGCCACTTTCAGGGCTCCAACTGCAGAGCCAGCAGCTGCAACAGTTCTGCCTCTTGTGCGCACACTCACCTCCCCACCTGTATTGGGTATTTGTCACTCTGCAAGACGGTACCCTAAAACTCTGGCTTAACACAGCAGCAGCCACTTCTGATCTCCTAGTCTCTGTGGATTGGGGATTTAGGAGTGAGTTCTGACTCAGGGTATCTCTGTGGTCACAAACACATAGTGGCTGGGGCTGAAGTTATCTTAAAAGTTTTTCTGTGCACCTTATTGCCAGGATTTTGAAGACTCAGATGACTGATGGGACCTCATAGACCATGAGTCTGAAGTGACAAGGACCCTATCTCTGTATAGGAGGGAGAGATGGGTGGGATAGCATCCTGTATGACTCTATACTCCTGTAGCACACTTCACCATGACTTTTCATTGACTGAAGTGGTTCTAGAGGTGTGCCATTGGTAACACTACCTGCCTAAGGAGGAACCCCGGCATGGCTTGAGTTTGTGGGATGGGAGATAGATTGATGTGGCTATCTTGGGAAAATGCAGGCTGCTGTTCTGGTTACCCACCAATCAGTCTGTCTGTTTCAGTCCATCTCCTGAACCACCCATCTATGCATACTGCCCCTCCATTCTGTCCTTCTGCCTCACCATCTGCACATCTGCTCATCCATCCAATCATCCATCCATCCATCCATCCATCCATCCATCCGTCTGCCCTGTTCAATACTTCTTGAACAGCTAATATGAGCCAGGTATGACTGACCACAGGAACATTCAACAATTGACGCAAAGGGAAAAAGAGACCAGGATTAACTGAGAATTTCCCCAATGTTAATCTCTTTATCCTCAAAGTAGTTCTGAAACATAATTAACCATCTTTATTTTCACACAGAGGAACCAATAAATGCAATGGATAGTTGACCTGCCCAAGCTCAAACTGATTTGTGTCTGGACTAGACTCGAACCTGGGTCTTCCTGACCACGCTGTCTCTGGCTCCCTCCACAGATGAGACAGGCTCCATTTGGCTCTCCGAGTGTGAAATCCCTTTCCAGAGTTCTTTCCTCATTCCTGGCTTTTAAAAAAATTTTTTCCTAAGTGAAAATAGGTTTATTTTTTTCTCACTATAAAAAT
The DNA here is from genome assembly GCF_003668045.3 of Cricetulus griseus. Classification (NCBI taxonomy): domain Eukaryota; kingdom Metazoa; phylum Chordata; class Mammalia; order Rodentia; family Cricetidae; genus Cricetulus; species Cricetulus griseus. Next base: position 82,891,714 of record NC_048595.1, on the reverse strand, counting down.
AACACATTCATTACAAAAACATTCACGCAGTCCTGAAAAGTAGGAAGATTATTCTTTAAAAAAAAAATCACCTGAATTCTGAGATAACCAGTGTTCACATTTTGATGAATGTTATTCAAGTCATTTCTACATATTTAAGTATTTATGATTACAGTTTTACACAAATGGGATTATATTTTGCATGCTGTTCTGTGGCTGGCTTGCTTTTTGCTTTTAAAACTGAAGATATCTTTCATCTGTGAATATAAACATTTTTTAACTGGACTGTATTCCCACCATATGTATGCTCTCCAATTCAGTGTCTTACTAGATTTTGGTTGCCTCTCATTTTCATTATTATAATCCACACAGTGAGGCAAGTCTTCATACATGTTACTGCTTCTTTGTAGGGGATGTAGAGATCTACAGTGTGTATGAAGACAGACTGAGTTCACCATATTCTGTCCTTCCCCTACCAGGCTCTTCTTCTGGGAGGTTCCGGGTGCTTATCTGACACATCACTCTGGCTGTTATCTAATATTGCCAATCATTAAATTGTTGTTTTAAAACATTTTATTTACTTTGTTTACATATAGATGCATGCAGGAGGGGGTATGTCTATGTCATGGTCTGTGTGGTTGTCAGGGATCAGCTCTGTCCTTCCTCCAAGCTGGTGCAGGGGATTGAACTCAGGCCATCAGGCTTGGCTTTAAGTGCCTTGACCTACTGAGCCATCTAACCAGTCCTCTCTTCAGAGTTGCTATTGCTGGTTTTGTTTTGTGAGATAGGGTTTTAAATTCTGAATCCTCCCACCATGGTCCTCTGAGAGCCCCAATTCTAGGCACATAGGGAAATGAAGATTCCCCCCACCCCCATATAGAAAACAGATTGATATCTTAAAATCTCCTTTTGGCTGGGTGTTGGTGGCCCATGCCTTTAATCCCAGCACTCAGGAGGCAGAGGCAGGCAGATCTCTGTGAGTTCGAGGCCAGCCTCAGAGTGAGTACCAGGATAGGCTCCAAAGCTACACAGAGAAACCCTGTCTCACCCCCCCCCCAAAAAAAAAACTTCTCCTTTTGCTTTATTTCCAAAGAGAGATTACTAGGTCAAGGGTGAGTATTAGTGGAACATTTCCAGATGTCCTGCCTCTTTTATGGCATTTATTGGAGGATGCTTGGGAACCTCTATTGACTTGGAAGAGAAACATCTTGTGGTGTTTCGTGTCTGTATTCATTAGTGAGATTGCCCTGTGGTTTTATTTTTAGATATTTAAAAATATCTTCTTGTTAGGTGCAGGAGGACACACTTGTAATCCTAGCATTTGGGAGGCCGAGGCAGGAAGTAGCTTGGTCAACATAGTGAGTTCCAGGTCAGCATGGGCTACAGTGTGACACCCTGTTTTTTTTTTTTTATTTTTTTTTAAGTCTTGATTTTGTTACTAAAAGAATACAATGAAGAAAACAGAATTTATGCACAAAAGGACCAATAATCCCATGTTTGTCCAGCTTTCCAAAATGATCCCCACTTATTTCATGTTTATTTTTTTTGCATTGTTATTTATACAAATACTGATTTTCATCAAGACATTTTAAATCTTGTTTCGTTCACCAGAATTCACTCATAATGAGTCTCCTTCCCACGTTCGTGCTGGCATTTCGTCTTTGGATGCCGATGCCCTTTTGAGTGAATCCATCTGCCCACCATCCGTACGGTGTTTGTGCCCACTGCGGTGCTGGCCCAGGAGGGGAGCTGAGCTGCTGAGTCAGTGTGGGCTCTGCTCAGAGCCCTGTCTTCAGCAGTTGGATGCTCCATGCCCTTGACTGGGTGCCAAGGCTGTGGCAGGGAAAAATGAACCCTGGGAAGCCCAAGTTCTTGGTGGAAGAGACATTGAGCTTGGTTTTGTGTTTGTGACTATATTTGTATTGAATTTATAGACTAACTTGAGTCCTATATAGAGGGGAATTATTACTATGTTGTGTGGTTTTTTTTTTTTTTTTTTTTTTTTTTTTTTTTTTTGTTCAGTAACATGGCTTCATCCTCATATGACTCAGCTGTTTTAGAATTTTTCATCTAATTTTTGGACATTTATTAAGTGTTCTTTCCAGACATTTGGTATTTTTGTTGCAGTTGTGAATGGGATACTTTTTCCTCATTGTATACAATGAAGATATTCTACCAAATTTGAGTATGTAGTAAGTTTTTTTTTTTTTCTTCCTGTACTGGGCGTTGAACCCGGGGCCTCTTGCATGATGGGCAAGTGTTCTATCACAGAGCTATTTCTCTAGTCCTTTTTTGCTTTTTATTTTGACACAGGTTGGGGTGGAGTTGCAGGGAGGTCACAGGGTTGCCCAGGCTGGCTTTGAACTCACTCTAACCTGACCAGACCTTGAGCTTGCCATCCTTCTGCCTTAGCTTCTCCCAAGTAGGTGGGATTATAGGCCTGTACACCACACCCAGCCAACAGTTGTTTTGCTGCTTTAGTTAGAGGATGCCTTGTGTTATTTTTTTAGTTTCATTGGGTTCTAAATAGGCGCTGATGTATGTAAGTACTGTTTTGCCTCCCCGACTTTATCTGATCCATCGACCAGACCTAGAATAATTAGAATAATAGCAAAAATACAGTCTTGCTGCTACTTTGGTGGGATAAATTCTAGCACTTTCTGGTTAAGCATGATGTTGGATTTGGGTTTCAGAATATGTTATCAATAAGTAAGTGTCCTTCCAAGTTGCCCAGAGTACTTTACTTGTAGAATTTTACCAGTTTGGAGATGTGGGCTGTGCTATAGGAGCGATTCTCACTTTTCTATATTCTAAAATTTCCCCTTGCAACAGTGTGACTTGCCCCTCCCCCACTATAGAGCTACTTAGCAATAAGAGGGGGAAAGGGATGATGAATTTTTAACAAACGCCTTTTCATTATGTACCCAGATGGCCGTATGGTTTTTTCTGCCTTTGATCTGCTGATGTGATGAATTATATTAATAGGTTTCTGAGTATTAAACTATCCTGGAAGGAACCCATCTTATTCACGGTGTTCACGGTGGTTCATTCTTTTAATACATCCTGGGTCCATCTTGTGGTGTTTCGTGTCTGTATTCATTAGTGAGATTGCCCTGTGGTTTTATTTTTAGTATGCTGTTTTTTTTTTGTTTTTTTTTTTTGGTAGTCCCATGCTACTGTTATGGGCTATCAGTCAGAACACTTTCTGTCATCTCCAAAGGTCTAGAGCAGGGGGACTTAAAACAGTGAGGTCGGGTAGCTATTGGTAGTGACTGTTCTGCTCTGTGTTGAGAAGGATCCTGAGGCCTTATGTGTACACAACTCAACTCATTGTTTTGTGAGAGCATAGGACATGAGAGTTTAAGTATACATGCCAAATTTTTATTTGTAGTTCTGGCCTGGGTGATTTACACAGCACAGGAATTGTCTATCTTTTGAAAGTTTAAAATAATTTGTATGAAAACTCTCTTGTTGAATTTTGGGAGACATCTCCTAGTGTAATTTTTCCTCCAATAACTTTTTGGACTTTGTTCTTCTCAAGACTGTTTTGGTCATTTATATTTTCTTAGTGACATACTTATTTCATTAAAGTTTGAACTATATTGGCATAGGGCAGAATGTCATGTTATTTTTGGAAAGGCCTTCTGAGTGATTCTATCTCCTAACTTGATTTTTTAATAGCTGTTGTATTTTCCCTCTTACTTATTGTTTGAATGACTTATATCTAGGGGCCATTTTATTATTTTTGTATTTACAGTCTAAATTTTTAAAGTTATCTGTCAATTCTCACTACTTGAAATATCTCAAATTATTATATTTTTGTATTAAGTAAATTCACCATCTCTTTTTTTAAATTTGAAATTCTTGAATACTCAGCTCTTTGTCTTTTAAAAATATTTTATTATTAATTATGCATGCCTGTATGTGGGTATGTGCGTATGCATGTGCATGCAGTGCCCATGGTGGCCAGCAGAGGGTGCCAGATTCCCCTGAAGCTGATGTTACAGGTGGTTATGAACTATTCAATGGGAGTGCTTGGAACTGAACTCAGTTCCTCCGGGAGAGCAGAAGAGCTGAGCCATCCCTCTAGCTATCTCTGTTTCTTTTTTTTTTTTTCTGATTAGTAATAAAAATGCTTTTCTTCTTAGCACATTCTTAGTAACATCCATAAGCCTTATTTTAAAACTAGCTTTCCTCGTAAGTACTTGATAATTTTGATTTTGATACCATTTTTAGCTTAAAGATTACTTAAAAGTATAATTTACATTTCCTATTAATTTTTCTTTTGTTTTGCTTTTTTAAACTTTTTTTTTTTTTTTTTGAGACAGGGCTTCTCTGTGCATCCTTGACTGTCCTGGAACTTACTCTGTAGACTAGGCTGGCTTCGAACTCACAGAGTTCATAGGCCTGCCTCTGACTCCCAGGGTGCTGGGATTAAAGGCATGTGCTTTTTCTTTTGAGACAGGTTCTTCCTATGGAGCCCAAGCTGGGCTCAAATTCACAGCAATCCTCTTGCCTGAGCCTCCACAACAACTGGCTCAGCACGATTTTTGTGTTTATTTTCATTCTGTTGGGAGAAAACTTTGCCTGTAATAATTCTGCTTTTGTAACTTACAGAGAGTTTTAGATTTGTATTAAATCAGTATTAATTGTGTAAATTTGTAAAAGAAATAGTTCTTATTTACAGGCTTAATTGCTTACTATATACCCATACCCCCATCATTAATGATTAATTATATTTTTCAGATTTCTTGTAGGACTCTAATCGTGCTATTTTTTATTTATTATTTCAAGAAATTAAGAGTCTGTTAATATTTGCCAGTGATATTTCTTTTTAATTTTACCTTTTGTTCTTTATATTTTATTGCTAGGCCATTTAGCAGGGACATTTTTGTCTGCTACACCTTATTGTGGATGTCCTTTAACCTGTTAAAGTAGGTCTTCCCTTCCTGTATTTCTTTTGCTTCAGCTCTCTATTTTTACTGATTATTTCCTGCTCCATGGAATTTAATGAAATTAACATGTGTGTACAGGCAGCTTTCACCTTCAGTTTGGGTGGTTTTTATAACGTACTTCCTGCTTGCTCTTGGGGTTCCTTTGATTCTGTTTTACATAATTATTTCACTTTTGAACGTTGTATGCTCTTGAATAAAAAAGCCATATCTTTTGGTTAATGTGGTTGATTTTTAAAGACCCCCCTCTCTCTCTCTCTCTCTCTCTCTCTCTCTCTCTCTCTCTCTCTCGTGTGTGTGTGTGTGTGTGTGTGTGTGTGTGTGTGTGTGTGTGTGTACATACAACATGTGGGCATATGTGTATTTGAGGCATTTGAGTGTGAATGCAGGTGGTCAGCATGTGGAGGTCAGAGATCAACCTCAGATGTGGGTCTTCCCACACTAAAAGACAGAGTCTCTCCTTTATTTTTGCTGCACATGCCAGTAGTTTCCAGGGATCTACTGTCAGTACCTCCCAGCTTTCTGCAGGAGCTAATTTCAGATGTGCACTCTACCACATTCAGCTGGCTGAAAGTTTTTTCCCCCCATAAGTTTTCAAAAACTCAAGAGTCTGAGAATCTGTTTCAGAATATGGGATTTTCTGGGTATGTTGGCTTGTTTGTAGTTCCAGCACTCAGAAGGTTCAGGCACGAGGATCAGTTCAGGGCTTCCTTGGCTAAATTGAGGCTAGCCTGACTTTCATGAGACCTTATCTCAAAAAAAAAAAAAAAGACAGAAAAATAAATAAATAAAAGGAAACTTAACTGCTATGGTATTTGTTACAATAAATAGTAGTAGTGTGTTATCCCTTCTCATGTGTATGGCTGCTTGGGTGACAGAAACATTTGTGGATTATCTATTTTGGCCCTTAAGCACAACCTAGCTGGCCTTTCATCTTACATTAGGGATTGGTTAGTATTTTTTATTGTTTGGTTTTTTTAGATTTATTTATTTTATTTTATGTATGAGTATATTGCTTGCTAGTTTGTATGTGTACCATGTGCTTGCTGGGTACCCAAGCAGGTGAGAAAAAACCCTCAGATCCCTGGTACTGGAGTTAGGATTGTTGTGATCTACTTTGTGGGCGCTGGGAACTGAACCTGGTCCTCTGCTGGGGCAGCTGGTGCTCTTCACCACTGAGCCAGCTTTGTGCCCCCCTGTGTTGGTTGTTGTTTTGTTTTGGTGGCCTTGACGCAAACTAAAGTCACCTGTTATGATGGCTATTCTTGATTGTCAACTTGACTGCATCTGGAATTAACAGCTGGGTACAAGTATGAAGGATTTTTTAAAAAAATCATTTCGAGTGTGAAGACCCACTTTTAATCTTTTGAGGTGGGAAGATCCACCTTTAAATCTGGGCCACACCTCCTGGTGGCAGCCTGTATGTTGGAGATGGAAGAAGGAAGCTTTTGCTCTTTGCCTGCTTGCCCTCAGTCTTGCTGGCAAGTCCATTCTTTCACTGGCATTAGAACTTACTTCTCCAGGATTCTGGCACATGCTGAAGACTAGTTGAGACATTGAACCTCAAAGACTGAACAATTACTGGATGTTTTGATGTTCTGTTCTGAATGTTCATTGTTGCATTAGCTGGACCATAGCCTGTAAGCCATTGTAATAAATAAATACATATCTATATACATATATATGTATATATGTATGTATGTCTATGATTTACCTGTATATGTATATAAATTCCTGGTGTCTGCTTTCCCTTTTTTTTGTGGTAGTTTGAGTGAGGATAGTACCATAGGCTCTGTGCTGGCTAGTTTTATGTCAATTTGACATAAGCTAGAGTTATTGGAGAGGAGAGAGCCTCAATTGAGAAAATGCTTCCATAAGATCTAGCTGTAGGCAAGCTGGGAGGGCATTTTCTTAATTAGTGATTGGTGTGGGAGGGCTCCTGACTACAGGTTCCTGCCCTGACTTCCTTCACTGATGGACTGTAATATGGAAATATAAGCCAAATAAATCTTTTCCTCTCCAAGTTGCTTTTGGTAATGGTATTTCACCATAGCAATACTAAGCTTAACTAGGACAGGCTCATGTATTTGAATACTTGGTCCCCAGTTGGAATGTTTAGGAAGGATTAGGAGGTGTGGCCTTGTTGGAGGAGGTGTGTCCCTGGGTGAGAATTTGAAGTTTCAAAGACCATGCCAGGCCTAGTCTCTCTCTCCCTCCCTCCTCCCTCCCCTCCCTCCCCTCCCTCCTCCCTCCCTCCCCCCTCCCTCCCTCCCTCCCTCCCTCCCCATCCTCCTCTCTCTCTCTGTCTCTGTCTCTGTCTCTCTCCCCTCTCCCTCTCCCTCTCTCTCTCTCTCTCTCTCTTCTCTCTCTCTCTCTCTCGTCTCTCTCTCTCTCTTCTGTGTGTGTGTGTGTGTGTGTGTGTGTGTGTGCCTCCTGCCTGTGGATCAGGATATAAGCTCTTAGCTACTGCTGCAGCACCATGCTTGCTTGCCTGCTTGCTGCCATGCTCCATGCCATGATGATCATGGATGATCCGTCTGAGACTCTGAGCCCCCAGTTAAATGCTTTCCTCTATAAGCTGCTCTAGTCATGCTGTCTTTTCATACCAATAGAACAGCAACTAAGGCACTTCTCCTTTTATTTTAAAGTCTCCTGCATTGTGCTTCATATATGCTGCTTTGACTAGCCCTTACATCATGTACCTACCAGGTTCTTTGTATGAACACTTCCACTATTAACCACCTTCAACCTGCTTCCCATTGTGCATTGGTCTCCTTGCTTCCTTGCATGCTTTCTTCCTTTTCTGTCTCACCCTGTTCTTGTTGCTTGTAGTTTTATTGTATGTACAAAGGAGAGTAATGTCTAAGATGTACTTTTGCTTCCTATAAGCAATTCACTATCTCTGCTTTTCTTTTCTGAGTCTTGAATGGAATATGTACTCCTTGTTGGTGGCTGCTACCTGTTTATCTTTTCTTCCCTTATTGGGTTCATATACTTGTTCAAAATAAGGGGAGTTGTATTTTGTGTTTGCTGTACGCTCTGAAATGATACCAGAGGCTGCTTCCCAGGGTCTTGATTTGAAAGGAAGATTCAGTGTCAAGGCTTTGCAGACCAGAAAACTGTGATCCAGCAGCCCCAGGAGGCCTTCTGCATCAGACTGCTAGAGCTGTACTGTGATTCCTCTAGGGCTTCACTCTAGGGTCAGGGTAGGATAGAAAACCCTATTGGAAGTGGCTTAGCCATCACTGGTGCATCTCTAGGAACTCCGTCTTGCAGGTCTGTCACAAACCTCCTTTTCATCTTTATCTTACCAATCCTGCCAGGTCTCAAGGAGGATGCTGGCAGGTGGTCTTTGTGGTGCCTTTTGCTTTGTCTCCACCTTCCTAGTATCTAGCAGAAATTCCTTGGCTCATGTTCTATCTACTCCTCCAGATTTTAGGACTTCTCTCTCTCCTTTTTTTTTCCAGCAGATTTTTGTGATAAAATATGCATATAAACTTTCTCATCTCAATCATTTTAGATGCACAGTTCTATAGTGATAGCTGCATTCATATCGAAACTAGTTAAGCAACTGGAGATTCTCCATCCTTCTAGCCATTGGCAATTACCCGTCTGCTTTTTGTCTTGTGACCTTGATCCTCTAGGGACTTCATGGAATTGTACAGTATGTGTCTTTTTAAGACAAGCATGATAGCACAGTATTTTCAAGAACCATCCATGTTGTGGCCTATGACAAGAGTTCAGTTAAGAAGGCCGAATGCTGTTCCATTGTATGGCTATTCCATGTTTATCCATTCTTTCACCAGTGGACATTGGCATTGCTTCCACCTTTGGGCTTCTATGAACATGAGTACGCAGACAGCTCTTTGAGATCCTGCCTTCCTTTCTGCTGGGTTTGTACCTAGAAATGAGATTCCTAGAGTACACGGTAATTCTGAATTTTCAACCCCCAAATGAGTGCACTGTATTTCACTTCAGCACCACTTTGTGTGGGCTGGACAGGGATTCCTTCCTCCATTTCAGACTAATTATCTGAGGGGAGGAGCAAGGCGGTGAAACAGTTGAGACTGAGACCCAGGTCCCCACAGTCCTGTGTCCTGACCCTTCCTCATCTCCCTGGTTGCTGGAGATGCTCATTCTCCTGTGGGGGTCCCCTCATCTCCATCTCCCTCTCAGAATCACTCATGCTTTTGTCAAGTTCCTGTCTCTGTGCATCCCTGTTCACCTGCACCTTTCTTAGTCCTTAGGTTCTCTTGCCTCTTGAGACCCCAGTTTCTTCTTTGAAATGGGCCTCTCCTCCTCAGCAGCAGTTGCTGTGGCCCCTCCAGTTGTCCCTTGCCTGGCTGGCTGGCCGCTGTTTTCCTACGTGTGCGGGGAGCCACTCACAGCCAAGCTAGCATCTGTTTCCCCATCTGGTCCCAACTTCTTTCTTAATTAGCCACTGAATTGGCTCTAACAAAACGCTGACAACTTGAATGAGACATTAGCTGATCCATCAGCACCCAGTGCCAGGGTCTCACCAGCTTCTCCAGGACATGACGAACCAGAGTCAAGCATAAGCTCTTCTTTTCTGATCAGAGATCTCCTCCTGGTCGGGTGGGAGGTGCCAGCCAACCTACAGGGTTCTCCTGAAGTTCCCTATATTCAGGACCAAATGAAAAGAGACTGAAAAGTTCCCTTGGTTCTGTCACAAACCTGGAAGTATGGGCATTTTGTTTTCTTTCAGGCTTCTTCCTTGGCCCCTCCATGAAATCTGTTAAGTTTTCTTCTCTACAATACCAGGTGTAATTTGGGTACCCTGTGTGGCATGGTTAGGAAACACTGCCTGGGAATTCTTGGGTGTGCACTGGGCACCATTCTGCCCACATATCCCTCAGTTTTTTTCAGATGCAGGAAGGGGGTCTCCTGCGATTCTGTAAAGCTCTCACCCTGACTTCTCCTGAGGCTTCCAGTTTCTCACTGTGAGCAGGAAAATAGAGTCAGAGGCTGATGAGCTGGGGGAAGGCCACAGGCACTGGAGTCAGCCATTCTTGCCTCAGCTCCTCTTTCTGTCACTCGGGGGATACTGTTGAACCTGTCTGCGTCATATTTTCTGCTTTGCAGATTGAAGTGAGTTTCCATCAGTGAACTCAGAAGAGAGTGAGCTGAGTGTCATTAGGCAATGCACAGAAAGCGTCCAGTGTAGGGAGAGAGTGGGCCTGCGTGCTTCCTGTCCCTTTAAAGCCCTGGTGTGGCACGGTAGCCTTAGCCTCTTGTCTGGTGTGCAGACCTTTCTTACTTAATTTAGACTCCAATCTCAATGCTTCTATACCTGCTCTACCCTTCACCTAGCTGCAAACTGCTCCCATTGTGTGTTTATACATCTTAGAAGTAAGCACTGTTGTTTGTGTTGTACTTTAAGGTAAGATAACTTATTCGGGGGTCTCTATTTCTTTAAAGGTGTCCAAGCTAGGATTTTTTTGAGGTCCACACATATGACTCACAGCGATGGAGTGAAACGGACACATTTGACCTGTACACCCCTCGTCTCCTGTACCCCGTGGTGCTTTTATTTAGCGCTCTGCCATGTTCTGCTGTGAAGTGCTATGTGTTGAGCATCTTCAAGTTTTAGTCCATCCGAGATGGACTAAAACCTGAAACCTTTGAGTGATGACGGTTTTGGATTTTGGAATGCTTTTAGGATTTGCAGATTAGGGAGACTCAGCCAGGAAAGTTTATGTTGATATCCCAAACTCTGGAATCCTTATCGCTTGTGGCCCCAAGCATTTCAGAGAAGGGATTTTTCAGCTCAGGAGACAGTGTGCGTTAGTCCCCTTCTGATGCATATTTTGAGTTTTTCCAGTTTCTGGCTGCTTTGACTGGAGAGCCAGCTCTTGCTTGGTGTGTTGGTGGAGGGTCCCTTCAGGGTTTGCATTTATATGCCTTCAGCTTCTGGCACCCAAGTACAGCCACATCTGACACCTTCCCAGACAGTGAGGAGTCTTTTTATGACCGTTATCCAGGGCTGGAATTTAGGATAGACTGAAACAGAGGGTGTTTAAAGGACTCACAGCAGCAGAAGCTTTTGTGTAAAGTGTTAGCAGCACTAGGCTGAAGAAATAGTTCACTCTTCAGCTTGACTTGAGTTGCCTGCCAAGGACTTCTTGGTGTGTTTTTGTGTTTGTCTGTGTGTGTGTGTGTGTGTGTGTGTGTGTGTGTGTGTGTGTGTGTGTGTGTGTGTGTGTGTCTGTCTGTCTGTCTGTCTGTCTGTCTGTCTGTCTCTGTTTCTCTCTTTCTCTGTCTCTGTCTCTGTCTCTCTCTCAGTGTGTGTGTGTGTGTGTGTGTGTGTGTGTGTGTGTGTGTGTTCTTGTTTACATTTGCACATGGAGATCAGAGGTCAACTTATAGTGTCTTCTTCAGTCTTCTTCAACCATCCTACACTTTATTTTTTGACACAGGGTCTCTCCCTGAATCTAATTGCTGATTCAGGTAGACTGCTGGCTTGCCAGGTAGACCCAGGGATCCCCCTGCCTCAACTTCCCCAGCATTGGAGTTACAGACACACTCCACTATTTCAGGCTTTATATGTATTAATATATCACATATTAATATTTATACAGTATAATATAATATTATATAAGTATACTAGTATTTATATTGCATATATATTATATTTCATCTAGCTGTGTATGTGTATGTATGTTTGCATGTAGTAGGCAGTAACACCCATGATGAGATCAGGGGACAGTCTGTGGGAGTTTCCTTTTGTCACCTAGATCTTGAACACAGACAGCCTTACCTCTGCCTAGCTTTTACAGGGTTATAGGTATCTGAACTCAAGTCCTTGTGCTTGCACAGAAAATAGTTTACAGACTGACCTATCTCCCCCACCCCCTTTCAGTTTTAAACTCAAGATCGTACAGACACGGTGTGAAAACAGTTCTGATGACTCAGAAGTTAATAGAGTCAACTGGAAGGGGCTCCTACCTGTACCCTTCTCTCGAGACATGTTGTTAGCATGGCTAATGGGCCAGTGTCCCTGACAGCAGGTGTGTCCCACTCAGGCTTCCTAATACGTTCACAAGCACAGCGTGTTCCGATCAGACTGTTGTACAGTGTGGCTTTTCTTTCTTTATAGGGTGTTGCAAGGTTGTTATACAGCAGACTCAATACGTCTGCCTCTGCTTTGCTTCTGAATTTATGAGCAGCATTCTGTTAAGGGCCTGTGATGGTTCATGCCACCAGTCCCTCCTACTGGTATTTAGGCTGCCTTGGTTGCTATTACCAGAGGCCATGCTCTTCTGGTAAAGGCTGGCTGCTGCTGAACCTGTTGCTTGGAGCTTCTGGATTTTACTTTTGTTTTTAATTGATTTTTTTTCTAGCTGTAGGATTCTATGTTGATGTTTTTCCTCCTAATGCTTTTGAGGTGGGCTTCACTGTCCTCTGGCATAATTGTTTTCTGATGAAAAGGTAGCTATACTCTTCATCTTGCTTTTCATTAGTTAAGGTCTTTAACCACATTTCTGAAGACTTAAGATTTTTCTCTTTAGCTCTCGTTTTAAGCAGTTTGATGTTTATGTACCTGAGACTGGTTGTTTCTTCGACTTGGGAATCATTGATTTTTCTGGGTTTTCTGGGTTTATAGTTTTCACTAAATTGGAAAACTTTAGGCCATTACCTTTCAAATACCCCATTTTGGGGAACTCTAATTGCATGTCTCCTAGCCCTTTTAAGTCTGTCCTCCAGCTCACTGATACCCCGGTTATTTTTCCCATCTCTTTTCCTTCTGTGCCTTATTGTTTGTTCATAGAGTCTGCTGAAGCATCTCTAAGTTGCCGGTCTCCTCTTCTTTCTTGTCTTATCTGTCCATAGTTGTTTTTCATGGTTTGGGCTTTCCATTTCTGAAAGTATGGTTTTTTTTTTTTTTTTTTAAATCTCTTGTGTCTCTAAAACATGGAGGTGTATTTATGATAGCCATTTTAATATATTTAAAGCCTTTCACTTTTGGACATTTTTTTTTTAGTTTCTTCCTGTTGATTGATTTTTCTACTTCTTTTGGGCTTAATAAGTTTTGATTGACAGATGGTGTACATCTCACTGTTTGCTGCTGGGTGTTTGGGCATGTGTCTTTTGTGCTTTGTTACTGGGGTTGTGTTAATTTTCCATAGCTGCTCTGGCAGATCAACAAACTGAGTTGCTATATATAATAAAGCAACACAGATTCATTGTCTTGCTCGGTTATGTACCACTTAATGATAGAAATAAGTTCTGAGATATTTGTTAGAGGATTTTGTTGTATGGACATGATTACATGTACTTATGAAAACCTAGAAGATCCAGCCTGTTACACTCATGGGCTCTCTGCAATAGCCTGCTGCTACTAGGCCACACACTTGTATGGTGTGTACTGAATATTGAAGGCATGTGCCATATAGTGGTGGGCATCTCTCCTAGTTAGCTTAAGCTGTCAACTTGATGAAGCACAGAGTCACCCAAGAAGGGAATCTCCATTGGGCAATTGCTCAGATGGGACTGGCCTGTGGACTTGTCTATGGGGGATGGTCTTAATTGTTAGTTAATATAGGAAGGTTCAGCCCACCGTGGGCAGCTTCTTTCCCTAAACAGGGTAGTCCTGGCCTGTATAAAAAAGCTAGTTGGGCATGAACCTGCAAGTGAGCCAGAGAGTGAGCCAGCTAACTGAATTCTTCCATAGTTTCTACTTCAAACTCCTGTTTGAGTCCCTGCCTTGACCACTCTCAGTGATGAACTGTGACCTGGAAGTGTAACCTCCAAGTTGCTCTTGGTCCAGGTGTTTTATCACAGCAACAGAAAAGAAACTAAAACAGGATCTGTGCATTGAAGCATATCAGACCAAAGAGAGATACCAAGAAAATATAACATAGAAGATAGAAATGGCCCACTTTATGGAGTGCTTACTGTGAGCCAGCTGGAGCCTGGAAGGTGTGGTGCAAGTGGGGAGTGACTAGGAAGGCCATAGATGTTGCCCTGCACTGACTGCTGTGGCATGGGTAACCACTCAGATCCAGTCACACCAAAGGTATTAAAAAAATCTTCCTTTAATAATGAACTAACTTTAGCTCACTGTAAACTCTTTTATTTAGTAAAGTTTCATTCTTTCAACTTTTTGACTTGTAGCAAAATTTTGGTTTAAAACCAAATTCATGGGGCTAGAGAGATGGCTAAGTGGATGAAGGGCTTGCTTTGCAAACATGAGTACCTGAGTTTGGATCCCTAATACCCGTGTGAAAGCCAGATGTGGTGACACATGCCTGTAACTCTAGCACTGGGGGAGGAGAGAGGGACAGGAGGATCCTGAGGGCTCGATAGCCACCTAGACATTATAGTGATTGTGAATTCAGCCAAAACGCAAGCTCCGGTTCCAAGAGGAGACCATGCCTCAGATGCTAAGGTGGAGAGCAGTAGAAAGACACCCAGTGTCCACTTCTGGCCATCGTGTGTGAATGTATGGAGTGATTGCATCTGAACACATGCTACCTCACAAATACACACTCTATAGCACACAAACCACAGATGCATTGTACCGCTGAACAAAAACATTTTCTCTTTATCTGTAGTCTAGAGACTTTTTCTAGTTAATATTTTATATAGTTTTAAACGTTTTGTTTTTGTTAAAAACAAATACACAGGACTGGGGGTGTAGTTCCATCACAGTCTCTGGGCCCCACCCCTTCCTTGCCTTCTTTAAATTCCTACCTTTCTTTTAGCACAGAGGTCTCTGGACTCTGGGTCCTCCCTTTGCACTGCAACTTGAAACCCTCCTGGCAGTGATCCAGGACACTCAGAGGCAGCTCCCTTGCCCCTTGTGTAGGGTCACTGCTCTGCCTTGCCTGTCACTCAGGGCCTAGCAGCTCGCTGTCTTTATTGAAGTGGCAGTAAATCTGGACTCCCCTTCGTTACTTGAAGCCACAGTGCTTCTTCAGTTAGTATTATTTGGCCTTAATGAGGGTACCCTTGGAAGAGAACACATTGGCAGAGGCAATGCCTGGCCACACACTGTGCATTTCACAATTACCACTTCAACCATGGAGGGGCTGTGCTGTCTTGGACCTTGGAGAATCTCCTACGAGCTGTGTTAGAGCAGATGATGGGCAGGAAACTGCCTAGAGCTCACTGGAAACATGCCAGTGGCTGTGGCTCTGAAGGAAGGGTTTCTCTGGTAGCTCTTCCTTGATTCAGAGTCTCTGGTGGCCCCTTTGCTCTTCTAAGCTATTCTTAGGCTCCATGGGCACTATAGTCCTTGACACAAGATTTCCTTAGCAAATGAAGGGCTGGGGGGGGGGCAATCTTCCTTAAGTCTGTTTTTTCTTACCTGACATTTGTGAGCACCAATGCCAGATAGTGTCCAAGTGCCCCAGGTAGTCACTGTGAGGAAATTTCACTCCCCATCAATGGAAACTCAAAGAGGTGATGAGGCTAGCCCAAGATCACACAACACCTTCCTGGCAAAGCAAGGGCTTTCTCTGCCCTTCCATTCCACACAGTAGAAACCACATTCTACACAGGACCTCATTTTAGATTCTCTTTAGTCAAAAGGGACACATGTGGGCATTGCTACTTCAAACGCAGCTGATGGTTGGACATGCCATTAGAAACATGGGCTCTCAGCTCTTGTTCCTTGTGTTGACAATGCCCTCACACAGGCCCATTCCCACTGGGAAGAGAGGATTTCTCAAACTCCCAAACTGAGACTGGGTCATAGGGCTGTCCATGCCTACTTCAACCAGGGTGCCAGAAGGATGTGTCTGGCTCTCGGTGTTGAAGGCTGGAATAATAGCTCTTAAGGCTCAAGCACTTGGGTAGTTGGTTGCTAGTGAGGCTCCTAGGACACTGCACCCTTATTCATTGATTGATACCAGGAAACTGGGCCCAGCAGCCTGGGAACCCCCAAGTCCAATTTAATCAGTAGGAGGGGGCATTTTTGAAGGTGGAGAGACCTCTTAGAGGGACCACAGGGCCCAGCATTTCTATGTCTCTCGAAGAGGCAGTCTGTGAGACAGATCAGTGGTTAAAGGCCTCGCTGCCATGCTCTACAAACCTGAGCTCAGTCCCTGGGACCCACAAAGTGGTAGGAGAGAACCAACTCCTGCAAGTTGTTCTCTGACCCTCACATGTGCACTGGCATACTTGTACCCCTTCCTCCCATAGGAAGCATGTAAACAATGTGTAAGTTTTCAAATGTTAATAATGAGTTTGTAGACTCTACATAAAATGAGGATAGAGTGCTTACACCTCAGCTGGGCTCCTGTGGTCTGATGGGATTGTGTTTCAAGGGGTAGCCTACTCCTGTGACAGCCACTCCTTCATGAATGACAGAGGTGTCACTGTTGGAAGAGCAGTCCAGAGAACGGTGTCAGTCCTCTGTGTTTTCCATACTGAAGAGGACAGCTGTGTTTTCCATACTGAAGTTTGTGCTGCCCATGCCTTCAGACAGACATTGGAAGTTATGCATACAGAAAGGATGACACTCAGTGGGTTTATATATCTCACTGAGAAATGCTGACATCTGAAGCCAATGGTACAGAATCCAGGCACAGACAGCCCAAGGGATCTTTGAGTCTTGAATTTTGGGCTTGGAAAAGCTCATTGATTAATTCATACCCTAAGGTACAACCCTAACCCATGGAGAACCACTATTTTCATCTGGTACCTGCTTTCAAACAGACTGTTAGCTTAACGTCCCTTTTGTGAGTGAAATCTTACACAGCAGCCCAGAGTATTAAATTGGTAAGAATTACTTTCTTAATTGAGGAGGTATGGCCACATTGTAACTTCTGTGGACCCCAGGCACTTTTGCCTCTGGGGGATTCCTTCCTTCATTAAAGAAAACATTTCAAATTGTACCTTAATTACTAATTTTTTGGGGGGTATAAAGATGAAGATATTACATGTCAAACATTTTCTTTGACTTGAAAATTCAGTTTATTCTCGCTTTTAAAAGAAAGGTGTGTGTGTGTGTGTGTACTTCTAAAAGAATTGCATGCCCCACTGTGCTGCCAGGCATCTGGGAAAAAGCAGTCCTGAGTGAGACAGGTCCCTATTAACATGGGTGGCTCAGAGACCAGCTGGAGCAGTGATCTGTTTGATGCTCCCTGAGCCTTGTCACGTGCTGCCTTCAGTTTCCCTGGGAGTGTTTGAAGAACACAGAAGACAGGGCAGTGAGGGACATCAGAAGTCCCTCACACCTGCCGAGGTCTGTCCTTTCAGAAACTCATGTTGAAATTTGATTGCTGTTGTGGTGATGTCAGGAGGTGGGGACCTGAAGATATGATTGAGTTGTTAGAAGGGATTAATGTCTCCCTCTCAGGGATTGGGTCAGTTCTCACAAGAGTGGGTTGCTCTCCAGGCTCTTGTACTTTATCTATTCTGTAAGCAGCCTCATGCCCTCTGCTTTTCTGCCATATTATGACAGCCTTGTTCCCAGGGGGCTTCGGATAGACTCTTCCCGAGGCCCTGGCCAGGTGGTAGCCCCATGCCGTCAGACTTCCTGGCTCCAGAATCATGGGCCAGAATACATCTGTCCTGCATTCCTTTGTGGGTGGTCTTGAGAGTTGAACCTGTAGCCTCCCATTTGTGGGGCTAGCCTTCTGCTTCAAACTTCTGCTCTTGGTGGCTCACCCACTCCCAGGTATTCTGAGCACGAAGCCAGTATTGTTTGTCATTCTTCAGCCCCTAAAATAACAACTTAGGTCTTGTCCTTCAACCTCTTTAGCATCTTTCCTGCTAACTGATCAGCTTCCCAGCCTGTGCCTTCTAGGGGCAGAAGGGTTGTCACTCTGGTTTAGTCTTCCTCTCTTGTCTGGGTCCTGAAGTACAGTCACTGCAGAGCAGCGATGGGAGTAAGTGGCTGGGGTCTGAGGTACTCCTCTGTCCCCCACTGCTGTGTGTCCCAAGGTGCCTCCCTTGGGAAAGGAGAAGGTGAAGATGGTGTCATGTGTCTCCGTTATATGATACATCAATGGCAGTGCTGCCCTGCAACTCATTTAGATTATTCTGAGGTGTGGAGAGTTCATTGGCTTTTTCTTGGAAGCCAAGGCCCATATATTCCTACCTCACTTGGTCCAGGGGGAGTTAGGACTTAAACAACAGGCAAGGAGGGGGATGAAGGTGTCCTGAATGGGAAGATCAGGTGACTCTAGAGTGTGGCTCCCTTTCTTGTCCCCTTGGTGGTGCAGAATTTCTTCTAAACCCTGTTAAGAACATTTGGTCATCCCAGGGTTCAGCAGGCAGCTTCCCAGTGCACCCAGGGTGTCCTGTGTTTGTCAGTCATGTGGGGAATAGAAGGAAGCATGGTGACATGGCTTCCTTCCTGGGCTTTGTTGGCTCAAGGTAAAAGGTGTCACTGCCTCGAGGTCTGACCTTTTGGGCTTGGACAGCGGTTGCAGAATGCACATGTCCCTGTGGCTTCCTGCCCTGGAGTCTCTTCTAGGCTCTGGTGCTCACATGATGCGATGCTCTGATCCTGTATCCCACCTAGGTGGTACCCACAGTACAGCCTGCTGTACAGCCCCTCCCCCAGGCTGTTTTTGTTACTTGTTTGTTTTCTTTTCTGCCATACTAAATAACTCTCCTGGATACTTCTTGATCCCCGCCTCCATACTTTGTGCTTATGCCTCTCCTGCGGTTTATGCCATTGTTCCTAGGCTACAGAAAAGGTACAGGGTGACCCCTGTTCTGGCTGTTGGTAGACAACCTCCTAACCAGCCAGCTCCTCATCTCTGGTCTGGTGTTTGTTCACCTGGTTCCTGTTTGACACTTCATAATTACCTGCTCCTGCCAAGGCCACTTAACAGGACCTGCAGCCAACCCAGCTTTGGGACTTAAAAAGTTCCTGGAAACAATGACATATTACTGACCTACTAATATGTGCATCTCTGCCAGCCAGGTGTGTTCAAGTGTGTGCGGCTGATCTGAAGTATGTCCTTGTGGGCACAGGGCTTTGGGTTCTAGCTTCCATCTGGATTGTTGAAGTGGGCTTTTCCCCCCTCCCTCCCAGCCTCCCTCCCTGCCTCCCTCCCTGCCTCCCTGCCTCCCTCCCTGCCTCCCTCCCTCCTTGAGTTTATTTGATTATAAACCAAGAAATCACACACTCCCATAGCATGGTTCATCTTCCAGCACTTTCTTTCATCTGCCTTTGCTTCCATTCACCTGCCCATTCCTCCACCAGTCAGTCTGTCCATCCTTCCTGCCTATCTGTCTCCCTCCCTCCTGCCTCCTACCCTCTTCTTCCTCCCAGCTTAAGAACAGGGACAAGAACCTCTCAGACTGAGATCTCAGAAGCCCACGTACTTCCCAAATTTCTAAGGACCTTCCTGCTTCCTAAACAGTCGCTTCACATAGGACCTTTCTGTTTTATTTGAAACAATAATACAGCCAAATGTGTGCTTCTTCAATATAAAGAGTAGTAAGTGCTCCATTCTGAGTAGAAAGAGTTAGAAAAGAATGAGGAAGAAGGAGAATGACCTTGAGGCCCTAGTAGGTACTGATGGTGGGTGTTTAAATCTCTCCTGAGGGTTGGTTTTTACCAGTAGCTTTGTATTTCTCTGTGGTTTTGCTCATAAGGCTCCTGTGAGTATACTCCTTGGCTCAGCCTGGCCCCATTTGAGAACTATTTGGCTGTTTCCAGTTTTTCCCTTTTACATAGAATACCTGCAGAATAATTTGTGAGTGACAGGGCTTTCATGTTTCTAGTTGTAGAAGGAAACTCGGCCCTCACCCAGACTGCTTTCTTCACTAATTCTGGTCTGTTAAGATCCTGTGCCGGGCCACATCCCAGAGCTTCTGAACAAACAGGCATAGCTGGCACTGACAGTCTGCATGTCCAGCGGCCTCCTGGACCATGCCCAAGCATAGTGTGGGCCAGCATCTCCTAGGAGGGACGTCAAGACTGTGGGGGTAAGAGGGTATGGGCATCAATAGGCATCACCTGGCTCCCATATTAGGTCTGCAACCACACTGCCTTGCTGCCCATCACCTAGGCCCTACAGGGGAGTGCAATATGGATCCTAATCCAGGGATCTCCTCCAGGTTTTAATTAGGCTGGCTTTCCCACAGTTTGGGCCTGGCCGATGTGGTTTAGACCTAGTAATGCCAGATCCAGGCAGGCCGTATGAGATCCAGGTAATATGATGGCTGTAAATGGCTGTAACCTTTGGAGATAAATGATGGGTGATGCAATGAATTCTGATATATGAGCATGAACCACAGCCTTCCTAGCATATGAGGGGTTAATGGTTGGCTGGCACAGCCTCCCCGGAGCCAAAGGGGGAACTCAGGAGTAAGTCGTGACTGCCTAATTAATTCAATTAAACTACTTTATAAGCTCCACTGGTGTCAGTAAATTGTTAAAGTCTATTAAAAACTCAGTGGAACGTGATGAGGGTTTGGGGACGCCTTATCTTCCTTCCCTGTAGTGGGATGTGCTACAGGAAGGATGGACAGGTGTCACAGGTCCTGTCTGGTACCACCATTGACCTGCTGTGCGTACTGAGATCAGTCCTGCCCCCTTGGGCCTCAGTTTTCCCATCATACAATTAGTGATGGTGGCATCTGAGCATTCCTTTATCAATAATGATTATAATTGGATAAGCTGGCTCCTAGCAAGCAAGGTGGTGCTTGAGTACACAGATTTTCTTAAACCAAAGTTTGTGTTTATCCTGGGATCCCAGAGGTGTACTAAGCCCTAGGATCCTCTATCTTATATCCTTCTGTCAGCCAATTTCTCATGACCTGGAGGGCATGTCCCTTTGGAGGCTTGCCTCACACACATATCTTTGAAGACTGCCTGGTACAAGAAGACCCACTTTTCACACAGTACCATGGGTGACTATGACTGCTTCAGAGTTGCCTAATGGGCTGCCTAATAGTCCTAATCATTCTAGCTGCTTGCTAGGGCGTTGGTGACCTCACATGACCTTTTTGGGAGAAGACTTGTTAAAGAAAATGCTAGCATAAACAGTCTCTTCAGGGGAAGAGCCTAAGGTGTTCATGGAGCCAGTCCATTTTTAAGCCATTGGAAAGCTCCCGTTGGAAACTAGATAAGATGTTAAATGATAAAAACAGCTTTTCTGTTCAAAGGTCCTGTCAACAAGATGAGGAAGCAGGAGAGCTAAGCAGAAGTTAAGCTAACAGTGAAAATGTGCTGGCCACAATAGGCCATTTAGTTACCATCTTGAAACATTCATTTTAATGAGGCCTCTGTGGTAGTGTGAACACATGCCCTGCTGCAATAGCAGGGGGGTGCAGCAGTAGCCCCCTTATTCCCAGCACTTTCCCCTGTACTTTATGGAAGCTCTACAAACTTGTAACCCTCACTTTCTGAGAACAATTTTCCATGTTATTTTCAGAGCACAGTGAGCGTAAAGCCACTCATTTCCTTCCTAGTGAACTGGAGAGGAAATCCGCACTGAACAGAGCTCTCAAACAGCAGCAGCCTGGACAGTCACTGGCTGTTTATTTATTGAGCACCTACTATGAGCTAGATGCTGCCCTGGGATCCTGTGTCTGGAAGAGTGATGCTCTGGGCCTTCCCTGAGTTAACTACTTGTACCTCTGAGCATCCCTGAACATCAGCTGTCCATCACCTAGAGCTTTTGTCTTGGCTGGGTTGGTCCCAGGAAGAGGTTCTGAAATTTACAGAGTGTTTGTCTGTGACATCTGATGTCATCAGAGATGAGCCCCTGAAAGGCAGGCTGTTGGTTCTTGAGAGCTTTGGGGGTGCCAAGAGGGAAGGGAGATGAGACAGGTTTGAGGAGGTGTGTGACCTTGTGGGTAGGTAGGTAAAGGGGACAGGAGAGGCTATCCTAGGCTCTGAGGAAGGGATTATAATTAGCTGAATCTTTGTATGCAAATGGCATTTCAAGATGTTTAAAAATATCTTCTGAGGGAGGCTGAAAATAGCAGGTGGTCTATGCGAGCCGAGAACTGGGGGAGCCACTGTGGTATTGGGTTGGCTTCACCACACTCATTTATAAGGCAGCCCATGAAGAAACTGTTACCAGTGATGATGATGAGTGTGTGTGTGTGTGTGTGTGTGTGTGTGTGTGTGTGTGTGTGTGTTTGAAAGAAACACAGGAATACGAGAAAGCTTGTTTTCCTTTTAAACAGTGCTTTGAAATATTGATCAATTTGATTCTATTGTTTGATCCAGGAACAATTTTACTAGCAGAAAATATGACTGTGTTATATGGCTGCAATAAAAAAAAAATCACAGTCATGA
This sequence comes from Cricetulus griseus, assembly GCF_003668045.3. Taxonomy (NCBI): domain Eukaryota; kingdom Metazoa; phylum Chordata; class Mammalia; order Rodentia; family Cricetidae; genus Cricetulus; species Cricetulus griseus. The sequence goes on along the minus strand of NC_048595.1, from coordinate 82,869,547 downwards.
GACCACGCTGAGAAAATGAACCAAGTTTACCTCGATGTAGGCTAGGCTTGTGGATTTCTATCTCCCTAGGGTTAGTTTGCTGTCCCTTCCTAGTACTGATGACCAACTTGGATGCAGATAGGAGGTGGCAGGACCCTGCAGACAGTTTGTAGACTGAAAACCTACAACCCAATTCCAGTTGGCTGCACATTAGCTTGTCTTGTGAACAGGAAATATCCACTGTTGTTGCATTGCAGAGGTGAGGTGTGCTGATGGGGGTGGGAGCATGTCTTGTGGGAAGTGAGGAGCCCAGTGGATTTGGGAGCAGAGGTATGGCTGATGAATAGGCATCATGATAGCTCATAGGCTGTGTACTTAACCATGAAGGCTGTGAATCCTGTGGGTAACCAGTCCTCCAGTGATGGTGACAGAGAGATGAGGACACCTGCTCATCTGATCCCATTGGGAGTGAAAGGACCTAGTCCAGCTGATTGTGGCTTTTCAGCTGCAAGATGAGTATCTTCCTGTGTGGCCCTCCTTGCAGGACGTCATCTTCTCAGCAAGGAAAGCCCTTTCTGTCTCAGTTCTCCAGGATAAATGGTGCTGGACTTCTAGAAGCAGCAGAAAGGTCTTCTTACCAGAAGTTAAGCTGTGTTGCTGGCTTTGGGACTTCAGTCTGCTTTGTTTGGGAGTGGTCAACCTTGCTCACAGGGAACTGGATGAAGAGAGGGTGAAATGGAGTAACCAGACCCCATAGAGGAAAGGATGGAATGGAAAGATGGCCTCAGCTCTGTTTGACCTTGTTTGGTCTCCTTCACACCATGTATGACCATCTCAGGGCATCCACACTGACTGTTCCTCAGCTGACTTCCTTTCTCGGCTCATTCTGTCATGTGGAGGTGTCTTTCTCATCAAGTCTTTTCTTAAGGACTCTTTAAAATCATTCTATCCCCCATCATTTTTTGCTTCATTTTCTTCTGTGGTTCTGTTCCTATCCTACAGCACATACCCTTTAAAAAGAGACTTACAGGTTTATCTTCCCTGTCTATGCTTCTAACAATAACCTGAGACAGGCCTCATTACTTACTTTGAGATTTTCATTTAAAAAATTTTATATATATATATATATATATATGTATATATGTATATATGTATATATATGTGCATGTACACACATGCACCACAGCAGATGTAGAAGCTAGCAGACAACATACAGGAGTTGACTCCCTCCTTCCATCATGCAGATTCCAGGGATCGAACCTAGTCCTGGCAGCAAATGCCTTTACCTCCCTCTGCAGCAATCTTGCCAGCCCCAGCTTTTCATTTTAAAATAATTTCAAACTTAAAAAAAGTACAAAAATACTATCAAACATTTCCACACATTTTTCACCCAGCTTCTTCAAATGTTAACACCTTGTATAATTATTGTATGATTTTCAAGTTATACTATGAAATTAATATTGATACAGGAAATTAAATTACAGGTTGAGTTTCCCTCATCTGAAATTCTTAGGCCATAAGTATTCAGATTTCATATTTCTTTCAGATTGTGGAATATTTGCATAGACTCTGCTAGTTAGGCCTCTCTGATCTTAAAAATCAGAAATCAAAAATGTGTTTATTCCAACATGTAAGTTTTACGTGTGTGAAGGTCAGAAGAAAACATTGGCTGTTATTTCTCAGGCACCTTCCACTTTTTGTTTAAGACATGACCTAGAACTAAGCTGGCTGGCCAGCAAAGCTCTAGGATCCACATTGCTGTCTCCATCGCTCATCTCCACATTGCTGGGATTACAATCATATACCACTGTTCCCCATTTTCCACATGGGTTCTGAGGATCCAAAGCCAGATCTCTGTGCTTACTAAGTAAGCCCTTTGTCACTCAAGCCAATCTCCCTGCCCCCTAAAACTGAAGTTTTATGGGTAAATGATTCAATATCTATAATACCATACCATACCATACCATACCATACCATACCATACCTATCTGTCTATCTCTATCCAAAAGTTCTGAATTTCAGATCATTTAGATTTCTGGTTTTTGATCAGGGTTGACTCAGCTTGTAACAACAATACTATAAATTCATCTGTTTCTTACTCAGAATTCACTAGTAGTCCCATAATGGCACTCCTCTGGCCCAGCATCCAATCAACGAGCCCACTAACATGTAGTTGCTGTGTCTCCTTTGTCTGGGGGCCAGATCCTTGGCCTTTCTTTGACTTCTGAGTCTTTGACCCTTTAATGAATCTCTAGCAATTGTATAAGCTTACCTCCTGTCCTGTCCATTACTTGTCAGAGGGCTGGAGCCATGCATTTCATCTATGAACATCCCAGTTTTGATGTCACCTTCTCTGTTACGTGCTGTAGATGCTGGTGACTTGTTGCTACTGGAGACTTTAACCTTGAACTCCCTGTGAAGGTAGTGTCTGCCTGGTTTGCACTAACACATTTGTGGTCTGGTATTTGGAGACTGTGCCTACATTTTGTTACCTTTCGTCCTCTGGTTTGAGCATCTATTCTGGATTCCCAGCTCAACAGTGAGGGTGATGATTTTATGTTTCCTTCATTCCCCACTTATTAATAAGGATTCTCCTTTAGGAAGAGCCCTTCCTTCTGAATTTCTTTCTTTCATCCTTTTCTTTTTCCCTTGTCTCAGTGTCCATGTGGATGTGTATTTTATGTCTCCAAATCCATCACATGTGTATAGACTTAGGACATGTATTTTAGTGTTTTCCTGTCATTGTCACTGTTTATTCTGTGACTTAAATTGTTATGTATTTGGTTAGTGGCAGTCCCATTACAAGCCCCTCCCTCCCACCTTTTAGACAAGTTGCCATCTTTCCTCGAGCACTTCTGGCATTCTGTATCTTGGGAGGGTGATCCTGGACCATCTTATACCTCATCCTTGAGATCAGTCTCTAGTCCAGGACACAAGGGAAGAGTTCTGCCTGTATTGTTCACTGTTGTATTCTGCTGTACACAGTGTCAAGGCACATAGTAGGCTCCAGGGGAATCATTGCTGGGTGAACAGTTATATAGAGGAATCTAGAAAGGAAGATGTGGTGGCCAGCTTCCAGATGCCTCTCCTACAAGGTTTGAATTAGCCATTGCCAGGGAAGGGACTGTCTATGCTATGTTCCCTCATTTATTGTCAGTTGTATTTTCCATGTTAATGGTCTGAGTCCAGGGCTTCCCAATCATGTGGACCGAGAGCCAAGCACACAGAGCACAGCAGAGAGAAAGCTGGCAGTTAAGGATCTGGCCAGCCTAGTCCTTGCCAAAGGCTCTGTTGAAGCCCAGCCATGGTGGGCATGTTGCCCTGTGACTAATGGCAGAGCTCCTTGGGGTTCCATGGAGTGGGTGGCTTGGCTTGCCTGAAGCCATGTTTAGTCTCCAGAGACAGGCAGGACTTACTTGAATATTTTATGAGTATTTCTTTATGAAAGATTTAAAACTCAGACACATTGGCTTTAGAAAAGCCTGTGATAATCAGGTTTTTATTTATGAGTGTGTGTGTGTGTGTGTGTGTGTGTGTGTGTGTGTGTGTGTGTGCGCGCGCGCGCGCACGCGTGCGCGCGTGTGTGACCACGTGCTCGCTCTCATGAATGTATGAGTGTCCTTGTTCCTGAAGAGGAAACTGGCTGGTGGTGTCTCTAGCCATCCCTCCTGGCAGACTCTGGTGCCAGTAGTGAATTTGGCAGCTTGTAGCCCTTTCGCAGTCAAGAGAGGCCTGGCTGGCTCCTGTTCTCCTGATGCCAGGCCTTCCTCAAACAGCATCAAATCTTTGTGCAGTGGAACCTTCTCTGTGGCGCAGCAGCCACACGAGCACTGCCTTCATTCAGCTGCTCAGTTTGCCTGGTGGGTGACTGTGTTCTAGCTGATTCTGCACGTTGGTCTTGGGAAGTGGGTGGGAGAGGATAATTGGTTTAACTCTGTAGAAGGAGAAACTGAGGCCCAGAGAAAGTGATCAGCTCTCCACAGTGCAGAGGGGTGTGAAAATGCTGATGACTCTAAAAATATTCTTCAGTCCTTAGAATATTATCCCTCCACCTAGAGGATGATGACAGCTGTAGGAGGGGGGTGCTACAGCTTCACCTGGACTGTGCTGGGCCAAAGCTGTGTTGAGCAGGGTGCTGAACACCTGGTCAGAATTAGGAAATGAGGGGAGCTATGGGCTGGGCATGGGCACTGTGGCTCCTGGGGCACAGTTTAGGGAAGAGGTCCTGGCCCCTAATGAGGTCACCCTCCTTGTTCCTTTATTACCCCCAGTGTTTCTGAACTGCTTCCCTCAGCCAATTGCCTTGGCAACAGAAATCACCTCTTTGGTGTCTTGACTTCTTTTCAAGAGAAGCTGTTAGTATGGTGCACCTAAGTGGCTAGGGGCCTGTGCTTATGACTGAGGGCCGAGAGGAGCCATAGGACACACCCCCCACAAGGGGTCATTCACTGCAATGTTGGGGGCAAGGTACAGGAATGTACTCAGTTTGCCTCCCAATAAAGTGGGCATGCACCAGCTTCTGTCATAGACAGTTGGAGTAGTCAGCAAGTTAGTCTGAAGTGCTAGGTACAATTCCTGGCCCATGAGAAGGGCTATGCCAGTGACACTTGGTGGTAGTCATCATGGGACTTAGCCTTGTAGATACAGTAGGTCTGGTAGCTTGCTGTAGCGCTAGCTTTGTCTCTCTCTCTCTCTCTCTCTCTCTCTCTCTCTCTCTCTCTCTCTCTCTCTCTCTCTCTCTCTCTCTCTCTCTCTCTCTCTCTCTCTCTCTCTCTCTCTTCCTCCTTCCTTCCCTCCCATTCCTTTGTGTACCACCTGAGGATGGAAATGCCACCTAGCAGTCCCTTTCACAAGCAGACCTCAGTTGGGTAATTAGTAGGAGTTGTGTGTTCCTTCTGCTGGTCCCACTCCACAGTGCACACATGAACACTAGCTTTCACTCCTGGCATTGCTCAGAGCTTGTCTCGGATCACACACTCCTCAGCTTTGCCAGTTTTGGGACTTGAACATATATATTGATTTATTATAATGCTTTGGCATCCATCAGACCAAGGTTGGAACTCTGTCCTGTTTTGTGCACCCTGGATCTCGTTCCTACTTGCTGACTATAGGCACGTCCCTCCAGCTCTCTGGTCTGCTTCCTCATTGAGCCAGTGTTCCATACCTAGCTATGGCTCTGGGCTTCAGAGTGAAGGGAGTGACGTGGGCCCTGGCGTGGGATGTGGTCAGTGGATAGGAGTTGCTGTTCTGGTACCGTGGGATTCCTAGGGTGGCAGGATTTTCTCAAGGTCGAGATCTGGAGATGCTTTAGCGCCACCCCCGCCCCCCATTGTGGGGATTCGTTATGTCTCCATCCAGTCATCGAAGGGGCTCTTCCCTGGCATGACCCAGCAGTGAGCCCTGCCTGGTGTTCCCAATCCAAAAGGGATACTCTAGTTCAGTGGTCCTCAACCTCCCTAATACTGCGACCCTTAATACAGTTCCTTATGTTTCAGTGACCCCCCAACCATGAAATTATTTTCATTGCTACTTCACAACTGTGATTTTGCTAGTTATGAATTGTAATGTAAATATCTGATATGTGTGCAGGATATCTGATACGTGACCCCTATGAAAGGGTTGTTTCACCCCCAGGTTGAGAACTGCTGCTCTAGAGGTTGATGGGTCATGGGTCGTTTAGCTTGGATCTGACTGTGCAGACATTTGAGGAAAGGAGAGGAGAGGAGCGGTACACTTTACAGAGAATGGAGGACGAGCTCTTGTGCTGCTTTCTTGGGAAGCAAGGCTTTATGAGCTTAGCTTCCTGCACATCAAATCCTTCTATTGGCAGCTACCTATGTATGAGATTCATAAATGCTTCCTTCAAAGCAAAGGACTCCTTCAGAAAGTAAATATTTACTCCTGATGTTTCCTATAAACCTGACCTTCCTTGTGTTTTCTTACTCTGTTGCTTCTGTTACTACTTTTTTATTATATCAAAAGCAATATATGTTGACAATAGAATGTTTAGGTGAGCAAAAAGGAGTGGAGATTCATTCACTCCCAGACATAGTCGCTGTGGATGTTGATGTCTGATTGTTGAGATTTTAAAATGGTGCATCTATTCAGAATGTATTCAACAGTCAGATAACTTAAACTCTTACTTATCTATACTTACTGAATATCTACTGTTGGGAGATAGTTAAGGGCCAACATACCGATGCCAGTTACTCCTGAGAACAATGTCTGTAGTGAAAGGAAGAGAAGACACTGGAGTATTGCGGACCTTTCTATAGGGCTGTGGAAAGGTCCACAACCCATCATGAAGGCTGCCTCAGACCCTGAGAGTTCTGAGCTCAGTATGTAGGTGTTGCACAGAGCAGAGGGGAGGCAGGTGGGCAGCTGTGCTGTTCAGTGGAAAGGACTTGTGGTTGGAGTGTGGAGGCAGGCCTGAGAGGTCCTTTGTTTTGTTTTCTCCATGTGGGTGCTAGTTGCTTCAGTATCTTCCTTCCTCCCTTTAGATGGGTTGACAGTATCTGCATGGCTCTGTTTCTCAGCTTTGTATTCTGTTGCAGGGATCTACCTCTTTTTTCTTTTTGTTCAGCTCTATGCTGCCTTGTTTTCTGTAGCTTTCGAGTAAGTCCCAAGGTTGGAAAGCATCAGGTGATCCTCCAACTTGGTTGTTCCTCAGTATTGTGCTTGAGTACTATAGGTCTTTTGCCTTTTCATATATCATTTACAATCAGTGTGTTTTATTGCCACTTAGTAGCTAGCTGGGCTTTTTATGAAGACTGGATTGAATCCCTACATAAACTTTGGAAGAACTGATATCATTTAAAATTATTATTATTATTAGTGTATTTCACATCATGTAGCTCTGTCCCATACATTTTCCCATCCTTTCTTATCTATCCTCTGTCCTTGCAACCCCCCCCCCCAAATAAAATAAAATTTAGGAGAAAAAAGAAACAGAAAGAGAGAAGGAAAAACAGTCTTGTTATAGAAGCTGTAGTGTGACACAGTGGGTCCAGTAAGGCCTATTGTCCATATATCTTATAAGTGTTCATTGCAAAGAGTCATTGGTTTGGTTCAAGGCTTCTGGCTTCTGCTACACCATGAATGCTGGGCTCCTCTTCTTGGTTATTCTGCTGATGCCCTGTGTCATGGAGATCCTGCAGCTTTGGGTCTGCAGGACTGGTCCCTTTACATGCTCCAGCAGATCACAGATGGGTGGATGTTGGGGTGGGCCAACTCATAACCCTGGTTCTGGGCTTGGGTAGTTGCAGGGTTGGTCAGCCCACCAGCTCTCCCTTGTCCTCACCACCAGGGTGAGCTCTCCTGCATTGTCTTGGTGAGTTCACCCCTTGCAGTGATGAGCAAGGGTGGGGCCTGTTCTCCTGCTTTCATGTCCTCAGGGTCTGATCTCCCACACCTATACCTTCAGGGCCAGCTCTACTGAGTTGCCCAAGTGTGGGGGAGGGCATATCCATCTTCCCCACTCATGCTGCCACATGACAGATGGGTAATAGGGACACCTCTCCCATGCTCACAACTTTGGGGCTGGCTCATCCACACCTCTGCCAACTGGGTTGGAAGAGCTAATATCTTGTTACTATAAAATCTTGGGAAAATACTCCATGACCCTGGAATGTCTCTCCATTTAAGTCTTTGATTCCTCTTGTCAGGTTATATTTATGCCTAACTTTCTGGTGCTGATACAAATGCTGTTATGTTTTAGTGTTAGGTCACAGTTACTCACTGTTAATCTTTTACAGGAAAGCAGTTGACTTGGATGTTAATCTTGTACTAGGGAACCATATTGGGATTGCTTGTTAGTTTCAGAGTTTTGTTGCTTCTTTATTACTTCCTACAACAGTGTCATCTCTGAACAAAAACACCTACCTATGTACCTACCTACCTGTGGTGGTTTGAAAGAAAATGTCCCCCAAAGGAAATGGCACTATCAGGAGGTGTGGCCCTGTTGGAGTAGGCGTGGTCTTTTTGGGGGAAGTATGTCACTGTGGAAGCAGGCTTTAAGGTCTCATGTATGCTCAAGATACACCCCCCACCGAGTCTCAGTTTACTTCCTGTTGCCTACGCATCAACTCCTTCTCCAGCATCATGTCTGCTTGTGTGCCACCATGCTCCCTGCCATGATGACAATGGACTAAACCTCTGAAACTGTAAACTGCCACCTCAATTAAATGTTTTTCTTTGTAAGAGTTCCTTAGTCATGTTGTCTCTTCACAGCAATAGGAACCCTGACTAAAACACCTCCTTCACTTCCTTATCTCAGTAGGACTTCTAGGATGAGTTGGTATGGAAATGGTGATAAATGCCATCCTTGCCTTATTTCTGGTGTTATGGTGACAGGGCGTGGTGGTGGGGGATTGGGAGTAGGGTTGTGGTAGGGTGGTGTTTGGTTTCTCTCCATTAATTATAATACCAATTGTATGGAAATTTTCTTTTGTCAAGTTCAAGTTTTGACAAGATATTCTTTGTCAAGTTCAGGGAAGTTCCATTTCCTAGTTTGCAGTCAAACTGGATCTTGTCAAAAGTGTGTAAAGGATGTGTGATTTCTTTTTAGTTTCTCGATATGATGGGTTACACTAATAGAGTTTGTGTTAAAATAACCTTGTAATATGATCATGGTGCCTTATTTACACGGGAAATTGTCAAATAATAAATAGAAGATATTCTATTAAAATGTAAAAAAATATTTTAATTTTCACTTAAAGATTTTCATCTCTCTTGATAGTCCCACTTTAACTTGTGCTGTTTTTATTAACTCTCAAAATGTTTTGAATTTTCTGTTAGTCTGTTACTGGATTTCTAGTTTAATGTCATATGATCTAAGGACTCAAAGGCTTTCTGTCCATTTCAGCTTGTTAAGGTGTATCCTATGGCCCTGAGTATGATCTGTCTCAGTGAATATTCCATATGGGCTTGAGAAAAATGAAGCCTTTTGTGTTGCTGAATGAAATATTCAATAAATGTCAATTAGATGAAGTTGATTGACAGTGCTGTTCAGTTTTAACTGTATTTGTACTGATTTTCTGCTCTCTGTATCTGTTAGTTGCAGGCAGATAACATTAACAGTGGATTTGTTCACCTATCTTTCAAGGGGTTTAGCCTTACATAGTGATGCTGTGTTGCTCAGTTGAGGGTTGAGGTCTTCTCTACATATTAGCTCCTTAATCATTGTGGAATACATCTTTTATGTCTGGTAGTTCTGACTTCTGCTTTGCCTGAATTAATGTACTGTGTGTTTTAATTAATTGTTGGCATGGTATACCTTTTTTCTGTATGTCTTGACTTTCAGTCCAATATCTGCCCAGGCTTATATCTGTATTTTTTATTTAATGTAGGTTTCTTGTAGCCAGTATATAGTTGGATCTTGTTTTTATTTATCTGTTCTGATAGTCTCTTTCTCTTAATTACGTATTTAGAATATGTACATTTAAAGTGATTGCCATAGTTGTCATTGCTTTCTATTTGCTACCTTCATCCATTGTTTCTTTCCCTTGATTTTGTTGCTTTTTGGGATGGACAGCCGTGTCTTCCACTCTTCTTCTTCTTCCTTTGATTTTAATTACACATTTTCTTGCCTCATCCTTTTTTTCTATTATCAACACTTAATTACCCATGAGCCTGCAGTTTACATGTATAACTAACTCATCTGTGTTTAAATAACACCCTGCTACTTCATGAGTACCAGATACTTTTCTTAAGGTAGTTTAAACACTCTTTGACTTCTCATAGGTGCTATATACCTTATAAACCCACTGTACCTCAAAAACACCACTGCTACCCATGTATTAATGGCCCTAGGTCATCTTAAAGTCAAAAAGATGAGTTGAACAGTCCTAATCAGGGGCAGTCTCAAGCCTCAATCTCTTACAACATTGGTTTTATTCATTCCATTTATGAATATGCTGTAAATGCAACTTTGATGTTATTTCTAACAAACTTATCTGTTGGGTCAATTAAAAATAAGTAAAACAAAAGACTTTGGTTTAGGTTTGGTGATTCCTTTTCTATTCTTCTACCTTTCTTTGTGAATATATTGAATTTTTGAACTGTATTATTTTCCTTTGCTTTGAAGAACTGTTTTAAAAATAGTTTTTGTTTGTTTGTTTGTTTTTTTTGCAAGGAAGGCATTTTGGCAACAATTCTCCCCTTCCCCCAGTTTGTCTTTATTTCTCTTTTACATTCTCTCTCTCTTTTTTAATATTGAAGATTTAACTTAGGGCTTGTTCTCTGCCTCCGAGTTTTAACTTCACCCTCTCCTTATTTTTCTCCCCCTCTTCCTTTTCTTTTGTATCCTCCTTCATCTTCCTCCTTTCTTTTTTTAGAAGTGTTTTGAGATAGAGTCTCACCTACATACCAAACCCTGCTGGGGCCTGGACCTCTCTGTGTAGACCAGGCTGGCCTTGACCTTCATAGCAGTTCTCCTGCCTTTGCTTCTCAAGTGCTAGGATTGCAGGCGTGGTCACCATACCAGGCTTTCCTTCACTGTGTATAGCATCATTGGATCCCATCTCCAGGTTGGCAATTGTTCACTTTCAACCATTTGTGTCACCTGTTCTCTTCTATCTGCCTTTATAATTTGTAAAGCAAACTCTAATGTAACTTTTACCCTTCCTCTATATATAGGCAAGGCCCTCCCCACTGTTTAATTTTTTTTTAACTAAGATTTTCCAGTCTTTGATTTTCTATACTTGTTTGAACTTGATGTGCAGATGTGTAGGGGTTTCATTGTTTTGTTGTTGTTGTTTTAATCCTGGTTGTGCTCTCTCACCCTCGTGGATCTGTGGCTTAGTGTCTGCCATTAACTTTTAAAATTTCTCAGGCATTTGTTACTGCAGATATTTCTTCAGTTCCTTTTCTTCTTTTGTTTCCTTCTGGGATGCTCGTGACATGTATGTGCACGTGTGTGTGTGTGTGTGTGTGTGTGTGTGTGTGTGTGTGTGTGTGTGTGAGTGTGTGTGTATCTGACATTTGTAAATCATTGCACAGTTCTTAGGTATTGTGGTGCTTTTTGAGACAGTCTCATGTAACCCAGGCTGTCCCCAAGCTACCTATGTAGTCAAGGATGACCTTGAACACCTGGCTCTCCTGCCTCCACCTCTATGCTGTGGTTATAGGTATATGTCACCAGACCTGCTTTGCTGGTGTCCATGATCAAACTTAGAGCTTCGTGCATTCTAAGCAGGAACTCTTATTATTGAGCTGCATCCTTAGGCCCTGTGTTCCTTTTGCATTCCTTTCCCTCATGTTTTTTTAAGTTTGGAAAACTTTCTTTTTTACCACTGGGTAGGGTGCAGGGATTGACATTATATATTTCCCCAGTCACTCACCACTTTATTTTTTTGTAATAGGGAGTCTCAGTGAACCTGGAGCTCACCCATTAGCTATACTGGCTCTCAGGAAGCCCCAGGATTATCCCGTTTTCACCTCCTCAGTGCTGGGATTACTTATGTGCCATCATGCCTATATTAATTTATTGACTTACTTCTTTATTTATTTGTATGTATACATGCACATGTGTGTGAGCTTGCTTGAAAATACACTCAGTGTGCATGCCAGGGTGGGCATAGCAGGTCAGAGGACAACTTGGAGGAGTTGGTTCTCTCCTTCCACCATCTGGGTCCCAGGTATTGAACTCAGGTTTCTAGTCTTGGCAGCAGGTGCCTTTAACTTCTAATCCACTTTGCGGCTTGCACTTACTGTTTTATAAGAGTGCTGGGATCCAACTCAGGACCTCATGTTTGCATGACAGGCATTTTATTGACTGAGCCAATCTCGTAGCATTGCCTTTTGATGCTTAAGAGCTTTCATTTCTGTGCTTAAATTACCACCTGTTTTGCATAGTGTCCACCTTTTCCATTAGAGCCCTTAGTGCATGCATCAGTTATATAAATCCACAAATGTAATTCATGTCTAAGTCTGGTGTCTACTGTGTCTCTCCAGATTTTTTTTTTTTTACCATGCCTTGTTATGGTTTTTTTTGTTCATTTTTTTTCGTGTGTGTGTGTGTGTGTGTGTGTGTGTGTGTGTGTGTGGTGTGTGTGTATGTGTGTGTGTGTGTGTGTGTGTGTGTGTGTGTGTGTAAAACTGGACATGACATATATAATAGGAGAGCTGAAGTAATCTGCATTTTATTGTGAGGTTGAAAGCTCACATGACATCAAATTGGAGGAACAGCAGTGTCTTAGTTAGGTTTTCTATTGCTGTGTAGAGACGCTATGACCACAGCAACTCTCATAAAGGAAAAACATTTAACTGGGGTGGCTTATATTTTCCGAGGTTTAGTCATCCTGGTGTGACATGGTGTTATTCTGGTAGATATGGTGATATGGTGCTGGTGAAGGAGCTGAGAGTCCTGCATCTTGACCTGCAGACAACAGGAAGTAGTCTGAACTAGGCTTAGCTTGAGCATAGGAGGCCTCAAAGCCCGCCTACACAATGACACACTTCCTCCAACAAAGCCACACCTCCTAATAGTGCTACTCCCTATGAACTTATGGGGGCTAATTATATTCAAACTACCACAGGTAGTGAATGTGTTTGTCTGTCTAGGGAGTTGGGTTGCATTTGCAGCTGTCTGTATCTGTCAACAGATCAATGCCTGGAATCCTCTTGCTCTTCTGGGATAGCAATCTTGGGTAGACGAGAAAGAGCTTTTGTGGTCCTTGGTCATTTTGTAACCCCAGAGTTTTGACCATAGTGGGTAGTAGCCAGGAGCAGCAGCATGTGGGTCCCTCTAGTATTAGGGGTTTCACTTGGGCCTCAGGTACTGGACCATTGGTTCTGCTTTGACTGGTGTTAAGAGCTATTATGTGGGCCTATGATGTCCCTAGCCCTTGACAGCTGTTTGTTTTGAGGGTTCCCTTGACAATGGCCACAGTTGCAGCTCCCAGGCCTAGGGCATCTAGACCTCTGGCCCTTAGGACTGTTGCTGATGTCAGAGCCGCTCTGCCACTGTTGTTCCTCCCCTGGCTCCTGCCCCAGCTGCCCCTCCCCTGCTGCTCTCTGCTGTCTGCTCCTACGAATTGCCTCTGCTGCAGTTAGGCTGCCACCCCTACACCTCTGTTCTTTATGAGGCTATTCTTAGGTTTTCTTGTTACTACAGCCCAGCCTTCCATCTTCTGTAGCTGCCAAAGCTGCCAGGCTGCTTTCTAGCTCTGCTTCTTATGGGCCCACTGGTCACTGCTGTGGCCACAACCTCTGCTTCTTTCTCTGTGTTATCAGCTTAGTGCACTGTATTAAAATTTATAGCTCAAGAGATAGCTTTGTTGGGTAACTCTGGGGTAGGGGCTTACAGTTGGAGGGAGTAGGATATAGCATAGAGGTGTCTCCTGAACAGCTCCAAGGAGCCAATAGTCTGCTTATGTTCCCCCCAAAGGGAAGTCACACCAATCACTACTGACTTTCTTGCAAGTGCAGGATTGCTTACATCCATCATGCCTTATCCCTTATGCACTAGTAACAATGGTCCCTGGATTGGGCCATTGGGGAAGTTACCATCCCTCTGCCATTTGTGGAAATGGCTGCATTGGAGATCCAGTGAAAGCTGTTTGAAATAGTCCTGGCTGGTAACACACTTTAGGAGATGGGGTTGTGCTTGAACAGCAATTGGATGCAGTTGTCATGTTGCTTCACCAGGGTGTCTATGGAGTGTTCTCAGCAGCAGGTGCTGGTACATACATGGCCATACAGCTGGATCTGTGACTGATAACCTGCTTGCCTGCCTGCCTTCCTTCCCTTCCCTTCCCTTCCCTTCCCTTCCCTTCCCTTCCCTTCCCTTCCCTCCCTCCCTCCCTCCCTCCCTCCCTCCCTCCCTCCCTCCCTTCCTTCCTTCCTTCCTTCCTTCCTTTTTTGTGGTTTGTCTATGAACATGAGTGTTCATGTTTGTGTGCATGTGTACATGTGTGTATGTAGGCCTTATGTTGACATGGAATGTTTTCCTTATTTGCTCTCCACCTTATTTTTTGAGAGGCGCTCTCTGTGTAAGCTTAGAATTCACTGACTGACTAGGCTGGCTGGCCAGTGAGCTCCAGGTTTGGCTGTCTTGCCCAACTCCCTGGTGCTAGGGTTAGAAACAGGCTCCTTATATCTGGCTTTTATGTGGGTGTTAGGATCCAAACTAAGCTCTTCGTACATATACAGCAAGCACTTCACCAACTGAGACATCTTCCTAGCCCCCAGACAGTCCTTTTCCCATGACAGCCAGAAAATAGTCTTTTTTCTTCTTCAGAAAACAGTCTTAACAGCTGTCACTTAGGGAGTCAGATCATCCATCCCCCAATATCTTTATTTACAGGAAAATAGGCACAGAAGTACTTACAATAAGAGCTTACTGTTAACACCGATAATTGATTTTTAACAGTGCTTTTAACAGCCTTCACAGCTGCCCAGTACAGCAGGGGAAGGCGGGTCACTCTCATCAGCTTATCTGTGGGTGTCACAGGGCAGTGTCCTCTAGGGTCCTTGTTTGTGTCTCAGGTCCTGTTTGGGTTTTCTTATATTCATTTGATAGTGCCTACCTGGGCCATGTGATTCCATGTGGGGCTCTCGGTTAGAAGGGAGCCAACTGATACAGGAAGGTGTTTGGAAAGTGCCCTAGAACCTTTTGTGCAGTGCTCAGTCCTGAGTGGGCCCGTTTCCCTAGAAAGCAAACATCACAAATGCTTTTCAGACCCTCCCCTGGTGAGACAGACAGGCTTAGGGAAGTGAGCATGGGCTGGTTCCTTCCCCCATACTTGCCTGTGGTCCTGTTGATGATACCTCAAGATTGTTATTTTCATTTCTTCCCTGAAGGGAAGCAGTGAGGCAGTGGAAGTCACTTGTGGATGGTAGGAGCTCTCCATCAGCTCCAAACCAGCCTGAGCCCTGTATGAGCTAGTCTGGAGCTCTCTATGAACCAGCCTAAGCCTTGTGTGAGCCAGCCTGCACCCTGTATGAGCCAGCCATGAGCCCTGTGTGAGCCAGCCATGAGCCCTGTGTGAGCCAGCCATGAGCCCTGTGTGAGCCAGCCTGAGCCCTGTGTGAGCCAGCCTGAGCCCTGTGTGAGCCAGCCTGAGCCTTGTGTGAACCAGCCTGAGCCTTGTGTGAACCAGCCTGAGCCTTGTGTGAGCCAGCCTAAGCCCTGTGTGAGCCAGCCTGTGCCCTGTATGAGCCAGCCTGTGCCCTGTATGAGCCAGCCTGACCCCTGTGTGAGCCAGCCTGAGCCCTGTGTGAACCAGCCTGAGCCCTGTGTGAACCAGCCTGAGCCTGTATGAGCCAGCCTGAGCCTATGTGAGCCAGCCTGTGCCCTGTGAGAGCCAGCCTGTGCCCTGTGAGAGCCAGCCTGTGCCCTGTATGAGCCAGCCATGAGCCCTGTGTGAGCCAGCCATGAGCCCTGTGTGAGCCAGCCTGAGCCTGTGTGAGCCAGCCTGAGCCCTGTGTGAGCCAGCCTGAGCCCTGTGTGAGCCAGCCTGAGCCCTGTGTGAGCCAGCCTGAGCCTTGTGTGAGCCAGCCTTGGCCTTGTGTGAGCCAGCCTTGGCCTTGTGTGAGCCAGCCTGAGCCTTGTGTGAGCCAGCCTGAGCCCTGTGTGAGCCAGCCTGAGCCCTGTGTGAGCCAGCCTGAGCCTTGTGTGAGCCAGCCTGAGCCCTGTGTGAGCCAGCCTGAGCCCTGTGTGAGCCAACCTAAGCCCTTTTTGAGCCAGCCTGAGCCCTTTGTGAGCCAGCCTGAGCCCTGTGTGAGTCAGCCATGAGCCCTGTGTGAGCCAGCCTGAGACCTGTGTGAGCCAGCCTGAGACCTGTGTGAGCCAGCCTGAGCCTGTATGAGCCAGACTGCACTGTGTGTGCAGCTTCTGACCCTGGTCACAGCTCCAGTGAGTTAGGTAAGCTTGCTGTTTTTACTTGCCTGTTCCTCCACCTTGTGGGATTGGTGGCTTGTTCTGTTTCCTGCAATCCCTGTAGGACCTAAGGCAAGCTGTTGAGTCTGGATTTGTTTCAGCTTTTTTCTCTTCTCTCTTCCTCCCGTTATCTTTTTATGTATGTGACTGTCTTGCCTGACGGTATGTATGTGTACCGTGTGAGTGTCGGGTGTCCAAAGTCAGAAGAGGGTGTTAGATCCCCTGGAACTAGATTTTCAGATGGTTGTGAGAACCAGGTGAGTGCTGGGAACCGAGCCCAGCTCCTCTGTAAGAGCAACAAGTGCCCTTGACTGCCAAGCCCTGTTACCAGCCCCTTTCTATGACTTCCATGCTCTTCCTGTGTTCTGTGGCAAACCTGAAGCTCCCATCGTCCTGGTTTTATTTGATCCCTTTGTATTTTAGTTTGGATAGTTTCTGTTGTTTCCTGGTTCTGATTGTTTGCTACAGCTGTGTGAAATCTACCAAGGAGCCCATCACAAAAAGCCTTCTGGATTTCCCAGGGTGTGTATTCGTGGCCCAGAATTCGTTCCTCAAGCTTCTTCAGTAGCCCCTTTGCTCCTGTGTTGTCTGGATTTTCCACATTTTTTCAGAGATGTTTAGGGTTATCTAGTACAGTTCAGAAAGTCTGTGTTGTTTCTGAGTCTGGATATGGTGAATGCTATGTTTTTTTTTTTTCCTTTGGAATGTCATGTGTTTGTATTTTTTTGGTTTTTGTTTTTTTTTTTTTTAAGTTAGACTGATGAGGTCTCAGGCTGTACTGAGTGTTTTCTGTCACCATAGATGTCAAGGACTTCAATTCTCTTTTGTTTACGTGTGTGTGTGTGTGTGTTTTCTAACACGTGTGCCTGCAGCGGTCAGAGGATAATTTGTAGAAATCTGTCCTCTCTTCTACCATGTGGGTTCCAGATATCAAACTCAGATTGTCAAGTTTAGTGTCAAATGCCTTTACCCTCTGGGGTGTCTCATTAGCCCCATGTTTTCTTTTCTTTCTTTCTTTCTTTCTTTCTTTCTTTCTTTCTTCTTTTTGTTGTTTTGTTTTGTATCTTGTTTTCTCTGGTTGTCTTTGGGTTTCCCTAAGAACTCTTCCTTGAATAGAATCTGTCTTGAAGCTTCCATTTGTGATCAGTTGTCATTTACTGGAGTCTTTTTGGTGTAGTCTTAGGGTGCTAGGGAGAGGAAACAGCCTGTACTCTTAGTACTTAATCTCAGTTGCTTCATTTATTTGTTCTGTTATATAGTTATTTTTTTAGTGTGTATGAATCTGCTTCCTTGGCCTATGATTTTTGGAAACATGTCTTCTCTTTTTCATTTTTTGCCTTGGGGAAGAATGGCAGGATAGGTACTCTCCTAGGCTTGAGTTGCTGAACCTCGTTCCTCCAGCTGGTTTGACTGCCCCTTGCCCATAGTAAATTATTACAATGCACTCCTCCTTGCTGACCTGGTGGGTTTTGCTTAAAACCCTTGCAGGAGATGCTGTGGGGCTCTGAGAGTAACAAATCAGTCTTGAACTGTGGAAGTTCCCGAAGCTTGTGGTATGCTTTGGGCTGGCCTCTAGAGATTTAAGTGCCCTAGTGGTCCACAGCTCCAGGAAGAGGTTCAGTCTGTCGTTAGTTAGCTCTTCTTTGCCGAGGTCAGCGTCAAGGAGGAAAGGATGATTTGAGCTCAATTTCCTGGGTTTCAGCCAGTGTACTGTGGCTTTGTTGTTTCGGGGCTTGTGGGGAGGCAGGCATATGGAAGGGAGCCCATGGTAGAGTGGAGCCCCTCCTGTGCCTCACCCCTTTCCTAGCTTCCTTTTCCCACTCTTTACCTCCTAAGGGCTCTTTTACTTTCCAGTAGCCCCAGGCTGGGGGCCAACGTCAGCACATGGCTCCCAGGGGACATTTAAGATCCAACCCTCAGCCATGTGGCTCTGCATTTACATGTCTCCAGTTTATAAGGCGCCAGTTGCTCTGTGCCTGATATTCTCCAGTGAATCCTAAGAAGAGTTGGTTTCAGTTTTTCCATATCACATCTTGTGAGGACAGAAGGATGATGCTTGAGCCGTTTACACATCAGAGCAGACATTGAATATTTCCGCGGGGTGGTTCTTGACATTCTCTGATGTCATGATTGTTGTAATTTAAAAAGTGGTGAGCTAGAGAAAGATGCCATGGGACGGAGCTTGGGTGGAGGGATTTTTTTAATTGGGAGGAAAGTGAATGGGAGAAGGTGGGAGGGGGGAGAGGGGAGACTGGCCTTTGGGGACAGGAGTGGAAGAAGAGAAGAGAGAGGCAGAAAGTGAGGGGGAGAGAGAAGGAGAGAGACAGATAGAGAGAGAGAGAGAGAGAGAGAGAGAGAGAGAGAGAGAGAGAGAGAGAGAGAGAGAGAAATGGGAGGTGGTCAGGACCCTTTTAAAAGGGAACATAATGAATATGCACAGGTGGTGCTCTTAGTGGCTGCAGCTGAGGGCGTATCCTGTGAGAACCCCAAGAGCAGGCCAATACAGATGCTTGAATGCTTGAATACTAACAATGATGATTCTGGAGAGCTTGGTATCTCTAAACTAGCCTTGACACTGGCACACCCAAACAGGTTGGACATTTTTAATAACCTGTTCCTGTCTCTTCATTCTTGGCTCTGGGATTTGGTTAGCATTTCTGCTCTTGTGATGGACCAGTGGTGGATGGACAGACTACAGGGGCTAGATGTCTTATGTCCTGGTCTACTCTGCTCTGACCTATGTCTTAGTTTTCCCAACTGTGCAATGGGAACAGGGTCAAAGCCTGCCAACATCTGTGCTGTGATGAGAATAGTAGCCTTCAGTTGGTTTCTCTCTAGGGATGAAGAAGTTTTTGGGATGAATAACTAGGTTTGGGATATGAAGAGGGCCAGAAATGAGGTAGAGTACTGAGACTGGGAGCCAGCTAGGAAAAGTCACTCTGAAGCAAACTTTGTGATTAATAGGAGAAAGTAATCTAAGGGCAGAACAGTAGTGTGAAGGCCCTGAGGTTGGAATGAGCTAGGTGTGTTGGAGGAACCAGCAAAACACTTCCCTGGTGGATGACAGATCTTCTCAGAGGCTACTGAGGAGGAGTTGGTTTTTTATTGTTTCTGATATTGTTTGGGTAAGGTCTTGCCTTGTTGACAGTGCCTTGCTTAAAAGGATCTCCTGGCTGCTGTGAGAAAAAACAGTGGAAATGAGGATACTGGGAAAGTAAGGTGGAGCCCCTGAGACAGGTGGTGCTGGTGGGAGGAGAGGTGTCGGGGAAGAGATAGAGGTGGATGGTGGAGCCAGTAGGCTTATGCACATCACACAGGTAATGGAGGGTGAGAAGAGGAGGCACAGCTTACCAAGCCTAGCTCTACCCCGGCACCAGTGCTTTATGGGAAGGGACTTGGAGAATGGTCTTGGTGGGGTGGAGGTGGGGATAGGACCCTTTACACAGTGTTTGAGCTGCCCCAGCATTGATGGTTAAGTCAGGGACCAGGAACAAGTCTGGACCAGGCCAATCATGTCCAGTGACTACTAGCACGTGGACATTTGTGGCTCATCTGGGGAGTGTTAATATAAGGAAAGCCAGGAAAGGAGGCTCCTCAAAGCCACAAAGAAGAAGT
This sequence comes from Cricetulus griseus, assembly GCF_003668045.3. Classification (NCBI taxonomy): domain Eukaryota; kingdom Metazoa; phylum Chordata; class Mammalia; order Rodentia; family Cricetidae; genus Cricetulus; species Cricetulus griseus. The sequence continues at coordinate 82,850,073 of NC_048595.1, read as the reverse complement.
CCAGGAGAGAAGGCAAAGTTAGCCATGTTCACTGAGGTGAGGATCCTAAGGATCCAATTGGTTTGGCATCAGAGGCCACTGGTGACCCTGGGTACTGTGATTTCCATGGAGTGTCACAGTGGAGGTGGCACTCAGTATGAGTAGAATCAATGCCTGAGTATTGAGCAAGGGAAATGAGAGAGTTCAGGAAGCTTCAGGGAGCTCTGTGAAAGAGTCCAGATAGGAAGTAGTCCAGAGACACTTCCTAAGTATAAGGGGGCAGCCTCTTTTGTCATCCTGCCTGAGGGAACTTCTGGTGACAAGCAAAAAGGAAGCTACAGGAAGAGCTGTCTCCTGTAGACAGAGCAGGGCTGCTGGGATGACCGGTGTGATAATACAATATTCTCTTTTGATTTTTTTTTTTCATTTTGATTCTACTTTCATTTTCTTCAGAAAGCAACCATGGTTGCTTGTGGTTTAGAGACCTAGACCACCTTAAACACTCATGTAGGAGTCCAGACCACAGGGGAGATTATCAACTGAGTGAAAGGCCCACTGGAGGCTTGTGGTCTCAACTTTACAGTGCGATATGCCTCCAGCACTAGACAGTCAAGAAGCTGGTGTGGGGGCTTGCCAGAGATGAAGGTGAAGATCTGGGTTGAGAATGGTGACACACGAGGTCTGTGATGTAACCCATCACAATGGTGTCACCGTTGTGATGGGTCTGTGTAACAATTACTCTTTCTGCCAGCTGCCTGGGTTCCGCCACCATGTTAGTACCCCCAAACAACACACAGAGTCTTATATTAGTTACAATGCTGCTGGCCAACCAATGACTAGGATTTCTTATTTGCTAGCTCTGTCTTAAGTATCAACCATAACCATTAATTTATAGATTTTATAAAGATTTATCTTATGGAGGATGCCAGCAACATGCATCCTCTATTCCCGGGATCACATAGTGACGACTCTCCTCTTTACTACATTTCCCAGAATCCTCCTAGACTCCTAGCCCCACCTATCTTGCTTCCCCACTGGCCAACAGTGCTTTATTTATCAACCAATAAGATAAACATATACACAGAAGGACTTCCCCATCAGGTCTGGCTCTAGCTGGAACAGACAGCAGAGAGAGAAGGGGCCAGGCATCTGGAGAAGATGTGATTGGATAAGGGGCAGAGGTCCTATGGGGTCCAGGATTGATAGAGGCCTGGGAGTCTAGAATGATTGCTTGAAGTTTAGGTGGTGACATGATGCTGTCTCTGGTGAGGCCCAAGTCTGAGGTTTTAAATGGGGGAGGTCAGGCTTATGGGAGGGTTGGGGATAGAAAAACTCTAGAGGTTGACGAATGAACCCTGATGGCTAGACTTGTTCATGCTGCTAAAATGGAGGCCAGGCATAAAGGTGACAGTGAGAAACAATGAGTGCCTCTACACTTCAGCCCATGATATAATGTGTAGTGTCACTGTGATATCCTCAGAGAGCTAGTCGGGGAGGGCTGTTCCAGAGAAGCGGGCTTCTGTGTCACTGCCATATTTTGAAGGATTTTGGTGGGACAATGCCATGGAGGTGACATCAGTGAAGAGGACACTCAAGTGTGTGTCACTCCCTAGATTTGCCACCCCGGATCCTCTTTGAGAGGTGGGAACAACAGTTGTCTAATCTCATGTGTCAGTTGTGAGAAAGTGACTGAGTGTATCAGGTGGTCCCTGAGCCCATTGCTCATCTGATGGGAAGCTCCCAGAACTGGATGCTGCCCTCAGGAGAAGCAGAGTTGTCCTTAATGAGAAAAACTGGCGATCAGAATCAGTGTGAGTCCCCAAAGAGGATGGCTGGAAGGGTTCATGGCCCAGGAGGGTTCTCTGAAAGGGACTCCTTTGGTTATATTTGCCCTAGTGGGTTGGTTGAATGAGGTTTTCAGGTACTCTGTGATGGAGGTACATCTGTTGGATTTATGTTGGATGAAGGGACCTTCTGAGCTGGTGTCACCTGGGTGGATGGGAGGAGTCGAAGGGAGGCCTTGGGCAGCTCTGACAGTAGTCTGAACTTGGCAGGGCATGGTCCTTCATGTCATGTAAGCTCATTTGCCATGGCAACTTCTAAAAGGTTCCATGGGGGCACAGTGCAGAGGAGAATGAGACTTGTAATTGTCAAGTCATGCTCAGGATCCTCCAAGCCTTGCCCTGTGCAGTCACAGGCCAGAGTGACTGCTGATCCAAGACCTGATTTTGCAAAAGGTCACAAGACACCAGGGCTGAGCAAGGATGACAGGACTGTGGATGGCCTGACTAGAGCCCTGGTGGGTAGTGAGGGTGGGCTGGTTACTTGGTGTGAAGCTGTCTTATGGCCTAGTCCATTGGGTAGGAGTCTTGCAGCTTTTCCTGACCTCTCTGCCTGTCCTTCCCAGGTGACATTACTGCCAGCTCCTGCAGGTTCAACTAAGGAGAGCTGAAGTAGGAGCTGCAAGTCCAGGGGTGGGTACAGGCATTTGCTCTAACCCTCAGAGCCACACTGGGCTGCACACACTACCTTCTACTGGGTCCTGGAAGCACCCAGTGCTCTATGCCCAGGATGTCACTGTGTTACCGAGATGTGTGCAGGACAGGGTCTGGAGTCTGGAATTCAGGCCACCAGACCCTTTTGTGCCCCGGGATTGTTTCTGGGTAACTGGTCTAGATCTCTCAGTGGGCAGCTTTTTTCTTCCCTTCTTCCATTTTCTCTCTAATCCAAGTCAGGCTTAGCTGGTTCCATCAGTAACTGGGTGACTATGTACCTCTCTGAACTGGGTACTTCATGAGGATGGGCAGTGTCTCTTAACCCTCAGTGATGTCCCCAATATGGGCACATTGTAGCTGTTCAGAATATTTGTTGAATAAATTACATCCATGTTTACTTGTCTTTCATGGCAATGGGGTGTGGTCCAGTGGCTGCCATAGAAGCAGATCTGGCTGATTTCTACCTGTGTGTTTCAGGATTGACGCCTTTATCGAAGGGGAATTGGCCATTGGCTTAGGGCACTGACTGGTGTCTTGAATCCTTTTCCAGGGGTTCTAGAGGTGATGTAGCCTAGTGACGCAGAGAGCAGACTTGGGAGGCAAGGTGGACCTGGGTCCACATTCTCATGTTGACCAATTAGCCATGATGTCTTTGGCATCTCTCTCTCTCAGAATCTGAGCCTCAGGAAAAAAAAAAGTAAACAATAAAAGCTACCTCAGGATGACAGTGTGAGTTCCAAAGACAGGAAATGAAGTGCCTGCTATGGTGACATTGCGAAGAGGCAAGTCAGTGGAAGAGCAGTGTGGACGGAAGGAACGGTTGAGAATCTTCCAGAGTCTGTTCCCTCTGAGATAAAATGCTACTTTGTTGTGCTACCATAAGGACCTGGGACTTCTTTATGCTAGGGTAGCATAGAAGGGTGGGAAGAGGTACAGATCTGGAGTGTGGATGGTGCCCTGGTCTGTGACCCAAGGTTCTGTTTGAGTCCCGATTTCACACCTGAGTCATCTGGTCCGTGGGGGTCAGGTGAGATGCACATGGAAATTGCTTAGAACAGACCCAGAGTATCGGCTAGCCCTTTGTCCCTTATGGCCTGACACTTCCTACAGAACGGTCCAAGGATCACCAGTCTCACACTGTGTTTGTTTTACTTTGCTTTCGGATGCTTAGAGATACCTCTTCATTCCAGTATTTTCAGAATTTTTCTCTGTTTAGTAGTTTTTAGTGTTTTCCCTCCTCCTTCACATTTAGCTATTTAATCCATCTGGAATTTACTTGTCTGTGTTTTTCCAGGTGTCTCACTCTTATCTCTTCACTTAACGAGTTTTATTTGTTTTTATGGTACCTGAATTATTTAATGAAAGTTGATGGTGGGAGCTGTCCCACTCTCCTGGCCTCCTTCCCCTCTCACTCTGGAGGTAACAGAGAATTTGGCACCTCTAACTCCCAGGCAGGATTTATGTTGTGCATAGGTGAAATGTAACTATCCCAGGTGCCTTGCAACCCTGACTTTTCCTTTTCAGAAACTTTTTCTTTTTGATGTAATGTAGGCTTACAGAAAAGTTGTAAGAATTGTATAGAGAATGCCCACAGCTCTTCACTCACTCTCCCCAGATACTTAGAGCTCCCTCCTGTCCCCTTCTTGTGCCTTCCTGCCTTCTCTACTTTTATAGGACTTGGTTTCTAGATCACTCAATTCAGCATCACTACACACTTAGGGATGTAGTTCTTAACAGCAAGGACATTCACCTGTATAACTATAGCACAGTGATCAAATTGGGAGATTAATGCAGAAGAATACTGTAAATGTGTAGACCTGATTCACACCTCCTATCTACCCCAGTGCCTCTAGAGAAGAAGCCCAAAGTCACTAGGTGGTTCAGTTTTCCTGTCTAATCTTGGGTCTCTTAGGACTGTGTGACTTTCTTGATAGCTGGATTAAAGATACATGGTGTTTTTTTTTTTTTTTTTTTTTGAGAACTCTCCAGAAGCAATGGGGCTTTCTGAGATTCTCTTGAGGGGCCGTATGACCAGTTGCATAGCTGTTCTTTTCCCCACTTGCACTGATATATTCAGAGTTTCCTGAATTCTCCAATGTCTGTGGGGCTGTCTCTGGACTTGTCTTTTTCAATGCACTTGCTGGCTTATCTAACCATTTTTTGTCACCTGTTTTAGGTGCTCAGTACTGTAGTAATGTAAGACCATGGGTTATTAGTTTAAAAGATGTGCAGAGTCTGTACCAGAATCCAGTAATTTGTCTTCTGTATGAGTTTTGTATGGATTCCACAAGGTCTTCCAGGATTTCTATTAGGATTTTGCCTAGAATCACTGGAACTGTGGATCCATTTAAAGGAAGTGATATATTTATGGTGTGCCAGCTTCCTGTACACAAACTGCTCTCCTCATTGTTTTGTCTGTGAGGTTTCTAGGAAAATTTCACCATTGTCCCCTGGGTGAGCCACTGTTCTCACTGAGTTTTCTGTGCTGTTACATAGCTTGGGTTACTCACATGGCTCTGGGAATTGAACTTAGGGCCTTACACATGCTAGGTGAGCTCTCTACTAGTGAACTATATCCCAGCCCTACCCGTTCTATTTCTCATTATCATTAATACTGACTTGGGACTATGCATCCTGCATCTGGTTACTTGGTCAGAATTCTCTGTTGTCCTGAAAATATGTTTCCAATTGTTCCTCTTAGATTTTTGATGCATACAGTTGTGTCTGTGAATAATGGCAGCTTTAACGCTTCCTTTCCAGTATTTATACTTCCTGTTTTGTTTTCCCCAGTCTTTTTTATAGTGGCCAGGATCTCCAGAACAGTGTTGAGGAATATGGACACTTTTGGACATCCTCAACTCTAACTGGAATAGTGCTCCTGTTTTACTATTATTTGTAGGAAGTTTCTGAGAGGTCTCTATTAAAAAGGTATAAAGAAAATTCCTAGTAAAATAAATCTTTCTTTTTGGAAATGCTGTTGCTTTTGCAGTTTGGTACCATATTTTATTTGCTAACATTTATTTAAAAGAAGTTTGGATTTGTATGATTTGCATAAAATTTAAACAGATTTTTTCCCTATCATTTTTCTTGCCTGGTTTTAATAGAAATTTTGACTTTGTAGCAAGAATTTGAATGTCACTGCCAACCTCCTACCCAACAATTCAGAAAACAGATGTTTGTTTGTTTTTAACTGAGAGTTTAGTATAATTTGCCTATGGAACTATTTGTATAGTCTCAATAATTTTATAATTACTATTTTTCTCTCAGATTGTTGACCTGTTCAAGCTTTTTGTTTCCTCTTGAGTCAGTTTTATATAATTTTCATTTACTTAGAAAATGACTATGCCATGTACATTTTAAAACACATCCATATAAAGCCTTCCTTCTTTTTTTTATATTTTTTTTATTTTGTGTGCATTGGTATTTGACCTGTATGTATGTCTGTGTGTAGGAGTTAGAGCCACTAGATCTTAACTTACAGACAGTTGTGAGCTGCCATGTGGGTGCTGGGAATTGAATCTGGGTCCTCTGGAAGAGTAGCCAGTGCCCTTAACCACTAAGCCACCTCTCCAGCCCAAAAGCCTTCCTTCTTATTAACATCTTGAATTCATTTCTATTTCCTTGACCATACTTCCTGAGGGACAAGCAAGTAATTGTTTGATTACTGATTTCAAAGTATTTGTCCTTGCTTTTATTCTCAAGTCTTACGATTTTTCTTTCCTTCAGCCTTTTATTTTTCACTCATTTCCTTTTTTGATTCTTTTTTCCTTCTTATTTGTTACCATTTTTGAATGACTGCTTCAGAAATATCCCTTTGGCCTTTCTATATAGTACCCTCATTGTTCATTTTTAAAGGGACTGCGTTCTTTAATTTCTGTAAAAAATACTCCCTTAAATGACCTTCAGGTTACAGTTCCAAGTGGTTAAATTTTTGTGGTTTTCTTGTTGTTTAATTTTTAGTTTTATTGCTTTGTGGTCAGAGACTATGACCTCTATAACTTCTAATTTTTAAAAAATTGAGGTTTTCTTTGTAGTCTGTCACTCACATCAATTGGATGTATATTATAAATGTGTATGAAATATATCAAGCAGGTTAATTGTGTTTTTAAAGTCTTTTATTATCTCATCTGTGTTTGTTGTTTTAATCATGATCTGCCCATTTCTGGGAAGAGTACCCCATCTCCTAGTTAATGGACATTCCCACCATTTCTTGTGTATTCTCAGCAGTTTTCATCTATGCATTTTTTATGGAGATTCAAAATTTCCTTATTGTGCATCTTTTGATGCATTTAAGATTTTCAGAGGCAGGTGGATCTCTGAGTTTGAGGCCAGCCTGGTTTACAAAGTGAGTTCCAAGATATCCAGACATCCAGGACTGTTGCACAAAGAAACCCTGTCTCAAAAAACCAAAAAAAAAAAAAAAAAAAAAAAAAGATGATGATGATGAAGACTTTGTTCTTTATAAATTTGTTTTTATCTAGGGCCCTGATATGATTTCCATATATTATTGACAAGGGTCTGGTGTAATTTATTAATTTCTTATTGAATAATAAAAGTTTTTTGCTTTGACATACAATACACAAGGAACCACAAGTAGAATATTAGAGGCTCCCTCCTGTGCTGGCCAGCCTTCTTCATCGCTGCCTCCCCAGCGCCTCAGGCCCCTCTGTTTTTCTTACCTTTTTGTGTCTCTTTCTAGCTACTGACTTGCCTGCATCCCCCAGGTTGTGATGCCCAGTTTTTAGCAAGTGAACTTGCATACCATCCATATTTAATATAATTACTTTTAAAATTTTCAACTTCTTCCTTTTTGCCTCATTTTGATTCCCCCTCCCCACTTATGTTGGGTTGCCAAAGTTTTCTTCCCTTTTAATTCCACTCCATTTCCATTTTTTTTCTGTCCTCCTCCACTTGTCCCAACTCTTGTTCTTTACGATTTGGAAGTCATGGTCCTATTTCTCATTTCTTATGGGTAAATCTGTAACAAAGAGACTTAAACTTGAGCAAGAATAAATTAGCATTACTAACACTCTACCCCAACCCCTCAGGAAGAATGTACACCCTGTCCGGCCCAAGTAGAATTAACTTTTCTATGCACTTGTTCCTGGCTGGTCCTTCTTCCAGTCTCTTCTTGGTTAATGGAATACGGAATTTTAATTTTCAGCTTTTCAGAGGGAGGGAAATCTATCTGTACTATTTTGGGAGGTCATAAGCTGCCTCGAGTCCTCTGTCATCACTTAGATTTAGCTCTGTCTGGTCCAGTTATGGTCTTCCTTTTACAATTGCATCTTTTCCTTCATGTTCTCAGTGTGGGTGAGATCGTGCAGGTATGGAAAGAACATTGTATCCGCCTTGAGTGTTGGGTTGGGAACTAACTGTTCTCCAGACCTTTAGCCATGGCACCCTTGGTCTTACTTAGTTAGCTAGCCTGGGCCTTGTGTCTCTGTAGGTTTTCTCTTTTTTTACAGAGCCCTTAAGGTTTTCCTCATTGTCTTCAGATTGGGAATCTTAGCAGAAGTGTCATGGTGTCTTGTTCTATTTCTCTTCCTCGTTGGTACTTTGTCTTAGGCTTTGGAACTCTGGCCTTTTTTCTGGTCCTGTTCTCTGCTGTGGAGATGCTTTAAGTGATGGGTCAGTCAGTCTTTGGGGTGGAGTAGCCATGAATCACCTGCAGCCAGCATGCCTGGGACACTTGGTACTTCTGGTACTGGCTAAGACTGGCTTTCCTCATCTGGAGGAGGTCAGTGCCTATGGCTGTGGGTGGAGTAAGAAGGGTTCTTCCTGGCAGGTAGCAGAGGTGGAGGCAGGATTTGAATCAGACTTGGAGAGTGGACAAGCCAAAACTTCAGAGCCTTACTTTCCCATTGAAAATGATAGAACTAGTAGATTTTTACCTTTGTTTTATTAAATTTTTCATGTAAAAGAATGGCTTGATGGGAGATAATTTTGAATCTTAACACTCCTTTTCCACCCTCTCCTCCTCATCACTCCCTCCCCATCTCTCCCCATCCTCTTCCTCATCTGGAATCTCCCCTCCCCCATCTCCTCCTCACCTCCACCCATTACATTTGGTTTTTCTGGTTAATGAGACTTTGATAAAGTTAGAAACTGGACATTGAGAGAACTTTTACATTGACATAGCATGCTTTAGACTTTACCAGAGCGCACTTTGATACAGTAAATAAGAAGCGAGGGGGCTTTGTGTGTGTTTGGTTCTTGGTGTGCTTTCCTCTGTTGTCTTCTGTGTGTGTGGCCACTTGTCAGCTGGACAGCCCCCGCCCAGCTGTGCATCTCCAGGCCCTGCATGCAGTAGGTACTTAGGGAATGTGAGGAGAGCAGGAGTAAGCACTCCACTGTTCCTGGTCTGGGAAATTATTTCCTCTCACCTCATTGGGCAGGGTTCCCTTGCATTTACAGTTTCATGAAAGATTTTATTTGTGGTTGAATGACAGCAGGAGTTCTTTCAGGAAAACTTGAAGAACTGGTTTAGAACCATTGTGAAACTCTGTTTTTAATAGAAGCAAGGCAGGGCTCAGGTCACTTCAAAGGGGGCAATCAAGAATTCTTGTTTGCACAACAGAAAGAGGTGGCAACATGGCTTCAAAGTTACCTCAGACTTTGTATAATCTTTAGCTTCTAATGATTTTTTATTTTAACCTACAAAGGTAGTTAATGAAAGTGTAATGTGTTTAGAAGGATGCTCAGGGTTGGTTTCGCCAAGTGGACCACTGGCCCTGGAACATCACTAGGAAGATAGATCTGTCTGAGGTGGGGGCAGGGAGGTGGTTGTGGTAACCAAATGTCTTCTCTTTGCTTAGCAGGAAGTTTTTATGCTCTGTTTGCTAGCCCAGCCATAAGAATAGGGAGCATCAGGGAGGCTTGTTAGCAGTGGAAGGCTAGGAAGACCTGGTCAACAGAGGGAGGGTGTCCTTAGCCTCTTACAGTTTTGGGTATTGCCTCCTTGCAATACATAGGGGAACCCATTATCTCATTGCAGGTAAGGAGGCATCACTCAGGCCCCTCTGATTAGTGTCAGAGAAACCAAGAATACAGAGAGACTCTGGTTCCTGAACTGGATAGGCCCAGCCGGTGTTTCCCTAGCCAATAGCAGGAAAGAGGGCTTGGTTTTCAGATTTGAAAATGAAGTGTTGGGGACTCACTAGCACCTGCCCCCAGTGTCTTTATCAGGGCTCCAGGCATGTGAGGTTGAAGGCCTAGCTAGAGTTCCAGACCTGCCTGGGTGACCTAGTGAGTTCTGGGCCATTATGGGCTACAGACGGGAGTCTCTGTTTCTAAAATCTAAAAAGAAAACTAAGGTGTGTGGTGGTTACATTTTTTGGCTTTCTTTAGCATCTTTTCATTGATAAGTCTGACTGACAGGTGTGATGGCAGATAGTGGAGACGGGATGGCCTTTTAGTGCCCCTTGCTCAGCCTCCCACAGTTGGACCCCACTGGAATTTCTCCCTTTTTCTTCTCCTTGGCTTTGTTGAAGAGCAGGAAGAGGATCAGAGAAATAGGCTCAGGCCTAAGCCAACCCTGGAGGAGGGCCTGCTGCCACCTCCCCCTGCGCTTGGTAGCTACATTTTTATTTAAAAAGCCTTTGTTCTTAAACACAGATCACACAGCTATCTGGCAGAAATACAAAGCAAGCTGTGCGTGTCGCTTTAAATTTTCTAGTGGCCGAATTGAAAAGGGAAAAATGACACAGGTGAAATTAATTTGAATAACGCATTTCATATAACCAGTCTCTCCACAGGGTTATCTGTCCAACATGTAATCATAATAAAAATCCTTACAAAGGTAGTATATGTTCCTCATCCTGTAGAGCGTCTCCAAAATCAGTGTGTGTTTTCCAAGGACAATGCATCTCAGTTTGGGGATGAGCCCCATCACAATGGTATAATAGCTCCCGGACACTGTGGCTATATGAGAAACAGTGTTGTATGGTTGGGGAAAGCCACAAAAACCCCAGTGACCAACTGTGTAGAAGGGCCTGGGTCATTCTGTTTCTTGCCTGTCTGAGCCTTGGTCAGCCCCTCTTCTTGGAATGAAATTCCCCACTCCCTTACCTTTGTAGTCCCATCTCTCCCCTGCCTCTCAGTGCCTTGCCTTGGGTTCTCTTCTGGTGTCTGAACCCTCTAAGGATGCTTTATTCCTGCCACCTTATTCCTGCCACCTGGTTTGGATTCTTCCCTCCCGATGCCTAGCTCGTGCCCAAGATTATCTTTCAGGTTAAGTACCCATTTTTCAGGGTGGTGTATGTTCACCTCTATGCCCCCATCTCCAGTACCCATGTTGGGCGCTACTGTGAGGAGGAGAAGGGTCTCTCAGCACCTACTGCAATGATAATTAGCTTTTGAATACCTCTCTAGCCCTTGTGCGTTCCAACAGCAAAAGGGCCCTGACTTCTTTGTTCTTTGATTTCTCCATTGCAGCTATCGAGGTGGCTACGGAACACTGATGATCAATAAATAGGAAATGAATGACGGCGGGCTGGATCAATCTTATGGAGTAACCTAGGCCCATGGGATCCCACCCCACCCCCACCCAGAGGCCTCAGGCCCCTGACAGCAAGATCAGGAGCTCAGCCCTTCCAGCCAGCACTAGCCTTCCTGCTTCATTTTCGGCAGAACTGCCCTCTTCCTCTCCCTCTCTCAACTGGCTTTCAGTTGCCTGTAAATTATATTTTTGGTGGCTGTTAATAAAAATATAGGGCTGGGAAAAAAAAAAGACTTCTCCTAATAGAATTTTATTAAATGGCACTAGTTTAAAAATGTCTCGTAAAAAGTTAATTAATTTGGGATTTGGGGATGAAAGGCGTGATATAAATGTCAGTTATTATTATTACAATTTCAGCTTCATGCTTATGCTCTGGATCCAGACCCTGATCTGGAGTCTCTCTGAATCCCATGGCCTAGTCGCTCCACTGACACGCCGGAGGCAGATTGGAGCTCTGAGGTCCTGTGGGGATGGAGAGGACCTCACCAGGTTAGGTGGTGCTGCCTGTCCATTCATAATGAGACAAGGCCTTGAGAGCTTGCACCATTGCCAGGCCACAGCTTTCTGGGTGGGAGGGTCTTGGTACTCCAGGGAGCCTCCAGCTGCAGTTGCCTGTACTATCAAGGTCATGGGCCTATCCCTGTCACAGAATTCTGGGATGTCTAGCTGTAGGTGAGCCAAGAGAGTTTAGCTTTGCTTGTGTTTTACAGAGAGGGAAACTGAGTTTGAAGGGGAGGTGGTGGCTCCTCTAACCCAAGGTCAGGTAGCAAGTTAATTAAATTTGTGGGGAAAAAATACAGCAAATGCAATTAGTGAAATGGGGGAAGCCGTTGAAAAGGGTTCAGACAGTTTATTGGTGACGAGTCCAGAATTTGTTTGCCCATGAAACAGGGTCCTCAGACTTGCTATGAGTTCTCAGGGACAGACAGCCCTTTGCTCCTTCAAGACACCTCACCTTCACTCCCTGATGGCACACATGGTACCTAGAGGGAGGAGGGCCGCCCTTTTCTTGTATGTAATTACCAGAGCAAGGTGGGGGGCACGCCACTGTGTTAATTGAGTGGCTGCATGCTCGTTCCTGTCCTTTTGAAAGAGGGCATGTCAGTATCCTTTAAGAAGTGGGAACGAGGAGATGGAGACCATGAGAGATTCATGGATCTCACAGCCTTCTGGAGTCTTGCCTCAGAGCTGAGAGCAACCTCACACACTGGTTGGTCATTCGAGACCCTCCAAGCTAGTTAGAAGGCCTGCCCTGCCCGAGGCTCCTGAGTGCTTACTCACTCTTTTCTGTAATTATCTGGCAAGTGCCTACTCATTCACAGATGAACTCACCCACTTCTCCCAGCAGCCTGTCCTGTTGCGGATGCTTTCAGAAAGGTGTGCCCCTTGGGAGCTTCTGCCTGGCTGCCTCTGCTCCATGAGTCCTTATATTTTGAGACTTGATGTCTCCTGTCTCCCTGCTGAAGGAGGCTTCATTACTCAGTGATACTAGCCATCAAAGCAACATACAGTGTTCAGGTATGGAGGGCAGAGGCTTAGGGAGCAAGGAGGCAAACTTGATCAACTCCAGCCTGGGCTTTTGGGTGAACTTTTCGCTACCAGTGGTTAGTGTCATCCAGGGAAATTTGAATTCAGACACAACTGTATTTGAGCCTGACTTCTCCTGGAGGAAGATACTCCATCCCAGTCATTCTCTGTCTCTAGACACTGGGGACAGGAACAACTACTATGGAGTGTTAGTGTCAGCACTACAGTCCTTGGTATCAGTTGCAGCAAACTTAGTGGGAGCTCCAGTCATGTCAGCACTGACAGTGTCCTTGTGACTCATGCTGCCTTGTTGGCCCTCCTAGACAGGGAGTTTCTGAGGTGTTTGTCTTACCAAGTCCCCCCAAATTTAGCACAGGAGTTACCACAGATCCCTAATAAAACCTTCCAGTTGCACAGTCACATGCCCCAGATCAGTGAGCTGGATGGGGAACTCTGGCCTCTGTCTACGTTAGGTTTCAGCTGACAAACCTGACTCGAGGCTTTCTAAGGAGAGCATCAGCTTCCTATCCCTCCTAGAAAAAAGGGAGGTCCAGAATGGATGTGTCTCTGGTAGGTATCTTGGCTCTCTTGACAAGGACAGTCCTCGGTGGAGCCAAAGGACCATTTGGCCAGATAGGAGTTCTCTGCAGCATTAGAGCCTTTTTCCCTCCCATCTACGGGTATCAGTGAGTCTGTCTACACTGGGTCACATATACTGTGCACCCTCATAAACAGAATCGTGGAATGTTGGCTGCCTGTATACTGTGGGATCTCGGCACACTCCACTGCTTCTATGGAACCTGAATGCTTGAGGTACAGAAAACCCAGCATACTGACTTCTGGGCAGCCAGGGTGTTTAGAGTATGGCAGTACTGTTGGTAGACACAAGCTAGTTAGAAGGCTTGCCCTGCCCGAGGCTCCTGAGTGGTGGGGTCTGGAAATCTATGCCCTTATCTTTCCTGTGGGATATATCTGGGCCCTAAAGGGTCTCCATGGTCTTAGGCCTCACTGTTCCACAGTGGAGCAGAGGAAGTGTGTAGCCTTGGGAATTAGAAGGTTCAGGAAGGATTCTGGGAAATCATCTCCTCTGAATTCAACCATCATGTGTTGTTTTATCAGAGTACCTGGTAGTCACTTGTTAGGGGCCCTACCTATGCCATTCATCCGTCTTTATTAGGCATCTCTATTCATGATCTCATGCCAGGTACCAAAAACAGTGCCAGGGAGCACTAACCGGGATGGCTCTGCCCACACTGATGCAAGGTACACCCAAGGTCAGAGCGATTACCACCTTGACTGGGAAGTGTGTTGCTTCTTAGCATTTGGAAATGGGGCAGCCATGACTCCTTGTCCCTTGCCCTTTTCCCAGAAGTGGAAACTGTGGTGATATATTGTTTATGATTTATTAAAGCCACTGGAGAGCAAAATAGCAAAATAGCCATACTAGTTATCCATAGAAGCCAGGTAGTGATGGCACACACTTTTAATCCCAGGTCTCAGTAGACATAGACAGATGGATCTCTCTGAGTTCAAGGCCATCACAAGATTGAATCAGTCTAAAAGAGTAACAGAGCTCATGCCTTTGATCCCAGAACTCATGAAAGGTATTTAAGACAGGAACAGGGTTTCAGAGCTGGCATTCATTCTCCAGCCACATTGAGGATAGGAAGGCATTGATTCTCTCCAGCCACACTAAGGAGAGGCAGCAGTCTGAGGCTTGGTGAGAGCTCATGGAGACAGGATCAACCCTTTCACCCTAAGGTTGAGGTAAAAGCTAGTGGCTTGGCTGCTTTGCTTTTCTGATCTTTAGTGGCTTTAATAAGTCATAAACAATTTATCACCACAGGAAATGGAAGAGCAGCAATGCAGCTGGTATCCTGTTGGTTTTCTCAGCCTGGCAGTTGCAGGAGTGAAGCTAGCATCCTAGCTTCCTGGTTTCCAGACCTGGAATAGCAGGGGCCACTACAGTAGTGAGCTTGCCAGCCTTTGGACTTCCTACTGGAACTCATGACTTCCATATGGAGGTAGCTGTGGGTTGTTAGGATGCTACCTGCATTTGAGAAAATAATTAGAAAAGAAACATTTTCCTTATAGCCACCATATAGGGCTAGCTTCCCTAGACAAGTGCCGTTAACTCAGGATCATGGGTTGAGTAGTCCTCAAGAGGAAGTGAGCGTTTCTTTCCCTGAAGCCTCCTTTCCTCTCTGTGGCCTGGAGAGAGAACAGATGTCTTCTTTTTGGAGTCACCCAGTTCAGTCTCCTAGAAGGCTCCCCAGCATCCCACAGCCAGGCCGTACAACTTCAATGACTGTGTTGCCAAGGTGCTTACTGCCCTTGTTCAGATTCTTCATCCTCTTCACCCTGTCTGGCTTCTGTTTTCAGTGGACTGCATTGTCCCCTGGTACAATGAAGGGGCCCATGTCAGCTGACACATGCGACACTGGCTCCACCTGGGAAAATACTGCCCTTAGATGTATAATTGTGTCACTGCCAATAATAGTTGGATGGCTCCAAAAGCAAGGGCTTTTCTAGGATTGTTTCCTGATTAACTAGGTCAACATTTCCAAAATCAATTTCCAGCAACGTTGAGCTGTCTGGTTAGTGTCATTCCCCACCCAGTCAGGCCAGGGAGTTGACATAGGAGGCAATTCCCTGGCTTTGGCCTGGGGAGGCCTTGTCTCTACCTGAGAAGAAAGTCACATTACAAGGTTCTTCTGTGATTACCGTGACTTTTTATATTATCTGCCCCCCTTCAAATCTTCCATTAAACCCCCGTAGATCCTGTTTCAAACAGGCAATTAGACTAACAACGTAATTATATCCCTCCATGCTAATTGTAACTGGTTTAGGGGAAAAACAAAGAGAAAGAGTCTTTGAAATTTCTGGAACCAAAAGCCACGGTTGTAATTCCAGGTATTTCTTGTGTCTTATTGCTGGGGGCTGGCGTCTCTTTCTCTTAGTGTCAGTTGCCTTGGTCTAGGATATTTCGAGGATGAACCTAGCACTGTCTCTTCTCCTAAGTGTGTCCCTGGCTCTTCTCTGTCCCTGTCCTTCTATAGTTTCCCATTTCTCTCACGCCGCCTTTGCTGACTGACTCTCATCTGATTGATTGAACTGTATTCTGTCATAGAAAATGAAGGCAAAGATATGGAGGCCAAAGGATGAAGGGAACAGCTTTTCTTTCTGCTCTTGTTTATGCTGTGTCCCTTGGGAGTTTGTGGGAACCCAGGGAGATTGGGGCAGAATTGACCCAGGTCCTAGGGTTTGAACACAGGGTTGTATGACATAGTTGCCATGGGGTGACAGTTTCTGTCACCCTACTCATTTTTAGCATTTGCCAGACTGTCTTCTTGGGGCCAGGTCAAGGATTGGTGAATGCGCCTTGGTCCTCTAGGCTATATTCAGCCTGGGGAAAGAGTCAGGTAGGCAACTGACCAGTGGGGCCTCTGGGAAGAATGACATCAGAAGTACTCCACTCTTGTCTGGAGTGGTGGACATCAAGGACATAGGGCAGGGCTGTAGAGGATGCCCCAGGGGTGTTCTGGTGTGAAGGCCATCCAGGGCCAGATTAAGATGGAAGAGAAGACAGCCTGAAAGGGGGAAGATGTAGGAACTCAGGTGTGGTGGAACATCAGGTATGAACATAACTGCAGGAGAAGAGGTGGCTGGAGAGGAGCAGAAGCTGCCCCGAAAAAGGAGGTGTGTGGTTTCACCTGGTAGAAATGAGTACCCATGATGCAGTGCTTTAGGTGAGGGAGGATGACAGGGTCAGCCTTGTGCCTCAGAAAGGTCAGACAGATCCAAGGAAGGCAGGGGGCAGTTCCTAAGTGAAGATAGGGAAGCCTGAAGGGAAGCCTGTAAGAAGCAGGGAGGACTTTCTGAGATGGAGCTGGACCAGCTGTGTGACTTTGTGGCATCGCTTTCCTCACCAGATTTGAAGGGAGAGGGGGTCTTGTAGAGCTTCTGGCTCAGCACCTCATATGGAGCAGGGATCAGATCAGCATTTCTGCCTGGGAACCTTGTACCAAGCCAGCCCAAAGTGTCTTCTCCCACATGCATCCTCTGACTAGTATCCACGTCCAGATGAGTGAAGCTCTGTGGATCTGTGGCTGTGACCCTCTCGGATATGCTGTGTTTTTCCAGCTGTGTCTTTTGTCTTCAGCCCATGGAAGAAGTGTGTGTGTGTGTGTGTGTGAGAGAGAGAGAGAGAGAGAAGAGAGAGAGAGAGAGAGAAGAGAGAGAGAGAGAGAGAGAGAGGGAGGAGAGAGAGAGAGAGAGAGAGAGAGAGAGAGAGAGAGAGAGAGAGAGAGAGGGAGATCTTCCTTATTTCAAAAATAGCTTCCCAATTGGGTAACAAATGTGACCATGTTTTCCTTAGGACAGATGTCACCTCATGGCGATTCTGAGGTCTGGGGTGGAGAGATCTTGTCATGCCTTAGATGTAGATCTGCTTGGAACTTCCTTTTGTTGTCCATCTTCATACCCGGTGACACCCCATTTGGGCTACTTGGTGCCAGGTGTTTCAACCCTGGGCTTGCCAACAGCTATGTGGAACTGGCATTTCATTAAAATTCCATTAGCTATTTTTTCTTTTTATTTTAAACCAATGAGCAATTTATAGATTCATTAACTTTTTTACAACACTTGTGAAACCAGGAAGGAGGGAATAAAGGAAATGAAATATTTGGTCCACAGAGTTTCACTCAAAGATGGTGGCCCTAAAATAGGGAGCATAAAAGGTGAGTGATGGAGGCCAGTCTGAGATTCATTAAGAAGGTCTGGGATCTTCTAGAAGTATCCAAGACTAAAGGACGCCCCTCCTGCCAACATGCATGCACACACACGCCTTTTCTATTACCATACTGGGAATCCACTTAGCCTTTCACCTTGTCACAAAGTGGCTGCTGTCCTGCGCTGATGGCCTGTGGGAGTATACCACACCTGGCAGCGACTCTGCATGTGTTTGCCTATGTTAAAGTCTGTGTTGTCATGTGGCTTTTGTTTTCTTTCCTATAGGAGAAGGTGGGATGACTTGATGGTTGAGTATGTGGGCTTCAAGGCCGGACAAGCTTGGCTTCAAATATTGGCCTTGTTACACATGGGACAGTGTCACTGGTGACATGTAACTTTACTAATCAGATCCTCTATTTGTATGAAATTGTAATAGTGTTGGAATCTCTAGGAAGTTTCAGGAAAATGACACGGATATTTTGTTATTATGTTTGAACTTCTGATCTTCCTGCCCTGACCCTTCTGAGTGCTAGGATTGCAGGCATGCACTGTATCTGGCTTATGGAGTGCTGTGGATTGAAATTCTAGGCAAGCCTTCTGCCAACTAAGCTTTACATCACTAGTTCATGGATATGATGAGCCTTTTTTGGTGTTGGCCACTTCAGAGGGTCATCTGCACACCAGGAGTGTCCTGTTGTTGTGATTACCATCACTTGTGTTATTGAAACTTACCTGGTGTGTGTGTGTTGAATTACAGAGCCACTTAGCTTGAAGATTTGCTTCCCCAAGGGACCTCAGAAGGGGAAAATTGGGGCTGGTGGGAGATAGCTCAGCAGTCAAGAGCGCTTACTGTTCTCTTCTAGAGGACTCAAGCTCAGGTCTCAGCACCCACATCAAACTTTTCACAACTGCCTGTAACTCAATCTCCAGGGCATCCAACACCGTCTTCTGATCCCCAAGGATACTATCATGTGGCACTCACCTATGTGTGGAGGTCAGAGGTTAATTTCTAAGAGTCAGTTCTCTCCTTCCACCATGTTGGACCCAGAGATTGAACTCAAGTGTTAGTTTGCACCTCTACTGACAAGGCCATCTTGTCGACTCACACCAGGTTTTTGTAAAGTTGCAAGTCTTCTGTCTGGGTTGGGATGAGACTTCAGTCACATTGCTCTAGGGCCAGTCCCTGTAGATGTGTAGCCTAATTATTTGTAGAGTATTGTGGGTTTTCCTCATAAGTAGCAGTTAAGGGGCTAAACAGGCAGGAGGAGAAAAGTCATTCCATTTTAGCCCCTCGAGGGCAGTTAAACTTTTAGGATCTTGTGGTTATGTCTGGTGCATTTGTTTTGATTCACTTTATGTAAAGGTTTTTGTATAGTTTTAATTGAGCCCTTGTCATGTCAGTTTAGCATGTATGTTTTACACAGCTCTCTACCAATTCCAAACATCTGTCTTGAGATCTTTGGAAGCATGGGTTTGCTGGTGTCCTTATTGGCTGTCTCCTAGTTCTATATAAATAGTATAGTGGGCATCTTTGTTCGTGGAATGTGTTCCTTCTTTTGTACAATATTCATAGGTGCAGTTCCTCAAAGTGAGATTCTGGAGTCAAAGGATTTGGGAATTGGTAAGTCTATGATGATGGTGCCAGCTTAAAACTAGAGCATGGTAGTAATGGCTATGACACCTGAGTAACTTAGCTGCTAGAGAGAGTCTGGGTGAGGGTGAAGAAAAAGTTTATGCCCTCATTCTAAATCTTAGTGGGGTGGGTGGTTGCTGATATGGCCAAAGATTCTGGACCAAGGCATGAACTGGTGGCTGGAATGCTAATTTTTCCATGCTAAGATGGAAGCTCACACTTGGTGGTTGTGATCACAGAGCCCCATATGCAGTCTAGCTAAAGGAGGAGATAAGGCTATGGAGGTTTGCAACATGCATTCAAACATATATGACCTCGTGTACTGTTATTCCTTTCGGGCTTTATTTTCTATGCATGCAACATGCTACATGGCTCAAAAGGCCGTGTATCCATGGCAAATCTTTTACACTGAATACACCCACTAGTGAAACTGATGTGGGTACACGAAGGGGAACTGCAAGCCTAGCTTTGGAGGAAGCAGTTGTGCTTGGTACAGGGAGGTTAGTGCTTTGGGTAGACTTCTGAGAATCTTGCTATGTCTTCAAATGTTTTCTTTAATAGTTAAGTCCTAAGCCATTGCATAATTTCCTAGTTTAAATCAGACACTGGCATTTTCCATGGTCTACTAGTCTACTTCTGTATTTTGCTTACTCTGGCTATTCTGATAGGTTGGATTGTGGAAACAAGTTCACCAGTGATGGATACAGCATTATGGATGGTGACAGTGAAGTCCATGGAGTTGTTACTTGCATAGAGCTTGATCTGTGCTTGGCCATTGATCTAAGAGCCTTACATTTATGAACTCCTTTTCATTGAATGATTTCATCTGATCAACCCAATTTATGAAAGAGAAATAAGATGTGGGACCCAGGAAAAGGAAGGAATTTGGTGTTTGTCTTGGAAGATGAGAATTTAAATCCTGCACTGCTGGTAACCATCTGACTTTCAGTAAAGTGATCCAAAGCATGCTCATTCCTCTCTGACATGGAAACCATGAGTATATCCTGGTCAACTGAATGAAGTCATGGTTGTAGCAATCCCCATCACTAAGCAGCTATCTGATGAGACATGTACTACTCCCAACCCAAACCCAGACTTCCCAGAACCTGAGTCATCTTCCCCTTTAAGGATGGTGTGTAGAAAGGCTTGTCTTTGGACACCAGGGAATACAGAGGCATGGCCCCTGCTGGGGAAAATGGATGGTTCAGCTGAGAAGACAGGTCATAAAAAGATGACTGAGTATCCCAGCTGCTTGATCAATACTGTTTGAATGTCTCAGGCCATAAGTGCTTTAACAAAACAGGGAGTGTGGTGGCTCCTGTTACTCAGGGGAGGTGGGAACTGAGCCTTGAAGGCAGTCTTCCATAGAATGTATTTAAATCAAGCCTTTTCCAATAACCACAAAAGGGATTCCCAAGGTTGCAACAGTGCCCTGGTATGGTAGAATGCTTTCCCTTTAGCAAACTTGAACAGGACCAAAAAGTTGTGATCTGGAGTGGCCTGGAAGGTAGAAGAGTTTGGAACCTGGGGCGCTTGTGTCCCTGGGGGTAGTGGTTGGTCAGGTCAAAGAATACTTCCCTAGTGCTTGGATCTCCTGGGTGGTGGATTGGGACAGCTAGCCTTCTGTGGTTTTGGTTAACAGCAGGCTCTCAGAAAAGGCTGGAAGTAAAAGTATCTATGAAGGTCATGTAGGCAGGTATTTCCCATCATGTGTCAGGGGTGGAGACTATAGACAAATTTCACACACTTTCTACTGCAATACTGAGATCCCAGGTGTCTTCTCCGAGGCCTAACAATTTCATCTTTCCTAGTTATGGTGTTTGGTAGAGGACTATGTTTCCCAGGTACCTTTGCTGTCTGGCCTTCAACTCTTTTATCCCATAGGATCTTCAGCATGGAGATTGGAATAGAAGAAGTAGAAGCCTAGGGTTTTTCTCTTCTCTCTGCTTCATGAGATGTTTCTTATGTGACTATAGCCCCACCCCCCCTTTGTGGTCCTTTCCAGTTGGGTAGCTTTTGTAATTTTACTTATGTTGAATAGCTGTAACTTTTGGCAACATAAGTTTTTTTGACTCTCCAGGTCCTGGCTGCCAGCATCAGGTTCCTAAGTGCTATAGTCAAGGAGCTTACAGTCCCATTAGGAGTCTGAGCTCAGATGTCCAAGTTAAATTGTCTATATTTAAAAGACCGTCAGTGATTTTTTTCCCCTCCTTTTAAAAAACAATTTGTTTGTTTGCTTGTTTGTCACTTCATTTTTTTTTGTTTTGTTTTGGCCCATTCCCTGGGAGACATAACCAGTTGTACCCAAAGAACACCCTGACTGGACACTCCAATACCACACTGTCACATGGAAGCCAGCATGAAAAGTCACAGCATCACAGATGCCCCCAATGATTCAGAACAGCATTTTTTTTTTGACACTTGAGACAAAAACAGAATTATAGAATAATTTCAAAATAGTCTGGCAGCATCCACTGGAATGTGAAGAGTCACCGTCTTCTTTGCTTTGAATGGCTTTTCGTTTTGTTGGGAAGTGGGTGACTTCTTCTTCCTTTCCAACTGAGAGGAATTGTTTTGATTTTGAAAAAAACTCATGCAGTTGTTCCTCCCCCTCCCCCTGTTTTCCTGGACTGTTGATCTTGTGATGTATTTATAGAGCTTGTGGTTGGCTGGCCAGGAGTTATTTTGCAAGAGGAATTCATAAGATTTCAACTTGGAGCATGTGTTCAAGATTTTTTTCTTTATTGAAAAAAATCTTACTTAGAACATCTACTTTGCCCTTTATAATCTCTCTCTCTCTCTCTCTCTCTCTCTCTCTCTCTCTCTCTCTCTCTCTCTCTCTCTCCCTCTCTGTGTACATATATATGTTTATATTTTTTTTTCTTCAAAATTTGAAAGCCCCAAACTCCATCGAGTTGGGATAGTTTGCATTGTGATGACCTGGAAAGGGGTGTTTGGGGGTCAGGTGACTCCATCTGTACAAAGAAAGTATTGGGCTAGCTTAGAGGTGTGAGCAGATTACCATCCTCAGCTTAGTTTACTGCAGATATGGGTAATGGATCATAGCACTCTCTAGAGGCAATGTGACCCAGAATCCTCTGGGCACGTTGTCCCAGGCAACCACTACTAATTGATTAAAATTGGTACTGAAATAAAACCTGCTTGCCATTCTTAGACTAGATGATTCCCCAGACCCCGGTTAGTACCACAGTTCTCTCAGTATTGGCAGTACAATTCATTTATGTTTTCAGCTAGTCCACTGGTCCCATGAAGCCCCACCCACATGTCGCACAGCCCCAGCTCTGAAGGCTGTGCTGCAAACAAAGGAGCACAGAAGAGCTAGCCACCCTCAGGGAGCTTACCGGGTGGTCGAAGTTGGTGGTGCTCCTGGGTGTCTTGGGTCCTTAGTGCTGGAGGATCAAGTTGTCCCTATAATCAGCAAGGGCTTCTTGGCAGCAGGACAAAGAGAGAGACAGCAGAGTCAGGACACTTCAGAACTGGGGGAGTCCTCAAACACCCATCCTGTCAAAATCCTCTGTACTTGAGGAAACTGAGGTTTGGAGAAAAGGGGACTTGCCAGATTTGTAAATGAGAATATATCTTATCTCATTTATTCACTTTTGAGCTTTGAGACAGGGTCTTGCTGTGGAGCGTACGCTGGCCTTGAACTCTATCTAGTCATAGTCTCCTGACTGCTGGGATTCTGGATGTGCCTCACCACTGTGGGCAATGAATGATGGTTTTATGACGTCCACTACTGAGAAACCATTTCAGTATAAGGTCATTATTTGTGCAGGTCTCAGTGTATGCCAGTGCCTGTTTAGAGAGCTTTGCATCACAGAGTCAGTCCTAGGCAATCTTGTGAAATGACCGCTGTTATTATCCCCCTTTGGTGGATAAGGAAACTAAGTCACAAGTTAATGTGTCACCCAGATACTGAGCTGTGCAGCCAGGGTTTAAACCCAGCCATCAACCTCCATATTCCATACTGAGAATCACTACACAAAATCTGTTTTTCTGGAGTAATTGGCATTTTTTTAAGCATTAATTTTATATCTTACACCATCTGTGTCATCAGAATGATAATCTTTGGGT
Source organism: Cricetulus griseus (assembly GCF_003668045.3). Classification (NCBI taxonomy): domain Eukaryota; kingdom Metazoa; phylum Chordata; class Mammalia; order Rodentia; family Cricetidae; genus Cricetulus; species Cricetulus griseus. Next base: position 82,827,113 of record NC_048595.1, on the reverse strand, counting down.
CGTTAGGTCATGGACTATGACTAAGAATGCCAGGACAACCTTATAAAAGGGCTGATTTTTAATCTCCGTTTGATATTGGAAGAAAAGGAGACAGAGACAGAATGGAGCAAGGTCACAGAGCCTAACTGTCCTGGCAGAATTTGAATTCAAGTCTACCTGGTTTCACATGTAGGTGTTAGAGGGTTTGAGAACCTTCTGGTCTGGCACTCCACTGGGCAAATGAGCAAACTGTGGGTCAGGAGCTTTCATCCCGGCAGGCCATATAGGCTCTTGCTCTTCCCTGGCAAGACTGTCTGGGCAGTTTACAGAGTGCTCAAACCTCAAGTCTGTTCTTGAAGCATTGGAGGGTGGCCTCTTCCATACCCATCTCACTTAAAAGACAGTCCTGTCCTGCCATTCTTGGCCATCTCATTCAGACTTCACAGCCCTTCCTGTATTTATAATAGTTTTTTTTTTTTTTTCTCTTCAGGAAACAAGAAAAAAAAATAGTTTCTTTTTTGTGTGTGTGCCCCTCCCCCACTTCCTGCTGATCTGAAGTGAATATTTATCACGTATTTAATGAGTAATCTAAGCCTTGGCATGGTGAGAGTGTGCCAGGACATGGTTTATAGCTGATCTGGTTTTAACTTGCTACAGGCGGTTTTCCCTGGAGTTTTCTGTAAAATCATAAACCTGGAGAGAGAATTTTTGTGGAATTCGGTCACGTGACTCATTCTTCTGTAAACTGAGAGGTTAACCGTGTGATTGCGAAGAGGTTTTTTTTCTTTTCTTTTCTTTTTCACTTAAGAAAACAAACAGAGCTGCATTGATGCACCCAGAGGAGCGTGTCCCCTCCACACGACAGAGAAAGTCACTCCCCAAGGTCACCTTGCAGCCTGGCAATCAAGCTGCCATTGGAGTGGGATGGTCCAGGCCCAAGTACCGTGAGCTTTTCTCAACTGGTCTCTGTATCCAGCCCACTGTGAGGCTTTGCCTGGCCATCAGAAGTGTCCCCACCTTGGAGAGTAGCTGCTTCTGCATTGCCACATTATCTTCCTTAGGGTTCTTCCTGATGTTAGTGGTTCGAGACCCCATTTGGAGCACGTGACTGATGAACTTATTTCATCCTCACCATAGCAGGAAGAGATGGACACAATACTTCCCATTTTCATTTACAGAGGAAAGAGCTGGACCACCCTCAAGTCCCAACTTGTCTAGATAGTTGGTTTGGTGCCCATGCTAACAGGCAGGCCATTCCTGTCTCCGACAATGGATTCCTCTTCTCCTGGTGGGACTTGAGTCTAAGGATTTTGTGATTTCTTAGTCCAGACCTGAGCTGGCCCTGCCTGAGCTTCTACTTCTACCTCAACTCACTTTCAAGATCTCTGGTCTGAGTTACTTTGGAGATAGAATTCTGACAATGTCTGCTCTCCTGAAAGCCCTCATTTTGGATGAAAGATGGACAAGGGCCCCTGTCCTATCTCTATCTATCCTTTGAAAATATATAATGAGTTTGACGTATTTAAAAGCCATAGCACCTCACTGGGCCTGACCCAGGAGAACTCACTTTCTGAAGCAACATCTAGAAGCGTTGAGATCCACCTGATGTGGGGAAGGCATGAACATGGAACTAAAGCTATCATAACACCATTTGGATTCATGAGCAGACTTGAAGCACCAATTGTGTTGGTGACAACTAGTCTGTAGAGTGGGGACCAGGACTGTGCAGTCTAGAGATCCATACCTGGCATTGCAGCGAGACTGCTGCCACTTCTAAGATCCCACCAGTGGTGATTCTTGTATCTTATCTCCCTTGTTTTTGTACAGGTCTGTGCAAGGAAGTGATCCCACCCTCTACACACCGGAAGACTGGTAGGGATTTCATAACAGCACAGAACTCTATTTTGAGAAGTAGCAACAAAATCTTGCTACTGTCTGAGCAACACCCATGTGTCTGTGGTATTTGGGCATTTTCTTCATACCATCTTAGTTGATTGATCCCTGCCCAGAGGGCAACCTGAGCTCTGGCTTAGGGGGCTAGTCAGGAGTGCTTGATGAGAGCCTGTACACACTGGTAGACTGGTGCCCCATCCTGAGGTGAAGGCTGCAACATGGTGTCCTTGTCTCTGTATTGCACCTCGTATGGCGTTGGTCCCTCCTCTTAGCCTTATGCCACCTCCATTCACCACTACATCTTTTACTCCCTCCACTCATCTGAATTGCCACGCTCCCTTTCCCTCTCTCAGGAAAGCCCTGTCTGTAGACCCCACAGTCTTGTTAGATCCTGTCATTAGAGATGTGCTTAGAACCCTGACTTTCTCTTTTGAGCACACTGATGATGACTACAGCCATTGGTAATAACGGGAAGTCATTAGTCACCATCGCTGTCTTCTCAACGGTTCTTGTTGAGGGGTCCCCAGTAACTGTTCCAGTGCCCAGCCCATCGTGGGTAGTAATACACAGACATGTCTGCATGAATGAATAAAGACCATGTTTGATTTCAGTCTGCCCAAGGCCTTGCTTAAACACTTATATGTTTAATGGAAACAACATTCATCTGAGTTCTAGTTTTTTCTTCTCCAAATCCTCTCTTTCTGTCCCTAGTCACCCCACAGGCTTGGAATCCAGGGCAGTCAGTGGCTTTGAGCAGCCATGTTCGGTTAGGAAAGAAGATACACATTTGAAATCCAAGTACCATATAAATAAAATAAATCACTGAGTGTGGTCTGAGGAAAGTGGTCTAACTGGGGAGATCATAATACACTCAGTTTGGGGGAGCAGAACCCCCTTTATAACTTACAAAGTTTTGGCTCTGCATTGGCCTGCTTTCATGAACACCAGAGGGATACAAATAAGGACTGCCTGAGCCTCGGTGAGGTAGGAAGACACTTCATCCACTTTGCTTAGAGCCAGATTTCGTTCCCAGGTTTGGAGATGAATGTCTGAATGCATAAAGGAAATGGACATAGAGTGAGGAGAACTCTGTGAACCCAGCCAACTGCTCACAGCCATGTGACACTGGAACATTTCTTTGGCCCCTATGGCTGCTGGGTTAATTGCTATAAGAAGCGTGTGGTTAATAGTGGTGTTTTCCTCAGGGTCTTCAGGACAGTCCACGTGGTACAACGCTCTATCCCTCCATTACCATGGGTTTTTAACATCGCATACCAGAAAACTACCCATTTCCCCCCCTTGGTGTTCTGGTTCCATGTCTTTAAATTTTTTTTCTTGTAATTTTCTCTCTCCCCCACCCACATCCATTTCTTGAGTGAGTCCTGTCCTGTCTTCCCTCCCTACTCAGCTGCCACACCCCAGTCACTATCACTTACTGCATCCCAGCAATAGGCTCAGCTCACCAGCTTCCTGCTCAGGGCCCGTTTTCAACACAGCAGCCACTGCAGTCTTTCTGAAATGGAAGTCAAATTGTGTTGCTTTGCCAAAACCTTTCTGTGGTTCCCCAGGGGAAAAACAAACCAAACCAACCAAGCAAACAAAAAACAAAGCTCTTTAGTGTCCTCTTAGGGCCCCCTGTGAACTGACTTTTCATGATGTCTCCTTGTCTGTCTCACTTACCCTGTCCATCAGCTCCCTTTTTGGTCACAAGCACACTAGGCACACCTCTGGCCTGTGGACTTTACCGTGGCATTTGCACTGGCCCTGATACCTCATGGCCAAACCTTCACCTCCTCCTAGTGTTCTCTCAGTGGTTCCTGCCCTGACCACTTTTAATTCTGTGCACAATCCACAACTTGGCCTTGTGCCCAGCATTCCTGGCATCTCTATGGATGCCTGCCCCTGCATGGAACCCTTTAAGAGTGATACATATTTTACCGATTACACCTAATGGTACCATCTACCACTTGACTGCAGTGCTGTGAGGGTAGGGATACTTGTGGAAGGAATAGTGAATCTTTCTTGTTGGACTTTCTCAGACAACCAGCCCCCAAATAATGACGTGGAGACTTACTATTAGTTATGAAAACTTGTCCTTTAACTTAGGCTTGTTCCCAACTAACTCTTACAACTTAAATTGGTCTGTTTCTATTAATCTACATTATGCCACATGACTTTTTACTTCTCCTCCATTCTGTATGTCTGGCTTCCTCAGTGTCTTGCCGGTGTCTCCCATGCACCTAGATTCTTCTCCAGTTCCTCTCTCTCCCTGGAAGTCCTGCCTATTCTCTCCTGCCTCACTATTGGCCATTCAGCTCTTTAATAAACCAATCAGAAGGCACCTTTCATACAGTGTGATCAAATACCCTGCAGTAGGAAAGCACTCTGTGAGTGATAAACAGGTGACTTCTTATTTGAGTCCTTGCTCATTGTGGAAGCCAGAATATTATGTGATTAATTTGGAGGCTGTACTGGCTATTGGAAAGGAAAAGGATATGTTAACATGGCTCCAGTTCCTTAACTGTCCTCCATAAATAGTAGGGAACATAGAATTATCCCCTGGACAGGTCCTGGGGCTCTGACAGCTACTTCAGCTGGTAGGACTGTACTTCCTACAGGGCTGAGTGTACCAGTTGACATAAAAACAGAATTTTATTTTAATTTAAAATTTTGAACTAATATACATACTAAATGTGGACATACACATATATTTTAAGGACACCTAAAAATGTGACCTTCATGTGAATTGGTATGATGGAGCATGCAGAGAGCTTTCCTTTGCATCTTTCCAGTTCTTGGGGATATAACAAACAAACTATACTGACCACTGGGGGTTTGTTCAGAACTCAGCATAGTACTCAACACATAGTAGGCTTCCAAGAAATACTTACAAAGTAAGTGAGGAGTAGTGGGCCATCATTAAAACTCAGTTGGCGAAGACTGGGGAGGTAGCTCAGTTGGTGGAGTGATTGCAGCACGAAGGTGAGGACCTGAGTTTGGATCCCAGCACCCACGTGAGAACTGAGGAATGAACAGTGTGCACTTGTAATCCCAGCACTGAGGAAGTGAAGACAGGAGGATCCCGGGGACTTGCTGACTAGCTAGTCTAGCTGAATCTGTGAGAGACCTTGTCTCAAAAATAAGGTAGAAAGTAATTGAAGCAAATACCTCGTGTTGACCTCTTGCCTCCATATAGGTGAGCACAGTGTGTGTGTGTGTGTGTGTGTGTGTGTGTGTGTGTGTGTGTGTGTGTGTGTGTAGTCACACACATCTCATCTATGTTGCATTCCCAGTGTGGTTTGTTTACCAGGACAACCTTATAATGGAGTTGTCTGAGCAGTGATCCCTATTAACAAATCCAACAAGGTGTTTTTCCTGAGCTGGGTGCTGCAGAAATGGCCATATGTGGGATATGGTCTTTGCCTGGGAGGAGTCTGGAGTACATCAGGCACTCCAAGAGGGTGGTCCCTGCCCCGAGGAGTTGGTGGAAGATTCTGATGGTGGTGTCTTAGCAGTGTTGGGAGAATAATGCACAGGCATAAATTAAATCGTGTTGGGGGAGGGGAGCCAGTCAGTCCTCCAACTGATTTTCAAGTTGCCATGGGGAATGGCAAAGCCAAGAACCTAATTATACCACTATGGAAATGCACCATCCAGGGGCCTGTCCTGGCGCCATCTTGGACATGCCCACTCCAAGATGGTGGCCCCTCCACCTTCACGGAGGTGGGGGAATCACATTTGTGGTACCACCTCAGCCTCTGTCTCTGCTCTGTTATCACAGAAAGGCGTTTCATTCTGGAGATCAGGCAGCCAGGACCCAAGGAGCTGTTTTTCCTCCATTGTGCAAGCATGACAAATCATTAATTTTTGATTGATTTGCTTAGAATTATGGGCGCCCCAGCATTCTTTCCGCCACTGAACAGCTGTATAACAAATGAATATATCACAGTGCACAAAAGATTGGAGATCTAAGAGAAGCAATTACATTGGCCACCCTCCCCCTCCCCCACCCTTTCCCAGCCAGGGAAAGGAGGAAATTTTTACCAGAAATTCCTCAAGTGGCTTTACAAAAAAAAAAAAAAAAAAAAAAAAAAAAGAAGAAGAAGAAAGAAAGAAAGAAAGAAAGAAAAAAAAAAAAAACCCTTTTCATAACAGAATTAAATCTTTATCTCTTTATCTTTTACAGCTGATTTCCAAACACACACCAGTTCTCCATATTCTGGTTTTTAAAGATTCCATCCAGGAGGAATCTTTAAGAATGAAATCTCAACTTGTGAATTAAAACCAAACTGAAAAAAAAAAAGAGGAAGAGAGAGAGAGGAGAATGCTCATATTCAATCCCTCTTTTTTTTGCATTTTTTTTCTTTTTTGGTTGCTGTGCCTTTAAGATTTTGGAACTGTACCCGTGCACTAAATGTGACCTCCATAACTTTTAAATTAAGAATTTATGCTGGCTTGAAATTTATGAAATATTTCAGCATGAAAGAAAGCCTTTTTCCCCCAGGAAAATTGAGCAATAAATCACAGCGCTGTGGATTTACTGCCCTAGAGCCAGCGAGAGATAGGATTTTTTTTTTTTGCTTCATTCTAAAAAAAAAAAAAAAAATGTAATCATATAAGACAGCTTAGCTGCTGTCCTCCCACTCTCTAGAATTTTTAATTTCAGCTGTTTCTGCTTGGATTTATTTCCAATATTCCTGCTCGGCTTTTCAATTTCCTCAGTTATTAAATTTTAATTCAGTGCATTAGCATTTAAATTAAAAAAGGGTTTATTTTATCGAAATCGTTGGCCAGCCCCCATCCCCGTAGCACACGAATTGCCTGTTTCTGCCATTTGCACAAAATGTGAAATGCAGCTAATGTCTTACAACTTACATTTGCACAAATTTAGAAATAAAATTTCTGGGTTTGGAATAATATTTTCTTTCCAAGAAAACCCTTAATAAGAGAATGGAAAAGAACAACTTAACGTGCATTTGGGAGGAAAGAAGAGGGAGGAAGGAAACCAAAAATAGCCCCGCCCAGGTGCTGGAGAGAATCTGGGGTATAAGAGATGGATGGAGCTGTTAAAGAAAGTGGAGTACCAGATGGGGCTGGGGGGTTACCATCTCTACTCCCAGCCAGCAAGAATGAAAAGGAGGGTTCCCCATGGACCCATCCTCTCCATATCTCATTGGTCACAGAAGTTGGGTCCAGTCAACATTGAGTGGCAGAGGTGACAGAGAGGGGAGGGATCTGACTTGGCCCTCTGTGCCCACCCCCACTTGGACCTGTTGAGAGCTTCGGGTCTAGAGGAAGTTGGCCTGAAGTTCAGAGTAAGGACCCAGATAGAACCACGGCAAGAAGCTCTATCCTTTTGGAGCACATAGTCTCTTAGTAGAGGATGGCACGTGACCACAGCAGTCACATTATCTGAGCTGTTACAACTTGGGTTCTCCCTAGACTTGATGCTAAACAGTAATTGGTGTCACCTGGGCCACTGGACATAGCCTTGGAGTTGTGGTGGTCTGTTGGAACCTATTGAGATGCCATCTTGTGCAAGGCATTCTAGAAGTTCAGCCTGACTCTGCAGCTTGTCCAGACCGTTTCACTTTCTTGAGCCTTGATTTCCTAGACCCCATAAGTGTTAGCTTCTGTACTACTTCTGGGGCTGCTAATAGTTATTACTGCTGAATCCATTCGAAATATTTTAACATTTGTAGCCTTATTTATCTCACACCAGTCATAAAAGTTGTGCTTGCCATGTGCTATTGTGATAGTGGCATGTTATCTTGAGTCTCGCCATTATATTCATTGCCCAGTCATCCTCCATTCTGTCCCAGAATTCCCACAGGGGAATGGATATTCCCCAGTCTAGATAGTCCTTCCTTTAGCAGCTCTGGTACCTGGCATCACCCCCCTGTTCTCCGCAAAAGGACTTGTTTCACCAATAGTTTGGATAGTTGGGAACATTCTGTCTTTGTCACTCATTTTTATAAAACAAGTAGGAGTGACCTCCAGCTGCATGAAGCCAAGAGTCAGTGACAGAGAAACAGGTGAAGACTGTCAGGTGTGCCCCCAGCAGAGCATCCGTCCTCCCATTGCTGCACTTTACTGTGCTGTACCTAGCCAACCTGGTATAAAATTGTGATGGGAAGGGCTGGAGAGATGGCTCAACATTTAAGAGCACTTACTGTTCTTATAGAGGACTAGGGTTTGGTTCCCAGCACCCACATAGGACAACTCACAACTACCTACAACTCCAGATCCAGGGGCTCCTACACCTTCTGACCTCCACGGGCACCTGAATATATGAGGTACACATAAACTCATGTAGACACACACACACACACACACACACACACACACACACACACACACACACACACACACACAAACAAATAATAAATCTTTTAAAAGTTGTGACAGAAAAAGCAACATTAAAAGTGTATATGAAATGTTATAAACCCAGAGTTCAGTCTGAAGTAGTAATTAAAGAATTTAAAACAACAACAACAACAACAAAAAAAACCCTCTTAGGGCTAAAGGTCTCCTGCTTTGTAGGACCTGCCTGAACCCAAAGGAGCCTTTCATCAAGTTTGAGGAATGCAGAATGTGGGGAAGCAGTAGTTGATTCCATTCCTCTGCTTATGTGAAATGACAGACCTTTCCTACCTGTTTCTTCTGACATCACAGGTTGTCACTCTTTCCAAACCATAGGTGCTCATGGTACCTTTCCTGCCTTCATCTTTTCCATTGTCTCTGTGTGGTGATTGGGAGCTCCATGGTGTCACCTTGCTTTTTCCTAACATTGGCAGAGGACAAAGGATTCTAGGGTTGAGAACGGTGACTTTTGGGGTGACCTTGGTCTGAACTCATAGCTGTGAGACTTGGTATAAAGGCCATGAGCCTCTGAGTGGGACTCACAGTGAGCATTACAGGGGAGGAGGCATCTGTGCCCTACACTGACGCTCACTGAGAAGTAGGTGAGGGGAGCCTGTAGGACACTCACAGGAACCAAGCACGTGCTAGTTCTGAGACAGGAGGGAGGAATGGGGACTGTGGAGAAGCAGAAATGTCACCACTAGACTGAATGTCACTACTGGATTACATGGTGTTTGGGTTTGGTTTGTTTTTAAGAGAAACTGAAAACATGGCCTTTGGGGGACAAAACTTCTTATTTTTATTAATTTTTTATATCCACAGTCTGTTCAAATCAAACCTAGCCTCATGGTTTCACCAGTTTTTAGCTTCTTGTAAGCACATATCAAAATGTAGCTGCTGTTTTTATTTTAGGTCCTCAACCCTTCATCCACAGCTCTGAAATTTAGAAAGCTTGCAAACAAAAAGATGATGACATTTGGGCAGTAGAGCTTGACTTGAGTGGTGGCAGGGGTGGCGGGGGAGGGGAGGTTAGTGTGTGGTTATCACTTGGGAATCCATGTATGGTGGCTGTGTGTGGGTTTCGTCACAGAAACCAGGGAGTGTTGCAAATGTGGGCATGCAGTGTGACATCTCTCAGCTTGGCTGCATTCTGGATAATGGGCACATGCTCTTGAGCTTTGGACATGTTCTAGAATCACTATGGATGCAGGTATTTGGAGATATCCAAGAACAGCTTTGCCTTCACCCAGTGGTGGCAATGTTCACTGTTCACGTTCCTGTAGCCTCCTTTGGTCTCTGTGCTGAAGTCCTCCTGAGCCCTTGACTAACATTCATGACCCCAGGCCACTGTCAGTCAGTACTCATAAGACTAGAAGCAACTCCCAGGGCCATGGTCTCTCCATCTGAACCAGAATTTTCTGATTTGTGGAAATTTCATTTGGTCAGCTTTATCTCCCCATCCCCCCTCACCCCCAAATAAAAAGATTAAGAGCTGGCCCTCTCTTGCTTTCCTCTGCTCATAGGGTTGGGGGACAGAATATTTTAACATAATGGGATTTTTCCCCTCCGGTTGGTAGGAATAAATCTGCAGCCACTGTTTTATTGGAAATCCCAGCTGAAAATAAAAGCAGAGCAATTCAATCTCAGATTTAGCTAGTTACTTACTTCTCACCAGTCCCCAGGGTGTGCGGTTACTGGCTTTGTGTTGGCAGTGGGGGTCTGTGTTGGCAGTGGGTGCTCTCCTGGATTTAAAGGGCCAAGCAGATGGGGGTGGGCAGGTGTCCTGCCTCCCTCCTGCCACTGAGGACAGGTTCTCTTGCCTCGAGGGGTGGAACAGCAGTTTGTGGCCCGACTACTCCTCTGAAGGGGAGCGTTCTGTGGGCACCGTGCAGGGTGGTTGCCAGGATCTGTGTCTTCTGCCTTTGCTGATAGCGGTTTTCTGGGTTTCTTTTGCAGGCTGACGGAGCCAGTGCGGCTGGAAGGAAAAGCACGGCTAGCAGGTACATCCCTCACCACACCACACTCCTTCCTGTCCCTGGTCTTGGCCACTGGAAGGAGAAGCATCCACACATCCTCGAGGATATGAGCTAGTGGGCAGTATTTCCCATGTGCCCTCTGTGGGCATATGTAACAGTGACTCATTGGAGAACTTAGCCAGTTAAAGTTAGGGTGAGCACAAGTGGGGAGCTCAGCAGATAAGTGACAATTTTAGGGTACCAGCCCAACTTAGTATGGCACTCCCGGGCCCATGTACTTGGGCCTGAGCTTTTTTTTCTGAACCCGTCACTCCAAAGCAAAGCAGTGGGCTATCCATGTGCTGGACAAGGGGTCCATCTTCACCCTTGAAATTGGCAGGAGATGGGAGGGGACAATTAGAGGAGAGCTGGGTTTGTATTGGCAGAGAAGACCTGTAAAGACATATCCATAAGGCCTGGTGTTGCCCAGTTTGTAAGATCAACACTAGTGCTGCTTCTGTGCCTTAGATAAAGCTTCAGTGGCCATTTGACCTTTGTTTGGGGCCTTGGAAGCAGAAGATGGTAAAGGACAGAGAAGAGAGATGGCTCCCTGGCACATACAGTGAGGGGTGACCTGCTAGACTGGATGGTCATGTTTTGAGTGCCTCATGGAAAAGTCTGCCTTTGGGCTCCAGATGTTGATAGCTTTTTGTGTCAGGACTAAAGAAGGCTCTTTCTGTGGCCAGATTTACTGGGACAACACTGGAATAAACAAAGTCAAGCAGTTTTTTTTTTTTTTTTCTTGCTGTGGGCCGTTTTTACGCACTTGCTTGGATGCAGAAGAAAATGGGGAAGAAGGGATGATAATGTTATGTTTTTTAACCTAATGAACTTTTATTGGGCTTCATCCATGCAGTGAGTGTTCCTTGGAACACCCTTGGAAATCTTGTGAAGTGTGTTCTTTGAGCTGAAGGGCAATGCTCTCAGCTTTGTTTCAGCACCCTTTTGTACAGTAAATAGGGGTAGTGATCCTGACATCAGGATGGAGGTCCCCTCAGCACATGTGGCCTCGTCGGGTCAGGAATGGGTACATATTTTACAATACAAGAGATTTTTTTCTTTGGTTTTCTGAGACAGGGTTTCTCTGTGTAGCTTTGGAGCCTATCCTGGCACTCACTCTGGAGACCAGGCTGGCCTCAAACTCAAGAGATCCGCCTGCCTCTGCCTCCCGAGTGCTGGGATTAAAGGTGTGCACCACCAACGCCCGACAAGAGATTTTTTTTTAAGTTTATGCTCCTATGATAAAATGTCCTGACAGAAACAGCTTAGAGGAGAGCATGTTTATTTTTGCTCACAAACCAGGATGCAGTTAGTTGATTGTGGGGAAGCCGGTGTAGCAGTGCCCTGAAACAGCTAGTCCATCATGGCTTGTCAAGAGCAGGGGGAAATGAAGGTGTGTGTGGTGCCCACTCACTTGGTTATTTGTCCATGCTCATCTTGATTCCTCACTTTTCTACAATTTGGGGCCCCTAGCTTAGGGAATGTTGTCACCCACAGTGGGATGGTTATTACCACACAGTCCCCCACAGGTATATAACCATAGGCTAATCCAATGTGGACAATTCCTCATTTAAGATTCTTCTGTGGTGAGTCTGGGTGTGTCAAGGTGATAACTGAAGAGCTCAGGTTGGTTGGTCAGGCCAGGTCTGTGAACACTGATGGTGAAGTTTATAGCCAGCATTAGCCAGCATTGCTCTGGATATAGATTTTCCTGGAAGCTGGTGGTAGAGTAGACTTTGGGTATGAGTCTGAGGCCTCCAAAGCAGTGGCTCCCTAAGTTCAGGACTGGAAGGGGCCTGGGAATTCGTATAGTCAATACTGTCATTGTACATGTGGGGACACTGAGGCCATGTCAAGGAACTTTCCTGCTCAGGATCATCAGAAGAATGAGTGGCTTTGCCAGGCCTGGAACTTGTCAGAGATGGTGCCTTCCCCTCTCCTACACTCAAGTTGGGGTGTAGTCAGCTGCTCCCACCTTCTTCATTGTCTGCCTTGCACCATGCTGTGTGCTGTGTACTGTGTACTTAGACGGATCAAGTAGTAATCGATCCAGCCAGCTTGTGTGGCTTCTGTGTGCCAGGCATTGTTCAAAGTGTTGTGTCCATAGCCATGCACAGAAATGAAGCTCTATCCACCCTGTCACTCAACTAGGGATGAGGTACTTGTGTTTATCATCTAATATATTAACCTCTCCTACTCCAGAGCATGCATCTGGGTCATGGTAGCCAGAGCACATAGATGGGTTTTCCCATAGTGTTGGTAGTAGTGGCTGTGCATTGACTATAATCTCATGACCATAGTCACGAGTGTAGAGATGGATTATTGATTCCTACCCAAGGAAGGGTAGTTGAAGGGTTATGTGTGATATCTTTTCCTGACCAGTCTGGGCTCTCAACCACATATATTTAGGGACTGAACCCCTTGTGAGGGGCATATTTGTATTAGTCAGGGTTTTTGATGAGGAAGATGAGGTAAAGGGATTGATTAGATATAAGGGTACTCGGTTGGAAAGATGCAGGAGGGCCAGGCTGCCTGCCAGGTCTGACTTCTCTGTCTTTGCCCACTCTGCTCTCTTGATTCTCCAGGTAAATGGGCTCAGTTAGGAGTTCAGTAGCCAGGTAGGGGTCTGGGAGGAAGGCGTTACTGTCTAGTGGGTAGTTGAGCTTGGTGGTATAGACTTGTCACCCTGACTATTTGGAAGGTTGAGAGGCAGAGGGCTTATGAGTTCAAAATCTACCTGAGTTGCAGAATGAGTTAAAGACTGGCATGAATAAATTAGGGAGACCCTATTTCAAAATTAGAAAAGAAAGGCAATAGAAAAGGAAAAAGTAAGGGTCCCTGGGTAAGTATTAATGATTCTGGGATTGGAGCTAACAGTAGCCTCTAGAGCAGTGGTTCCCAATCTTCCTTACTGCTTCGACCTTTTAATATATTTCCTCCTGTTGTGGTGACCTCCAGCCATAAAATTATTTTCATTGCTACTTCATAACTGTAATCTGCTGCTGTTATGAATCACAGTATAAGTATCTGTGTTTTCTGATAGTCTTAGGTGACCCCTGTGAAAGGGTTGTTAGACTCCAAAGGGGTTGCAAACCACATGTTGAGAACTGCTGCTCTTAATGACCACACAGTGTGGCTGGTAGCTGTGTTGTCCCCAGGAGTGACTGACATGTTTAAGCATCATGAGAACCCAAGCTAATGCCTCTAGAGAGTGTGATCCTGGCCAGATCAGGTATGGTGGATACTGGAACATTAGAGCTTACCGTGCCAGTTTTAGATGGAAAAATGAAGGTTTCAAGCCCACTGGCCCCCAAGTCAAGACTGAGACTAGAGAACCATGGGCAGAAATGACCTTGAAGGATGGACAGCACCCTCTGTAGGCCCATGCTCCCTGTCTGTCAAGGCGCCCTGTTACTGCACCAAGCACCTTTTTATCCTTGTGCCCTCTTTTTGGCCCAGAACACTCAATTTTGTTATTTTTCCTGAGGGCCTCTGGCTGATCCCCAAAACCAACAGCATGGGCTGCTAAGGAATTAGATTTATATTGAAGGAGACAAGGAGAGGCAGTGTTCCTGATGTTAAGGAACAGACAAATGTAGTTTGCAGTACTTCCCTGCAACCCAGGCCTGGATGCTGTTCCAAGTACAGTGATCCAGGGTTTGGGTGACTGCTGCTCTGATGTGCAGGTTGCTATGCATGTCCCTGCACAACGACCAAATGTGCTACTTGTTCCTGGGGTAGAGGCCATAACTGGAAAGTTCTAGAGGAAATGCAGGCTTTATGATTAAGCAGATACAGACAACTCTAGGCATGTTGTCTTGGAGAACTGTGCCCATTTGGCCTTTGGAAAGATCCAAATGATGTAGTCAAAGCCTCTAGACAGTCAGAGATAAGAGAGGGTTAGCCACTTGCTGCTTCCTTGCATAATGGCATGTGTGCACAGGACTCTGAAGATAGGAAGCCAGGTCTCATTCATTCACTCATTCATTCTATATTACTAAGTGCCTAGGTTCTGATGATACTGCAGTGGGCACAACAGACTGAAGGCCCTGCCCTCCCCTCAAGTAGTTAGGTTCTAGCAGGGTAAAATCCCTGCTCATGTCATCTAATGAGTGCCTTGGCAGAAAGAGCCAAGAGGGTGGTAGGGAGACTGTGAGAGTCTGTTGTCTCTGCAGCATGGGTGCTTAGTCACTAAAGGCATCACTGGGGAGGTGACTCTTAAACAAGGACATGAAAGAAGCTAGCGGGTTTTTTGAGAGAAGTGCATTCCAGTCAGAGAGAACTACAGGTGCCAAGCCCTGGGGCGGGGGCATGTCCTTTGCATTGGAGCAACATCAAAGAGGGCAGTTTGGCTGCCTAGTCCCTAGGAGGCCACTGCTAAGACTTTGGCACTCAACATCAGGAGCCACTAGGGGATTTTGAGCCTAGATGATACTATGATTTGAAAAGGGTCATTGTGCCTTTAAGAGGATAGGAGTAGGGGCAGGGGCAAGATGCTAGAAGAGAAACTGCTGAGGGTTCAGACCCATGGGGCTGTAGAAGGCAGCCATAGAGGTAAGCACATGATGGACTGTTGTGTTTTGAGCTCCAAGGACAATGCCTGGGAGAAGCCTACATCTGAAACTGCACAGCCTCCTGCTTGGTCCTGGGACAGTCCCAGACTGGGCAATCATATCCATATGATGCCTCTCTCCCAGACCTTGGTATTCCCTGCTTGCTTGCTTGGTTGGTTGTACATCTTCTATTGCCTTCCCTCCAGCCATGCTGAGAGCCAAGCAGCTCACACAGAGTCTGCCTGGGTTCAGATCCTGATGTTTGCTACTGCCTGGTTGTTACCTGACCTCCTGTGATGGTGCAGTTTGGTTTCCCCAGCTGGATGGTGGAGGTTGCATCAGTTCCCTGTCTCAGTGTGCTGGTAACATGACTGTCCTTTACACAATGCCTAGGCATTTTAGGTGATCAGTAGAGATCTGTTTTGCTTGCCACCATGCTGGTAGGATGTAGGGGAGAGGGTGTGGATGGAGTTTGGTTGTTGAGAGATCCTTGAGATCTGGTCACCATGCCTTGACATCACATATGCCTTCTTTTCTCCTTAAAACACCTTCTAAAACGGTTCGCAGAACCTCCTTTATATCCAGTTGAAGATGTTCAAGGTTACCCATCCAGTTAAATGGCTTTGGACTTAACTGAGTCTTACCCTCAAAGCCAAGGCCTTTCACCAGGAGACTATGTAATCCTGACCTCATGTGTGAACCTGCACACCATTCTTTCTGGAGTAATTCTTGCTTAGTATCCTGGTTTTCAGCAGTAAAATAAAGGTTGTCCTAGATAAACCCATTTCATTAGCACCGAGTTTTCATAGTAACTGTCACCTAGCACTAGTGAATGATATGGTGTAGATGGAAGAGATTCATTGAGAGTTGCCTTGCTTCAGTCAGGAAGCATCTTCCTTTGGCTCCAGACTTATGCTCTCAGTGACAGAGCTTGGATTTGATGTCCAGAAATGGCTCATCTCCCTCTGCCAGGCTCTAGGCAAAAATGTGAGTCCTGGACTTTCTCACAATGAAGGGAGACTGTAAAGTCTGTGCCCTTGCTCCAAGGGACTGGTTGTTTTTGTAGTAGGCAGGGTTCACTCTCTGCTTAATCAGTTACTGTTAAGCCTAGACTGTAAGTAGAGCAGATTCTGGAAAGTTCATGTATAACTCTTGCTGCCTGATGGAGACAGCAGAGAAATGCACAAGCTCGCTCACGTGTATTGGGATCCACAGGTCATCTTCACCAAAAGGCGTTTGAGTTTGGGGTGACCTTGCACAGAGAACTGAGCAGGGTCTCGTGGGACTTTTGCTTGGCTCTCTATTCAGCATGCTGCTGCGTTTGCTCCATGAGCAGAGGGGGCTCTTCCTGAGAACCTGACTCTGCTGATGGGGGAGGAAGCACCCTCGCTCAGCTGGAACTTGCTCACACAGCATTCAAAGCACAATGGTAAAGAGGGCCCCCCACTCCACAGCTGCCTTCTGGTTCCCTCCTGTGTGTTTCTCAGTCTCTGCCTCATCTTTGCTGCTGGCTGGAGAGCAGCCATGCCCACCACTTCTTTTGTTTTCATTGGGACTGCAAATTCCCTTGTTCCCTTCATGTAGAAAGCATCCGACTGATGGGCTGAAAGGCTGACCGTCCTTTTCATAGTCTGAGCAAATGTCACTACTTGTTGGGTCCCTGGTATGGAAATATGTCTGTGTGGCATAAGGAAGGTCCAGGACTCCCACCCACCCCCAAGGATACTGAGTTCTATGATGCTCAGGTCCCATCTGAAAATGTGTTACATTTGCCTGTAATCTCTGCACATCCTTCCATATGCTTTGAATTGCCTCTGGGTTATTCATAACTAGTACAGTATAATTGCCCTGTGATGGGTTGCTAGACTGCACAGCTTAGGGAGTTATGACAAGGATGCAACTCTGTCTATGCCCAATACATACACACACAGACAATTTAGCACTTGGAACGTGGACATGTGGAGCCTAAGGAGACAGAGGGCTAGTTGTATGTGGTAGCAAACAGGGTGCCTCGAGCATATCTGTCCTTTAATCTTCTAAACTGTTTTAGTGTCAGTATTAGCATTCCCAATGACACATAAAGAGAGGGGGCAGGAAACAGGCTAGAGAATCCAGTGTTAGCTTGCTCTGAATCCTAGGTTCTCATCCTCAGGGCCATTGTGAGGGTAACAGGACAGCAGAGTCTGTTGTGGGTCTGAGGGCTGCATACTTGAGCTGGGTGCTCCCTGGAGAGTGCTGCACTCAGAGATGGCTGGGTACAATAGACATTGTGTATCACCCACTAGTCTTAAGGTCTGGCTGGGGATTGAGTGGGAAAAACATCAGAGGGAAGGACTGTAGAACATCTACTAGCAAGGGACCAAAAGGAGGAGAGCAGCCATTCTGTGAGGAACTTCTTCAATCCTAGGAAGAAGTGGGGGAGGGCAGGGAAGGAGAGGAAGGGGAGTTATAAAGCGATAGGCTTGATGGGAAATAAGGTCAGTGGGTAGAAAGGCTGCCCATGGAGCCACCTGCCCTCTGGGATCCATCTATGTGAGCCTGTGTATCCTGAAGCAAGGCTGTGTAGGACCTTGGGCACAGACATCTCCATGGCTTCTATTCCCCATCTGTCTATTCAGAGATTGTTGTATGGAACCTAGTGGCTGGGGCCACTCATTCTGTGTGAGAGCAAGGAGCAGGGCACATTTGGGACAGTTCAGAATTATGGTACTGCCAGGCCCACTAGCAAAGGAAAGCCATGTGTTTATTTAAAATGCTACTAACGCTAATCCCTTGTAATGGCCAGGTCTGGGCCACCCTTCTGGGTGCCCCAGTCCCTATGAAGTGAGCTCCCAGCTTTAAGCAGAACAACCTAGTAGCTGAATCTTGGCATGTGTGACTTGATGGGGTTGCCCGAGACTATTTCTTTTTCCTGCTTTAGTTTTCAATTAACCAGGGAGTTTTCTCTTAATATTTAAATCTTAACGTTGTCTCTCTGAGAGGCAATATTAGTCAGTGTTGTGGCTGACTGACACTGTGCATTGAAGAAAATTAAGTGCCTAAGAATTATCTCAAAGTAATGATGTATTTATGCATTGTAGGTTATTTTGAGTTTCTAGAATGTTAAGAGTTGTTTAATAGGTTAATAGTTTCAATCTATTAACTTAATCTTTTCTTTTTGACTATTTATTAAAATATATCAGCGATATGTGACAGGAATGGAAGCATACACAATTTGGAGTGTTATTGAGGGGCAGACAATGGAGCAGGGATTGGAAACTTGGGCAGAATAGTAAATACAGGCCCCAGGCTAGTTCTCTGCTCTCCAACTTGAGGTCTCACTCCAGAGTCCTTTGGCACCCTCCCAGTCCCTCAGTCAGAAGTCTGTCATTTGGCTGGACGTCCAAAGGACACATTGTAGGAAGCAACTACTTGAGCATCATCCAGGAGAATTATAAGTTGACAGTGGGCACCAAGCCCTGGTAGTTTTCTCTTGGAAGGCGAGAACCCCTCCACTCTTTGTAAGATTAAGGTCTCTTTATTCCAGAAGACACCAAGGTAAAACACAGGCCAGAGCTAGGTTATAGAACCCAGCCAGCGCGGCCAGAACAAAAGGGGCCCGCGTCCCCACGTGCAGCCCCTTAAGAAGCTCCCTTACGTCACCCCGGCTTTCCTTCACCATGCCCTTCTGGGCGAGTCCCCGGGTCCACCTGGTACCTGTCCCAGGACTATTGGGCGGGGCTAGGGTGACTCCCTACAACTCTTCACTATCTCAGTCCTGCATAGATGCTAGCTCCACATCAATTTATCCGGTCAACAGCTGTTTTACTCTTCCCTCTTTTTCTGAGAGGTGAAAACTAAACCTGTCCAAATAGTTAAAAAAAAAAACCTCAGCTTTGGAGTCAGGCAGACCCTGGTAGAACCTTCTTTCTGTCATTAGGAAGCCCAGAGGCTCTTCAAAAGTCACGTTGTTATTCCTGTCCCTCCCTTCTCACCTGTAATATAGGAACTGCATACCTTGTAAGGTGCCATACAGGAATAGTGGGACCTGCTGTCCAGCATCAAGTGTCACACCTGGACACCACATCATAGCGATCTAATGCATCACCACTCCCCACACTGTGTGGTCTTTCTCATTG
Source organism: Cricetulus griseus (assembly GCF_003668045.3). Lineage (NCBI taxonomy): Eukaryota > Metazoa > Chordata > Mammalia > Rodentia > Cricetidae > Cricetulus > Cricetulus griseus. The sequence continues at coordinate 82,808,192 of NC_048595.1, read as the reverse complement.
TCTCAGCATCGCCACCAGCTTCACCTTTGCCCTGTGCACTGATGTGTTGGTGTCTAGTCATTTTCTGTTTGTATTGTTCTCTCAGCAGACCTTGGCTGCTCCCCACCAGGGCCCAGGCACAGAAGACAAGCACAGTGAGTGGACCTGTGGCCTCTGGATGTCTTTCAGAGTTGCGTGGAAATCACAGGTGCAGGTGAGGGCTTGAAGCAAGGCACATTAGAACGGAGTAAGCCTGTAGATTCCAGGGCCTAATCCTCACTCAGGAGTGTTTGCCATGATGTCTTAGTTTCTGTTTCTGTGAAGAGACACCATGACCATGACATCTCTTATAAGGAAAACATTTAATTAAGGGGGGACTTGCTTAGAGTTTCAGAGGTTCGATTCATTATCATTATGGTGGGGAGTGTGGTGGTGTGCAGGCATACATGGTGCTGGAGACGTAGCTGAGAGTTCAACATCTTGCAGGCAACAGGAAGTCAACTGAGACACTGGGTGGTATCCTGAGCATAGGAAACCTCAAAGCCCACCCCCACAGTGAAACCCTTCCTTCAACAAGGCCATACCTACTCCAACAAAGCCACATCTCCTAATGGTGCCACTCACTTTGGGGCCATTTTCTTTCAAACCACTACACATGGTAACCCCACACTCTTTCAGTTTATTACAGGTATCCATGTGTCACATTTTAGACCCTAGGGAGAATGATGCTTCATCTGGAAGAATAAAGATAAGCTGATAGTAAAAGAACACGGTTCATTCATTCACAAAATTGGCCTCCTTGTACCATCTCCTGCCCACAACACACAGAGGGCAGCATGTAAGAGACATCCCTCCATGTAGTTCTGAACATTCCAGAAGCAAGGAACCATCAGTGGTAACAAGGATTAGCTGTCCATAGAAAGGGCTTGTCCTTGTCCGAGTCTATGGGCTGCCATTGGCCTCCTCAATGACCAGGTTGTAGGCTACCCTCTGCTGTGTGCCACCTCTGTTCTGAGGACAGTGAACCAATGACACTGAGTCCTGTCTTCTTGTAGCTCACATTCTAGTTGGAGAAACAGCTGATGAAGTAGACAAAGAAACTATAGGCAGTGTTGGCTGGGAAAATACTCAGGAGAAAACAAATGAGTTCTGAGACCAGAACTACCTGGATTGTAAGTGGCAGCATCACTCTGTCTAGATGTCAAACACATTTCTCAGAGCAGTGGAGAGGAAAGACGCTGGCATGAGGACGTTGCAACCAGACTGGATGAGGGGTGTGTGTGGCTCCAAGTGGAGGGGTGGCTGAGCTTGTAAGGAAAGTTTCAGGAGACACTTTTCAGGTGGGATTTGTTGGTGGGCATGTTGGTGAGTGAGGGGAAGCGGCGTCGGGAGGACTCTGGAGTGGAGGCATGAAGTTCTGGAGGGTGGCTTCTCTGTCAGATAGTTAGAGGGAGAAAGACTGCATTTACAGGATTGTCTCACACCAGTGTCATGGGAACAGCATTGGCTTGTGAGGCAGGACTGTCTTCTTGTCCTGAACGACTGCTCAGCCTACAGTCTTGTTACATTTGAGACAGTTATTATGTACAGTCAAGTGGATACTTACGTAAATCAGACCACAGAGGGCAGACCCAAGCTGGGAGTATCAATCTGAGTTTTATCATCATATAGTTAATACTTAAATATGAAAGCTGGAGGCAGACATGGTCATGCATGCCTGGGCCACTCATGTTGGTGGAGGCTGAGATAGGTTCAGGAGTTGAAGGCCAGCCTAGGCTTCATAGTAAAACCTTGTCTGAAACAAACAAAAGTTTGAGTGTTCATGAGCTCACTAAAGGGCTATATGTGGATGGCCACAGAGGACTGTACTATTGCTCCTTGGGGTATGCTAGCATACAAAGGTGTGGGGCAATCAGGATTCCACAAAATATGCCAGAGTGGTCAGAAGGTGGGAGGCTCTCAGGTGAGTTCAGTGCAAAGTGTGGGAAAGGGTTGGGTGAAGGAGACTGCACCATCAGTGGCTGAAGACTGGGAAGGTACAGTTGTATTTAACAAACTAGAGGTCACGGGGCCTCAGAAAAGAGCTCTGGGGTTGCAGTGGAAACCAACAGTTTTATAGAATGAAGAAGTGTTGCCAAGGCAGGATCTGTGATAACCCACAGGAGGCAGTCTGACTCAAGTTATCAGCGGGAGGGCGGCTTGCTGGGGATTGGTGGACTTGATCTGAGGTCAGCCTCTGCAGCAGGATCATATGGCCCCCAAGGCATTCGGGCTGTGTTTCAGCTCATTTCAGATGTCTGCATCTGTATGCTCTGGAGTTAAACGTGGCTTGAGTCAGTGAAGTTTTATTCTGGAGGGAGTAAGCAAGGCACTGTTTGCATGCTGCAAGAGGAAGGTTTTCTCCCCTCACCATTAACACTGTTTTAAATGAATGTGCACCAGCATAAACGGCACCTTTGGAAGATATAGGCTGAGCGTAGGGGTGTAAGTGAACACACCCACCTTATAGCGAGCATACAGGGTTCACCTGTACAGGCTTTGTACATCTCAGGTAGAGAAACAATTTCCAGAAGCCTGACGTGGAATCACTGTGGGCCCAGGCACTTGAGAGGCTGAGGCTCAAGGATTAGTTGAGCTCAGGAGTGTGAGACTGGCTTGGGCAGCAGAGTGAGACCCCCATCTCAAAAGGCAAAAAGGTTTGCAAAATGAGTCTGAGGGAGTCAGCAGTAGCAGGGTTCAAGTCCAGGGAGTTGTCTCCATTTATTGGGACTGTGCAGAACATCATATGCAAGTGTTTTTGGTGGAATGGTGTAGAAATTGTATCTAAGAGCAACGTTGTCCAACTCAGGCATCTAGGATCACTTGGAACTTGTCCTCCAACATTCTCAGAAATTGCATGCCTTTGGCCTTGGATCTACTTGATGTTATCTTAGGCTGTGGGGTTTGTGATAACTGAACAACAGTAGAAGCCAGAATTGTTTTTACACTAAGTTGGATATCATTAAAAGTTTTATGACCTTGGGCATGTCCTTCATTCACCTGCATGCATTGAATTGCTGCTGTCTACTAGGCCTTGTGCTGGACTGGGTCTTCTTCTGTGCTTTGGGTTCCCCATCTGGCAGCAGGACTTGGAACTCAGGTGGAGTGGGTGTGTATGTACTCTTGAACTGCCACATGGCCTGGGACAATAAGCCAGGTACAAGATGAGCGAGCTCTGGGGCAAGAGGAGGACTGGATTCATAGACGTCTTGGAGCCATAGTTTCGGAATTGCTTCTCTACAGTGCTTGCTTCCTGTGGCCTATCAGCAAAGTACAGTAGTCTCCCCAACCCACTCCATTGCTCACAGTTTCACTTTCTGTGGCTTCAGAGCTATATCCAAAAATACTAAACAAAAAATTCCAGAAATACATAGCTTGTAAGTTTCTCAGTTCTCCAGGATGTTGTGAAATCCCATACAGTCCTTGTATGCCCAGGATGCCAGCCAGTGTATCCCACACTGTATGCCACCAACCCCTTCTCACTCGTGTTATCTTGGTTTTCATCTCAGCTGTTCCAGCTTGTGTCTAAGTAGCCCCGGTGTCACTCAGTAATGTTCCCAAAGTGCAGAAGTCATGATGCAAAGGAGAGCCGAGCACAGGTACAGTGGAAGGTCTGTGTGCCTTTGGTGCTATGTGGTAAAACTGTGGGGCACATAGAAAAAAATTTCAACACAGCCTATGCTTCAAGCATATACAGTAGGGAATCTTGAATATGTCCCTTACAGAGAAGAAGGGCCTGTTGCACCTCAGATTGGGTGGCTTAGAGTAACAGAGGTTTATTCCTTCAAAATCTTGAACCAGAAGTCAGAAATCAGTGGGCCAGCAGGTTAACACTCACTTGAGAGGCCATTGGGTGAAAATGTTTCCTGTTGCTTTTACAGCTGTCATTGATCCTTGATTCATGGGCACATCTACCTGGGTGTCAAATGGCTTTCTCTGGGACTTCTTGTGTTTCAAATATCTGTGCTCTCAGCAATACTTGCTACTGTTTATAGGACAGGTTCAGTTCCAATATCCTTATAGCTACAAACATCTGCTTTTTTCAAATAAGCACACATCCGGGACTGTGGAGATAGCTCAGTGGATAAAGTACTTGCCATACAGCACGAGGACCAGGGTTCAGATCTCAACAACACACAAAAACTAGATGGGCAAGGTGGCATGCCTGGAATCCCAGTACCACTTAAGAGGTAGAAACAAAATCCTCAAAGGCAGCGACGAGCCAGACGACTAATGGTTCTATGAGTTCTGTTTAGGGAGAGACCCTGATGGTAAAGTAAAGGGGAGAGTGAGCAAAGAAGAGCCAAAGTGTCAACTTCTTGCTAGCACCCCCCTACATACACATGTAAGCCCACATGTGAACATGCATACTCATACATACACATGCAGAAAAAGCATGCTCACAGATTCTGGGGTTAGGATCTAGACATGCCTTTTAGGGACGCTCAAGTCACCCTACTACAAGGAAGAAACTCAAATATCTGTATGTCAGGCAACAAAACAAAATTGCATCTATTGAAAATGGAGGGAATGGGATTTTAGAGTCAAACTCAAGGCCATCTTCACTGTCCCAGCCTCCTGGGTGCCTGTAAGCCTCTACAAAGGGACACCTAAGCCCTCGAGGAACACACTTGGAGAACCATTACCTAAGAGATGGGCAGGAGCTTTCAGCACCTCCTTGGGCAGGGGGCCCATTTGGTTTGGCCTCTCTCCAGGCAGTCCACACCCGAAGTAACCAGTGGGGAAAGCAGGTACTTACTGAGAAATACCCTTTTAGTGCCCATCTTTGGATTTTATGTTGAAGTGTGACTCGGGTTAAATATAAAATTCACAGCATATCTTGAGCAACTATTTTGTAGTTATCTATATATAAATCTATTTTACAGCGACACAAATAGAATAGATTATGGAGTGTCAGCATGTAGATAGATTCTGAGTGCTTTTCCACTAATATACCTAATGATTCGTGCTGAGAATATTCAAGGGCTCCACTGTACATTTAAATGGATATAATTAAAATAATGAGCTCTATTTTAAAAAATGATATATGAAAAAAAATTTTAAAGAAGTTGGAAGGAGCTGCACCACTAATTCAAAGTGATCTAAGTACTTGTGTGATGCCGTTGTTATTAGGACATCTAATTAAATGCGGAGAAGCTGAGGAAAAGAGAGGTTTGGGCTTGTAAATCTCAGTGCAGGAGTCGGGGAAGAGATGGAAGCTGCCCGTGTCCTTAGCACCACAAGCATTTTCGGAAGGGGAGCCTGTGGCTCTGTGCCATGCCATCGCACACACCTTTGGTGAGAAAGTGGCTCACACGATCCCCATCCATAGACTGAGTCAGGGGTCAGGCTGCTCACACAGCTGCAGCTGGATTTCCAGAGCAAGCTATGACTTATTTAGAATGTAGCAGGGATGGGTGGCAGTGAGGGGGGAGGCTGTAGGCAGGTAAGGACTAAGAGTCTACCTGCCCTTGGGAGGAAGTAATTCTCTCTTCCTCCCTCCAGAACCCTGGTGGTTTGGCTGGAGGTCCCAGGGGTCAGAAGATGTGACCTGGAGTCCTGAGTTGGCTCTGTTCAGGGTTAGACTCAGGAGTACCCCTGTGGTATATTTCCACCCAGGACTGTTGCAGAGTTGGATGTCTACCTTAAGCATGGATCCACCTGCTGTCTCAGTGGGCCCTTGTGGGTCACAGCAGGCAGAAGTCCCAATGCCTATTTACCAGGAGGTACATCTTCTCTTGATCATTAAGCAAGTACAGCATTTATGGGGCATCTACTGTATGCCTGCTGTATGCTGGAGATAAGGCGTTACCCAGACAGCTCTTAAGAGATGTACAATTGGGTGAGTCATTAATGGACAAGACATTTTCAGATAGCGGCCAGGGCTGTGAAGAAACTAGAACAAGGTGATGATGGAGAGGCTGGACAGTGTGCCAAAGAGAATTCATAAATGTGCCCAATCACTTTGAGAGTCACCTGTGGGAGGGAGATAGGACTTCCACAGAGGAATTATGACTACATAGTGCTAGGAAGGCTTCATGGTGGCAAGAGTAGCATCAGTAACCAATGTCATTGTCATAATGATAACTACTATTTGAAATTCGAATGGGCATCCATTGCAGGCCAGTGCCCCAGTTAGAACCCTTACAGATGTCCCCACCCATCCTTGTGTCCAACTAGGATCGTCACATAACAGACATGGAAACGAAGGCTTGAAGGGGGGCTTTTGACCAACATTGCAGTGTACATGGGCAAGCAGATTAGAGTTACGCAGTCTATCTGACCAACAGCTCCTCTTACCCACACTGAGTGGCCTGGAACTAATGAGGACCTTACGATCAAGAAGGGACATGGTGTCTGTTCGGGGTGGGTAATGGTCCTGAAATTGAGAACATGGTGGAACAAGCTGGGGAGGAGATGGTGATGTTCTTTTCTGTCCTATTTCTGAGCTTAGCAACCCTTGGAGAGATCAGGCCTTGGCCAGGTCTTTGGCAGCTCCCTTCACGTCTAAAAATGTGACTCACGGCCACCTTTCATCAATCAATGTGTTCATTTCTTTCTCATAAGGTTCTTGGGTTCTCACTCCTACTTCTCAATAGTGGTGGAGCTGGGGTTTGGAGATCCATGGGTTAAATTCACTGTAGTCCATGTGCTAGCATATATGCCATGTAAGAGTCTTCCATGCTCTCTGTATTAGTCTGTTTTCTGTTGCTGTAATAAAATACTCAAGACTAAGTAGTTTATAAAGAAGAGAGGTTGACAGTTTTGGAAGTTGAAGAGCCAGTATGAATTCAGCTTCACCATGACCTAGTATAAGGTCATTGTTAATGGGCCAAGTACTCTGCTAAGTGTTTTTTGTGTATTCACTGATTAGATCCCATGTGACAACTCTGTTATCTGTGCTTTCAGATGAGGAGACCCAGACTTCAAGGTGAGGGGTTGAGTAGGGAAGTAACAGCTGGCCTCTCCCCTGCTTTCCTTGAATAGTGGTAGCAGACTGCTGGGTGGGTAATGGAATACCAGGCACAGTGTTTCACCAGGCTGTCATGTCAGGGGTCAAATGGCTTAGGCTCTGGGGAGAGGCCACTACCAGGCTCGCAGGCAACCACTGTGTCCTCTGTTGAAAAGAATAACTTTTGTTGTGGGGGCAGTATGTTATAAAGTGTGTAGAGGTCAGAGAGCATCCCATGGGAGTCAATTCTCTACTTCTGCCATGTGAGTCCCAGGGATGAAACTTAGGTCATTGGGCTTGATGACTAATTCCTTTACTGGCTGAGCCTTCCTGCTGGCCCAAGAGTGCTTTTATAAAGTCCCTAGCCTCGTCATAAAGGTTCCACCAAGGGTATCTCATTTAACATTAATTACTTCCTAATATTCCAGCCCCAGAAACAGCCATGTTTGCAGTTTGGATATTAATGTTTGAATTTGGGAGTGGGTGGTCACAGTTTGTTCCAGAATAGTTCGCCAGTTGCCTTTCTCTGTGCCTCCCTTGTAAGCAGGCCCTCAAGGATTCTCTCTTTGCTCAACCTTTGCTCCTCTGGGAGCAGCTGCAGCTGGAGAATCAGCTTATGCAATGAAACCATTGCTCCTCAGCTATTGTAGCTTCTGAGACCCAGAGAACAGGGCTTCTGTGGGTCTACACAGCAGGGTCCAGGTGGATCCAAGACCAAGTCCTAGGCCCTGCCTCCCAGGTCCCCATGCCTTCACAGTGTCCTCTTTGCTTTTCATGTGTCCAGGCCTGAGCATGTCTTGAGTCTAGGCTTCTCTGAGAAGAAGGAAGGACCAGGCATGGTCAGGCAGTATCCCTGGGCCTGGAATGAGATTTGATTTTCATTCTGTGCCTCCCAAACAGAAGTCGTGAGGATAGTTTGCCTACTGAAAGGATGTGGGAGCCCATGGAGAAGAATGTTGAGTGGCATGGGTGTGGGTGCCAGAGCCCACGCTGCTTGTGTTTGTCTGTGCCTGTCTTTGTGACCTTGGCAAGTCATGGCTCTATTCCAAGCTACAGAATGCACTCAGTTTCCTGGCCAGTTCCATCATCTGACCTCGGTTCCTTGAGGATGTTCTCGAATGTTTGGAGAGCATCCCCGTGCCAAACCATTGGCTCCCTGACACCCTCACCACGAGAGCCTCTTGGGACTGGTGTTTTCCCATCTAAAGTGGGAGTAGAGAAGAGCTTGGATGTGATCTGTGGTCCTGCTGCCAAGGAACAGAAACAGCGAGATACTTGGCATGCTCTGATCACGCTGCTCGAGTGCTGTTGGCAGACCAGACCCCAGCTTGGCCTGGGGCTTCTTAGAAAGAGAGTCTCAGGCACAGGCCCAGGCTGCCTGAACCAGACCCTGCATCTATGAAGGCCCCCAGCTTAAAGTTGGACAGGAACACATTTCCAATAGCAAGAGGTGCCCTTTGAAGTTCCTTGTAACTCTAGTTGTACAAATGACCTCCACTTACCCAGATGTAAAATGGAGCTGGTGTGGGAGGCCAAGGAGCCCTTCTTTACATTCAATACAGAGCCTTGTTGTAAGTCTGTATGGTGCTAAGGGCTGGTGGGTTCCTGCGTGCCAGTGGGCCATTGTGGATGCCCTCTGAACAGTCTCTCTTCTCTCCCAGGGAGCGCTTGAAGCGCAGTCAGAAGAACGCCAAGGTGGAGGGCACGGAGCCAGTGCCTGCCGAGGCCTCGTTGAGTGCTGAGCAGGGGACGATGACGGAGGTGAAGGTGAAAACGGAACTACCAGATGACTACATTCAGGAGGTCATCTGGCAGGGTGAGGCCAAGGAGGAGAAGAAGGCCGTCGGCAAGGATGGAACTGGTGATGTGCCTGCCGAGATCTGCGTGGTGATTGGTGGTGTCCGCAACCAGCAGACCCTGGGTGAGTGGCCTGAGTGAGGACAGGATCAGGGTAGAAATATGTGGCCAGAAAGAGGCTGGCATCTCTGTGAGAGAAACTTGTGTGTCTTGTTCTGCCCCGGGGAGAGAGCTGAGCTCCTGCAAGTTCCCTTTGCATATTGAGTTCTAGCCTGGAGAGTTCCCTTTCTTCCTGTAGTGACAAGAACCCATGCTTCTGTCAAGCCTTGGTTGAGGTCAAATATTTAGAATGTCTGCTGACCCAATGAATCCATTACACCTTGAGGCCCCCAGGCTCCTAGTGGGGGACCAGCATAAGCCCTCACTGCTTTCTTGGTATCCTGAATGCATGTCCTGTCTGCCTTGTCCCTGGCTTGACTGGGAACTTTGGGGGATATTCCCAGTGCTGGTCCTGGTCAGTTTTTGGTCAGTGACAGGTAGGTGCCTTCCCGTGCTTGGAAGAGTCCAGTAATAACCTGCTCGAGGGCTCAGATGGCCACAAGGCCTGACAGGCTGACAGCATATGTAGAGACAGCCTGCAGGATACAAGATGGGGATTGTGTCCAACTGCCCTATGTACAGTGGGCAGCTGCTCCTACACTCAATGCCTCTTAAGAGTTACCTCAAGTGGGGACCTGGGCTCAGCTCCGCCAGATCTCTACACAGATCCTGTGCCCAATATATGAACATATTGGTGTGAATTCTTTTGGCTTTCAACATTGGCTCTCAGAATGGATTTTGAATCTGCCAAACAAAACATATTGGTGGCTTAGCATTGTTCCATGAGCCACAGCTTTGAATCCTGCCATCCAGAACAGCAGCCACAGCACCGAGATCCTCCATTGTCCCTCTGATCATCCCAGACCTCTCATTACAGTGCTCATCCTGTCATCCTGTCTGCTCTTCCTTCTTCCCCTTCTAGGAATACCTACATCCATTTCCCAAGACCAGCATGTCCTTCAAGGCCAGTTCTAGGGCCACCTCCTTCCTTCTCTGATCTCCCATGGTCAGAGGGGTCTACGTGGACTGTGTCTGCCCCTGCCAAGTTTGGGAGCCCCCTAGAGGTTGGATCTCTGGGACCTGCCTGATTTCTGATCCTCGTTCCTACTCCACAATGCCTACCAAGGTGCCAGCTTGTGGGGAGTTGTGTTAGTTGTGGTACTGTCAGTATGAGGCTACAGTAATGAAGGGTCTCGAAAGTAGTAGATCTTACGAACTCAGAACCCTAAAAATTTATTTCTTCCTAACACTCTGTCCACCGTGACTCACACGGGGCTCCACTTGTCTATAGACTCTAACACAAGTTAGCCATTTTCACAGATGACCAGATGGCAGAGGATAGAAAGCACTAGATGAATCCAAGCAGGCCATTGATTGCTAGAGTCAGAAGGGAGAGGTATTTACAGCTGTCAGACCAAACTATTCATATGACCCCACCTCAACTGAGGGGGCTAGGAGGTACCCACATCCTCAGGTCACTATGAAGGACAATTTGGCATAAGGAGATGTTTAGTGGGGAACCTTGCCTGACCTCTTCCCCTCAGCATTTACTCCCCAAAGCCAAGGACCAAGCTTCCTCCTCTAGGATTTGTGAATGGAGGAGAGAACGTGTTCTTATTCTCACTGAAAGGGATATGTCTGTACTCTTTAAGGCCAGCAGCCATTGCCGCCCTTCCCCAGATGTCCTGTGAAGGGAAACTGAGTGCAGGTCCAGTCAGGGAGCCTGAAGCAGGCTAAGCCAGTGGCCCACACAGTGGAGGCCCTGGGTCCTTAGGCCTTCTACTAGCCAGAGGTACTCATTTCCCTCTCAGCTGCTGCTCAACAGCCAGGTCTTTGGCCTCAATGTCCATTAGTGTCAGTCCTAACAGATGAGGATACACCCTGGCCACCTCATGGATGTGGGAACCAAAACATTAGTGGACAGAACAGTGTTGACCAAGGTAATCATATCTGTGGTGCCTGTGATAGGGAGCACATCTAGGTTCTCTGACTCACAGTTTGAGGCCACTGTGTACTACAGTGCCCAATATACAGACTCATGGGCTATGCGAGGACGTAGTAGGATATGTGCTAAGTGCCTGGTGCTGTGCCTTGTGATGGGTGGACAAGCTCTTGGTAGTATAGCTGAGTGTTGGCAATTGCAGTTGGAATTTTCTTTGGGTTGCCAACCAGCAGAGACTTCTTGTTAATTATGAAAGCTCAGACTTTAGCTTAAGATTGTCCCGCTAGCTCTTATAAGTTAATTAAACCTGTTTCTATTCATCTACATTTTACCTCGTGGCTTTTCACCTTTCTTTCATTCTGTATGTCAGACTCCCTCCAGGTCTCATTGGCACCTTGAGTGTCTCCTCCTACTTCCTCTCTCTGTGCCCAGAAGACCAGCACTATACAGGATCCAGACACCCTGTGTATTTCCCATCTTTACATGGATTTTTTCCTGTTTATTACTTTACTCTCTCTTTAAAGACTTTATTATTTTTAAACTATTTTTTCTTATGACTATACCCATTTTCTTTCTTAAGTACCTACGCATATTTTTAAACTCACTGTAACCTATTTAGAGGGTTTTGTTGTTGTTGTGTTTTCATTCTGGACCTTCTTTATTGTGCACCTGTAGTGTTCTCTGACTGTGTGAGTCAAACATTAAACTCTAAGTGAAAGCAAGATCCTCAGCTGTATGGCTCTAGAAGTTGGCTCCACCTCCTCCTTGGGTCTGTTAGAGCCAAGTCTTATGCCCACAGGCCTGGCTGAGAGCCGCATTTAACTGCCCCAGCTCTAGGAAGTTGGTGCCTACACTATGGCAGGTGATTTTACTTGGTTTGTTGTTTCTACTTAACATGCTGGCTGCTTAAGTGCTCTCTGTATGGCAGAGCTGTGTCTCTGTATGTTCTGAGCACTGGGTTACTAGGAAGCTGTGTAAGGTTTTTTTTTTCCCAGGCTTTTTCAGGCCCTACATGTAGAAATATGTTCCTCACCTTGGGCGCCAAAGGCAGCAGGCTTTCTTGGACCATCACCCCCCAAATCATGACACAGACACTTATTGTGAATTCTCAGCCTTAGCTTAGTCTTGTTTCTAGCTAGCTTTTTTTTCTTAAATCAACACATTTCTATTAATCTATGTGCTGCCCCGAGGCTTGTTTACCTCATCTACATACTGTCTATCCTGCTTTCCAGTTTCTTCCACATCTGGCTGGCTGGTCCCCTTTTCTCTCTGCCAGCCAGCCCCACCTATCCCTCCTCTGCCTAGCTATTGGTTGTTCAGCTTTTTATTACACCAGTCACAGCAATACATTTTTACACGGTGTACAAATATCCCACAAGAGGTGATGTAAAGTACCTCTTTGGTACCTGCATTTCTCCTAGTCTAAGAACTAAGTCAGTGTGATATGGACTGGGGGTTGGGAGTGAGAAAGCAAACCTTCTAGGTTGACCTCCAAAACTCAAGTCTTGAATAACTTGGGTAATTTCCCCATAACCTTCTCTCAGCACACCCTGGTGAAAGAAGTTGTAGGAGCCTCAGAGTTGACCTCAAGGCAAACTACTATTTGGAAAGCTGTGCCACAGAGGACCATGTGGCTCCTCTCTTGTCCTGAAGGCAGGTTCTCCTCCTTGATGTGTGATTTGTGCAGAAGTTCGGGCTATCCTAATCTTGTCACCAAGCACGAAAGTCATGGGAAGGACCCAGTGATTGTCTGTTTTGAGGAAAGCAAACTCATCTCTTGCTGGCAAGTGAATTTTACCTGAAGCCCCAGTCTCACCCTTGGCTGTGGAGAGTTCAGTGTTGAGGGTCTTGAAGAGTGAATGGTTGACTGTTGGAGTCTGTGCAGGGTGTGTATCTGGACAGTGGGGCTGTGCATACTACCACTTAACCTGACCCCATCATTTTATAGGGAGGCAAATCTTGTGGAAAGCAGGAGAGTGCTTAGCCACACAGCACACTGGTGGCATATTACTCCTGTTTTAGAAAGCCCACTCTCCTGATAGTATCTGCCTTACCCCTGCTTTTGAGCATAAGTGAAAGGGGACAGACAGTGTTAGTGTGTGCACCTTCTGTGCACTGGTGTCTGAGTGTGCTGAGTTCATGCTCCTGAGACACTTTGCAGCAAGCATTTGCGTTGCTTGCCCAGCACACTCTGGGCTCAGAAACAGGCTCTGTTACTGAATAGAATAGTGTCCCTGTTCATTCACACAGCTCTGGGCATTGGAAACCTCCCCAGGTCCTCACTGGACCTAAGCCATCAGATGGTTTTTCCAGTGACACCAAATATCTTCCTTGGAGGAACCAGGGTCATGGCCACTTGGATGACATTGACTGGTAGAATCCTGCTGTAGGTGCCTGTGCCCAGAAGGCTGGCTGCTGCCTAGAGACAACCTGTGCTGGGAAGAGCATGTCTTGCTCTTAGCATGTCAACGCAGTTACAACTGGCGTAGGATTTATGGGCCAGGCCCATGGTTCATTTTTTTAGCAAGAACGAGTTGATATTGAGCTTGACAGTGTTGTTAGATAAAACCAGAAGTGAATGGATGAGTTAATAGATGCCTTGCCCATCTAACAAGCTATAGGCACAGCTCTCCCCTATAGCCTGGGGAGGGGCTGGAATATGAGGTGTCCGCTCCTTTATGACAAATGACATATGCAGATATCACTGTTGCCACTCCCAGTTCCATGTTCATAATAAGCATCACTAACTAACCCATGTACGTTATTCTATCAGTGTTCCTCAAAATCCTCAACACAGCACACTGCCAGGTGGCTGGAATCAGAAAATTGGAAGTGGAAAATCTGTTTGCTAACATTGTGCTAGATGGAAATAAAGAAGGCCAGCTGGGCTTAACACAGTTGGGACATCATTGTGGACTACTGTCTGGTCCCAGCAGATAAGGATGGCAGGCACACATCCTAGTTTTCAAAATGTACCATCAGTCCAGTGAGTACTCTTCTCTACACTGTGGAACCAGCCAGAGGCCGGGTGGCCCAGTAAGGGTTCACATTCATGGAGACAGAGCGAGTAAACAGTCTTGCCTACGTTGGACTCTGCTTCTTGTGAAGTCTGAACCAACCAAGTCATTTCCAGGTGTTAACCAGTGTGGGAAAGGACACAGGCAAGCCAAGGACTATGTGTCCTAGAGACTCAACAGAGCCTGTAGGGAGATGGAGGCTAGATATCCACAGGCTACAACATCTTAGGACACTAAACATACATATTCCAGGAGGCCCAACCAGTATGGAGTGGCCACCAGGAAGTCATTTGTGACAGAAATTGTTTGGTAACCAAAAATTACCTGTGAGGGAATGAGTTTCTTGTCCTGGAGATGGGCAAACAGAGGAAGCATAGTGGCCATCCAAGCTACAAGAGAAGAATCAAGGGTCAGATGGAAACTAACTTCTGCAGGGAGGTGTCCTCGGCAATGAACAGGTACACCCAAGGGGGAAGGACAGTTTATACACACACAACACATGGACACACACACACACGTGCATGCATGAGTATGCATGCCTGCAAAGCCATCCTGGGAGGGGGAATGAAGGAGGAAGAGGGAGCCCCAGTCTGTGGCTCTGGACAGAGTAATGAGTTCCATAGCTACTCAGACACAGCCACATGACAAGTCCAGGAGGTGAAGGTGCCAGGTCCTACTTGGTAGTGCCAGCTGATAGTAAGTTTTCCTATTTCAATAGGCTCTTGGCAGGTCTTGGTGCCTGAGCCTGCCAGAACCAACATTTAGTTGTTTTTTCCGCCTTTTTTTTTTTTTTTTTTTTTTTTTTTTTGCTACAGCCACGAGAGGAGTAGTAGTTCTGGCTGCCCTCCTGGCCCAGTTTCCTCTGCTATTGACTCTGGGTCTGGGGTAAACTGGGAAAGGGCCTGGGTGGAAAATCCTTGTTGGAAAGGGATCCTTGCTGTAAGTTAGGAGACTTGGGGTCCACCCCACTGTGTTTGGAATGTTCGATGGTTTAAATCTGCAGGATTGTTAGGATGAGAGGGAAACAATAGTTGTGAGAATCTTTAAAGGTGTGCTAAAACATAATATAGGTTCTGACATCAGGGGAGGCCTTGGGGCATTGACACCTCCATGGTGACTGCAGTGATGAGAGGAATCCCACAGACTGTGCATCAGATACCTTCAGTTTAGTGCCTCCTGAAAGAATGTCTTTCAGTTTTCATCAATTGCAAAGGTTATAATTCCTGGAATATTGTCTTGTTTTTTAACAGTAGAATTATGGAAATAATCACAATGCCACTGCTATTTAGGACCCGCCATTGTCACTTTAAAATGGCATATGAACAAGCTCATCTTTAGCAGACAGAAATTTTATATCTTCCTTTTTTCTCCTTGAACTCCTATTTCTAGTCCACTTCCCCTACGGGGTTTTATCCTAATGTAATATATTTTTTATGCTTGAAAGTCTTTTATTGATCACTGTTTCACACTCATCTGCCACAACAAGAGGTACATAAACTGAAATAGAAATTTCTGGAGGAAAAAAATTTCCTGGGATCATAAAGCCCTACATTTTAAAACCTTTTAATTTCTTCCCCAGATTGAGTTGTGATTAGCATGCAAATTGTCAAAAACAAATTTAGATAAATAGTAAGTATAAAAATAAAAAATTATCAAAAGCACACTTCTTGATAAAATGGATAAGGCGTTCTTTCTTTCTCAATCAGCTCATCTATCTGTGAATTAATATTTCTTACTGCTAGAATGAGACAGGACTTTGCCTTCGTTTCATGGTGATTTTCAGTGTTTGTGGGGAAGGTTGCTTGGAGGACTGGAGTATGTGACCAGGGAGCAGAGACCATGGGGTTTGTTTCATGATGTCACTTGATTCTTTGAACTTCTTCCAAGATGTAAGCCAAAAACCACATGAGGGTTTATCTTCAGACAGTATTTTTAATGGCCTCTTCATTTACAGCTCTGTTAGGGGTGTGTGTGTGTGTGTGTGTGTGTGTGTGTGTGTGTGTGTGTGTGTGTCCACATGCAAGAATATGGGCATAAAGTCAGTGTGGGGTGTCTTTCTTACTCTCCACCTTTATTTTTGAGACAAAGTCTCTTGCTGAGCCTGTAGCTCACCTATTTAGTTAGACTGCTTGAATCTCCAAAAATCCTTCTGTCTTTGTTTGCCATTTCCAGCAGTAGGATTACAGCTGTGCAGCACCACACCTGGCTTTTGTGTAAGTGTTGGGGATCCTAACTCAGGTCCTCATGCTTGTACAGCAGGCACTTCACCAACTGAGCTGTTTCCCCAGCCCCTCCATCTTTATTCTGAGTGAAAGGGGAGAATTGGAAATCCCTGAATGAAGGACAGGAACTGTCCCCAGTCTTTTGATCCAGTCACTTCTTTGTGTTCAGGACTTCAGCGTTGACCTGCCCTAGGGAAAGCACTGGCCCTATGAAAGGTTAGCACTGGCAGTTAGCACTGGCAGGATGGCCCTCTTTGGTAACTGGGAGAAGCGTTGACCTGCCCCAGGGAAAGCACTGGCCCTATGAAAGGTTAGCACTTAGCAGTTAGCACTGGCAGGATGGCCCTCCTTAGTAACTGGGAGAAGCTGGAGGAGAGATTGACAGAGGAGACCAGTGGGCAGTTCCTCCACCTGTTCTGGTTCATTAGGTTTAGGGGAAAGTGCTTTCAAATTGACAGCAGAGAAACAGTTTTCTTAAAGCCACTGTCCTCAAGCGCCCCTTTTAGGAGACACTACTCCAGAGGATGTTCATTTTGAGGCCAAGCCCTTGAGAGCCTTTGGAATCCCACTTGTCACAACTTATCACTCCAAATCCTGACTTTATCATGTTCTAGGACCAGCTGCTATGGTTTCTGGGAATTGAGGGGGTAGATATCCATGGGATACCCATGAGATATCCATCTCCTTTGCCTGTCTATCATTTTATATTTTGTCTAGATGTCCAGTCTTCTCTAGGGATGGCAGCTGGGTATACACACTTAGTCAAGGGTCCTACCCACATTTCCTCTCTTTAGAATACTACCTCCTCTTCTGGGTCCCTCATGCATCCCTCTCCCACAAGCCAAAGCCTCTGCCAGGGATGTAGCCAAGTGCTAGGTGGGAGCTTCTGACAAGGATCTGTTTGTGTCCTGGGAGCCATCTTTCAGCAAAAGCGAGAGCAGGGACAGGGATGGGAAAAGACTAAACTGGGCAGGCAACTCCTGCCAGCCCTTCCCTTCAGAGCAAGAGAGCCCCTCCCAGATCTGAGAGTCCTTTGAGTGGCATCAGGTCTGGTAGGGACTCTTGCTCTGGAGGAGTGGCCTCACCACTAAAGAGAACATAGCTTTATGGCTGTGCTGGCACCCTGGAGACTGACTTTGACCATGTTTCCTCACCAGCCCCAGGCCTGGGCACCTCCAGGACCATGTGCTCACCAGTCATCCAGAGGACTGAAAGGGTGGTGGGGAAGGGAAGCAAGGCCTGTACCTGCTCACAGGCGCTGCCCTGAGGACTTCACCTGTGAAGTTGATGGTGTGACACTCGGTTCAGCAGAGCTGAGCAACCTTGGGTCAGGTTGTGTCACCCCCTTGTTCCTCCTCTCTGTTGAAAAATGGAGCTAACAGTTCCGCCTCTTCTCTGGAGCTTTGAAGATGTGTTAAGCTAATGGGAGAAGCCCCCGAGCTGGCACCTTGTACTCCCCCCAGCCCTACAGCCTGGAAAGATTCTTGAGTGTGCCTGCTTCCAACTCTGCTCATCCACCTGTGTGTGGTCTGAGGCCAGCTCTGTTCTGAGATGTCCCAGGTGACAGCCACTGCAGTGTTTCACACAGAAGCCAGCAAATGAGGAAGCAATCAGGATAGGAGTCCCAGGGCTGGGGTGGAAGTGGGGATAGGGGATGGGAGTTGGTGTGAGCTGACAGTATGGGAGGCATTCCTCCAGTGTCCCAGCACCAAAAAGGGTCTGTGGTGGCATGACAGGTAGACAGAGGTCAAAGTAGGCATGTTATGTGTCTCCTTCAAGGATCATTTTACTGGAAAGTTTTTATTAGGGGTGTGTGTTATGCCCATGTGTAAATGAAAATTCCAAGAAAATAAAACCTGGGGGGGGGGCTGCTTCTGTCCTCCCAGCAGCCCTAGAGAGCACATGAATGACCATGGTTAGTGTTTGATGTGTGTGTGTGTGTGTGTGTGTGTGTGTGTGTGTGTGTGTGTGTAGGCCACAGGACAATCTCAGGCACTCAGGTATCATTCCTCAGGTACCACATCATTCCTTTTTTTTGGATCCATTGGCCCAGAACTCACCAAGTGAGATAAGCTGGCTGTCCAGCCAGCACTGGGGATCTATTTGTCCAGTGCAGGGATTATAACTGTGCACCACAGTATCTTTTATGTGGTTTACTTGTAAGGTTAATACTACACCAGCTGAGCTGTCTCCCCAGCCCTGTTTATTTGTTTTGAGAAAGGGCCTGGCTCTTTAGCTCAGGCTGGCCTATGATTCACTAGGTAGTATAACCAGTTAACCTTGAACCTGCAATCCTCCCACCTCAGCCTCCTGAGGTCTGGGATTATAGGTATGTGCCACCTCACCCAGCTGCCAGCACAAGTGAGGAGGTTGCCACATGGCCCTGCCTACTCTTACTGATGTCAGATAGAGAGATTGAGGCCCTGGTAGCCCAGGTGCCTGGCCACCCCCTTCCCCCAGCTGGCCTTGACCCTAAGCTCAGTCCTTCTCCAACATTAAGGGCTCTTTCTGATTTCTTACGTAATTCAGATGGAAAAGCTCCAGAAGGCAGCCCCCACGGTGGATCTGTTCGGAGCCGGTATTCAGGGACCTGGATTTTTGACCAAGCTTTGAGATATGCATCTGGTACGTGATGGCTGAGGGATGTGGCCTGATCGGGTCAGCATGGAGGGTGGGCACAGCTGGCCATGGCTGCCAGCTGCATACTCTGAGCAAGCAAACTCTGCTAGTATCTCAGGGCCTAGGGGCCACCTCCCCCACTCCCCATCCGGCCATTGTGAGCAAATCTTGAGTCTACCCTCAAGGGATGACAGGACATCTGGAAATCTGGTGGTCTAGACTCTGTGCCATTTCAGCAAGACTTCCTATGGGTCACCGACAGCCATGGGAGATGAATGTCACCACAGCCACCTGTGTTTGGTAGCTTCCCTGCAGGACTTCCTAGCCTGCAGCAGCACTGTGCCTTGTGTCTCACCAACATAGGGTCATGTATTGAACACTTTCTGTGTCTCTGTTGGCTGTCACCCTCCTCCTCCTCCTGTGCATTCCGAAAATCTGGTTCTGAAGAAAACACTTGAAATGCTGATGGTAACCATAGCTGTCACTTACTGAGTGCCTGCTGTATACCAGGCCTTAGCTAAGGACTCACACTTAACACCACTTCTCATTCCCATGGCTGTTGTTTCACAGAGAGGAATCTTGAGAGTTTTCCTGACTGGCTCTCAGGAGTTAAGATTTAGACCTAAGTTGGTTGCCCTTACTGCTCAGTGAGGCCACCACTCTCATGGGCTTCTCATTTCTCTGCCCATTTAACACATTCTACCTACAGGGAATCTGGAGCCTGGGAACTGAGGGTGATTGGAAGATGAGTTTAGGAGTCACTCCTGCCAACATATGGTGCTCATCATCACTCTGTCAGGGGTGGCGAGATGGTCAGCAGCTTCACGCAAGGCAGCATGAACCCTCAGCTCTCCACAAGCAGAAGAGATGGTTTGCCTTAAAATCACTGGTTATAAACAGTATTGACTCTGTAGACTGCACTCCTCACTCCAATTGGGCCAGGGTCCCACCTCAAGCCTCCAGGTCCTACCCTGGCTGTCACAACACCATCACCAAGTTATCCCTGGGCCTGCTGACCTCTCTGCCCTCCATTAGATGGAGGCAAGGGATCACATCTATCTCACAGCCGAGCCTCAATGCCTGGCCATCGCAAATGCTCAATAAATCCTTGGTTGGTGGAAAGAAACTGTTAGAGTGGGTGGAGGTGCCAAGAAGCAAGTCAGGAAGTTATCACTTGGTGATTGATGAGTATAGCAGCAAGCCACCATGAAATACTTAGTCCTCGCTGTGTGCCAGCTCCAGAGCTGAATGCAGAGAAATATGTGTGCTGTATTGTTTCATGTTTGTGTCTTTCCCACTGTGGCAGGGTGATGTATATGTAGAGCCCTAAAAGGCAAACTGCTCAGTGCTGTGTGGCCTTAGGATGGCAGTGGCCCTGAAGTAACTCATAGTAACACGAGCACTGGCCACTGTCTCCTAGAATAGTGATTCTCAACCTTCCTAGTGCTGTGACCCCTTAATAAACTTCCTCATGTTGCGGTGACGCCCAGCCATAAAATTATTTTTGTTGTTACTTCATAACTGTAATTTTGCTACTCTTAATGAGTCATAATGTAAATATCGGATATGCAGCAGAATAGCTGATATGGGACCCCTGTGAAAGGGTTATTTGATCACCAAAGGGGTAGCAACCCACAGGTTTAGAACCACTCCCTGCCCTAGTACTTTCTCTGTGCCAGTGGCTCCTTGTGCTGTCTGTGTGCCCTGCTCTGCCCACTCCCAATGCATCTACAGGGAACATGGTCCTGTGTATTCAGTCTTCCTATCAGCCCCTGGCTTCTCCAGAGAAGACACTTAGGCATGGCCTGTGAGTAGCAGAGCCAAGCTCGTTCTCTGGACCTGCACTAAAGGAGTGGTGTTGCCCGCCCCAACTGCTGGGTTCCTGAAAAGGCACATGCCTAGGCCCCCAGACCCAGCAGCTTGAGCATAACCTGTCCCAGGACCAAGACCTCTTGCACATGCTTTCTGGCTTTCCTGTTCTAAAAAGTGGAAGCTGGGCCCAGGTAGCCTCACGCCTGCAGGAGAGCTCTGCCCATCAGAGATGAGCAGGCTCTTTACCTGGGGCCCCTGCTAGGTTAGTTACTGTTGCTGTGTCCATTTTCTCTGCCATGAACTTTGTCCCAGGCTCTACATGGTGGGTCATTTTGGGGTTTCCTTGAGGGTCAGCGATTTTACTTCTCTACACCTGGGAAAAGGCTCCAAGCAGCGGAAGTCAGGTGTGTGTGTGTGTGTGTGTGTGTGTGTGTGTGTGTGTGTGTGTGTGTGTGTGTGTGTGTCTTGTGGGTGTTCTCTGTGTCTGAGAGCACCATGGCTCCTCAGCAGATGTGGACTGCTATTCTTGGTGAGCTTGTCTGTAGTGGGACTGGACCCTTGCTCGGCGGAGATAAAGAACCAGCTGGAGGGAGGTGCACAGACCACAGCCTACTATGTCTGGAGAAATTACCAAGGTCAGACTGCTGCCAGGTACACAATGGGGACCGCAACCCTTGTGGCCTGATTTGAAGACTGTGGTCTTTCTCTCTGTCCCATGCTGGAAACAGGTCAGCCTGAAATTAAGGAGTGACATCCTTGTGGTATGGTGGCCCATCACAGAGCACTCTGGGTCCCTCTCCTTTTTCCTGTCAATGCGTAAGTGCAGGACTCAGTCAAGGGTGTCACCTTTATTGTACAGATTTGGAAGCTGGGGAACAGAGATGGTTACAGGTGGATGTAGGGCCCAAGCTTCATGAACTCCTTCTCAGTGCTGTCTTTGCTGGTCCTCAATACCCTTTGTCTGCCAAGGGACCATCCCTACCCAGTGACACTTGTGGGTCCTTACCGGCCCTTTCCCCTGCTGTTTTCCAGGGTCCTATGAATGTGGGATCTGCGGCAAGAAGTACAAGTACTACAACTGCTTCCAGACCCACGTGCGGGCACACCGAGGTGAGTGGCGCCCAGCTGCCCCATGCTCTGCCTGGTGTCCCTAGAGACCCCAAGAGTTCATCCTCCTTCAGCCATAGGATGGGGGACATGGAGGAAGGGAGAAGCCTTCTTTATTTGGGGAAAATAATGAGAGAGACAGAGACAGAGAGAGAGAGATCAGGCCCACTAGGGATGCTCAGTAGGAGTATCACCTCCCCATCCCTCAAAGGGCCATGTGCTGACATCATCTTGTGTTCCTCTTGACAACTCGAGAGGGGCCAGCAGCTGTTTCTCATTCTGAAGTTCAGGGGACAAATGAACTGATACCTGCCCATCATGAGCCCAGGTGGCAGGGAAGAAATGCCCACTGTTGGCCCAGGTGATTTTGAGCCTCAGGGTGGAAATGAGCCTTTGTCCCTCATAGCATCCATGGGTGGACCACACTTCCGGATTCCCCTCAATTGCTCCATTCACAGTCTCTTCCTTGGTGCAGCCCTACCCCTGCCATCATCTTTATTAACTGGCTACCTCCTTCTACCTCTCTCTTTCTCTCACAGATACTGAAGCCACCTCAGGGGAGGGAGCCTCCCAGAGCAGTGAGTACTTTTCCCACTTCCTGGGTGGGTGGGGACCAAGCACTCTGGGCCTGGAAAGGGGCTGTCCCTTCCTCCCTGTTACAGCCTTGTGTAGTCATTGAGAAACACATTGCTGGAGGCCAGGCCTTAGGACCAGATGCGACTTCTGAAATCAGGGCAGGCCTTCTCAAAGTAGGTTCCACAGCATGCACATTCTGAGGAGGGCTCTGTCAAAAGAAGGGTTCCCTGGCCAAGTAACTTTGGGGAACCTTGAGTTGTACCCACATGGGCATAACTGAAATCTTGCTGTCCTGTGCCATCATGAACATCTCTGGGAGGAACCTTAATTGTACTTTGGACCCTGGCTTATGGACCTGGGGTTCTGTAGCCTGTGCTGGGGAGCAGTTCTCTTGGAGGACCCTCCAGCCTTGGGCACAGTTGGTCATAGGTGCTTGATCCTAGGGTTTCAGATGCCCTGTGATAGTTGCTCACAGTCCTGCTTGCCCTCCCTTCAACTGCAGCGCCATGGGATGAGTAGATAGGCTACACTTTGAGGTGAAACCTCTGCCCTTCCACTCCCCAACCTCTGCCCCATGCACAACATGAGCTTCAAGAGTTCTACCCTCACCTTGGTGACTATCCCACAGGGACACATGTCTAGGTCCATCAGAAGATGATAACTAGAATGTTCTTAGTGCACTGTCCCTGACAACTCTAAAGCAGAAGCCACCCAGATGCCCAGCGTTAGGAGTGGCTAAGTAAGTGCAATCACATAAAGGGCTGAATGCCGAGGTGGGGTTGAATGTGGTCTAGCTCTCCATGGCTGTGTACACAGAGCTCTCAAACTCGATGAGTGAAGCCAAGCACAGAGGGGCTCATCTGCTATGACTGTCAGAAAGCACAGGCATAGGTGACAGGGGTGCTGATGGAATTCAGGAGACTGGGCAGCTTGAAAGGGTCTGCCTTACACTTCTTGAGCCAAGGGTCCAGTTCTGCAAGACATTCTGTGGGTAGAATATGACCAGCATGCTTGCTTAAGACCTAAATACTTTGTTTTGTAGGGGCCAAGATGTGTTTTCTGTAGAGAACCAGTTAGTGAGGAAGCTGTGCACCGGGGCATGGCATTTCCATCCTCAGCCCTTCACTTGTAGGGGGAACTCCAAGGGGACAACATAAGGCTAGATCACTACCAGTAAAGGTGGTGGCAGGATCTGGCCGAGGGAACCAGTATGTCACCCTGTTACTTGTGTTTGTCACACCACTATAAAATAGCTAAAGATAGCAAATTTTTTAAAGAGGAGGTTAGGGTATAAACTAGCCTGAGCTGAAGAAAGCCCTACCTGAGGCTAAGCCCTGAGAATGTTGTTCTTGAGCCACCCACTCTGCCGAGGTCAGCAAAGTTGATACAGATCCTCTGTGTTCAGCTTGGCTAGACACCTGGCATAGACTGTAGCTGGGAGGCACAGCAGCTGTCCCCCAGCCCCAGCCCAGCCCTGTTTCTGTCTGCTTCAATAGCTCCTCTCTTTTTTTCTGGTCCCTGAGGTCTGCCTGTGGTCAGCCACACAGTAAAGACATTCCCTATTTATACTTCCTTGCTTGGCTATTTTGGGCCCCCGGCATCCCTGAAAGCCAGTCAATGGACTGTTGTTCTGTGTCTAGATTCCACTGTTCAGACTCCCTAGTATTGGTGCTGTGGTGGGAGTAATTTTAGACCTTTCTTCATTTTTTCCATTCCTCTATATGGGCTATTTTCCCCATGGTCAGGGTACTGTCTTCTCTGTCCTATGTCCCAACCTACATCAGACCAGCAGCAGTACTCTGTGTTAGTGAGCTGATGGGTCGGCCTTGGCACAGGGCTATAGATCTTTGGAGTGTAAAGGTTCCTGTGGAGAATATCAACTCCAGCCTGCCACTTTATACGTGAAGACCCTGATTCCCTGGGCGTGGAAGTCGGGCAGCTTGTTAGCAGCAGAGGCGGGCCTGGATAACAGGACCTTATACTTCCTAGTCCACTGACCTGTTGTGTGTTTAGCTGGGAGATAATCCAGCCACACACAAACATAGAGACACACCCACCTACTCACCCATCTTTCAGTATGAGAGGATCAAAGACCAGTCCCCGCTATATACTTTCCTAGCTCCCATCTTCATCTCCTAGGTCTTCTTTGGGAAGCCCTGACATGTGACATTTACCCTATTATCTGGGGTGGTAACTATTGTGTTCTGTCTTAGTTAGGGTTTCTATTGCTGTGATGAAACACTATGACCAGAAGCAACCTGGGGAGGAAAGAGATTTATTTGGCTTATCACTTCCTTATCACTGTTTATCACTCAAGGAAGTCAAAACAGGAACTCAAACAAGGCAAGAACCTGAACCTGGAGGCAGGAGCTGATGCAGAGGCCATGGAGGGGAGCTGTTTACTGGCTTGATTCTCATGGCTTGGCTCAGCCTGCTTTCTATTAGAACCCAGAACCACCAGCCCAGTGATAGTACAACTCAAAATGGGTTGGGCCCTCTGCCATCAATCACTAATTAAGAAAATGCCCTAGAGCTAGATCTTTTCCTTTCTTCATTATAAGGAGCTGTTGTTATTCCCATCTCACAGAAGCATTAGGGAGTGTGTCCAAAGTCAGTCATATTTTTGTCAATGATAGAATGGAGTTTGGGCTTAGGTATCTCACTCCAGAATCTTTGTCTATAGCAGGTCCATGGTGGCATTCCTCAGATGCTGGGCTCTCTTGTGAAAACACAATTTCACTGGCAGACTCCCTTGGGAATGATACATTCTCCCTGTTCAACTCCTTCATTAAAGTTTCAGAACATGAGGAGACAGTGTAGATTCAGCAAGGTAGATTGGGGTGGTTTTCAGTGCCAGAAAGTTGGGGGGTGTGTTTTATTGGAGCTGGGAAATGTGGCCTGTGGGGAGAGAAGCAGGCCTGCAAACAGGAGAGGCTGTGGGTAGGAATACACACAAGCAGAGTGAGCAGCTACAAAGGGCAATCTGGGAGAGGAAGGTCAGGACGAAACCTCATCTGGAGTTAGCCCCCAGGTAGCTTTCCCTGCTGGCATCCAGAGAAGATGATGGAATTGTGGGAGAAGTTGAGGGTTATGGTTCAGATGGGACAGAATAGAAGGAAAGGTTTTCTCTGAGCTGCCTGGCTTGCCATGGGAAAAGAGGTGATGCTGAAATAGAAGCCTAAGAACAGATCCAGGGTCACCTGATCTGTGTCCCCCACCTCAACAATGAGATAGGGAAAATGATGGGGCAGAGACCACACCTCTCATCTCCTATACCCCACCAGCTCTCCTTTGGAAGACCTTGGTACTTACATCCTGTGAATGTCTGCAAGTGCCTAAGCCACAGGCTCCTTGGTGACAGTTCATCAAAACACCTTCAGGGACCAGCAATTCCAGGAATAGGCTGAGGGCAGAGGTGGGAAGAAAGATGGCTAATGTCTGTCATGTCCCCGAGTTCAGCTGTGGGAGGAGGCAGAAACTGCCCACCCTTCTGCAGAGTGGTGCGGCCTTGGTGTGGCGTATTCCATTGGCTCCTGTACTGGATGCTGAGGAACAGGAAATGGGTCCAGAACAAAGCACCCCAGCATGTTTTATCCCTGCATAGAAAGGCTGTGTACCCTGATTCTGTGTCCCCTGACTCTGGCTTGAAGTTCAGTGAAGATTGGTCCCTGGCTCTCTCTTCTTCCCTTTGTGCAGCCTTGAACAAGCTACTATACCTCTGTATGCTGACTAGGGACCCTAGGGAGATAAGATTAATGGGCCCTCCATGGAGCAACCAAAAGAACACATTTCACCAGGTCTGAGCCAGTTCAAATACAAGAGGGCATGCCCTGAAGGGAGAGGTATAAGTCTGGTTGCTGCTGGCCTCACTGTGGGAGGCCTAGAGAACAGGCAAACTTGGACCAGTGTTAGCTGTCAAGTCTATAAAACTTAATGACTCAAAGCAATCAAGCCTGGTTTTCTCCCAGTTTCTATGGTTGGGAATTTGTGTGTGGCTTTTCAGGGTCCTCTGGCTCGGAGACTCCCACAGGACGATGGGCAGGTTTGATCAGAGCTGTAGTTCCTGGCTCAGCTGGTAGGGCTTTCTTGTAGGTTTGCTTGAGTGAGAAGGTGGGGGTTGCAGGACTCTGTACCTCTCAAACTGTTGTTCCAAGGGCCTCAGTTCCCACTAGCCACTCTCAAAGGGCCAAACTCAAGTTCTTGCCATCTTCATTTCTCCACTACTCAACTAAGAACATAGTAGCCAACCACAGACCGAGCAGGGAACTGGTAGCATGTGCAAGGCCAACATCCTTGCTGCCTGTCACCTAACTTCCAGAGTGACTTTGACCACATTCCAACTAGAAGCATCCAAAGAAGAGTCACACAGGGTGTGAACACTAACTGCAGGCGGCACCACCTTATCTCTGAAGCCAGTCCACCTTACTGTAGGACTTGGGGCAGATCACTTTTTTTTTAGTTTCTCATACATTAATGGGAGACAGCTTCTTCCTTCTGTTGAAAAGACTTGTTAAGAGAATCCAAGGGAAAGGCCTGGCTCAGCACCTTGCTCATGGTTACATCTGGCCTTCACCATGGGAGCTGCAGTTATGGTTACTCTTCTGTGATGGAAGATGAGACCCATATAGAACCAGGTCCTGGAGAATTTAGGTCTCACAGGGAGGGTTTGGGGGGTCAGATTGGGAATCAGGGCTCCCAGGTATCTTATGGTTCTAGATCTCCACAAAGGACACCTGTTGTCACAATCTAAGCCTTGTAGTTCCAGAATGCATTCTAAGGTGCCCTGAAATAGAGGCTGAGGGAGGTATGGAGAGGGACCTGATTGAGCATGGAGGAGGAGCTGCTCAGAGACAGGTCCAGGGAGTGAATAGGAGTGGCCTCTTCGGTTCAGAAGAGATGGACAGTGCCTGTTCTCAGACAGTTAGTTCAGGATCAAGTTCTCCATGGGACCCTCCAACTGACTTGGTCATATCTTGGTTCCAGAGTCTGGAACCTCATCCCAAGTGACTGTTGTCTTTCTGCTCCTTCCCCCAGACAATTTCAGGTACACATGTGACATTTGTGGGAAGAAATACAAATACTACAGCTGCTTCCAGGAGCACCGAGATCTTCATGCTGTGGATGGTGAGTCAGGCCCCTCACTCTTGGGGGTCCCGCCAGAGAAACAGCCTTCCGGAGGGACACTGACCCCACTGCTGAGGAGAGGGGTCTACACTGCAGGATTCTGGGGAGGGAGTGTCCCTGCATATCCATGTTCACTTCTGTGGCTGATCCAAATGAAACTGCTGGATTTTTTTGTAGGTCAAAAATGAGGCAAATGTTGAAACTTCATCTCATGTCATTTTACAGTTTTATATGGAGTGCTTGCATGCGGTAGTAAAATTAAACCAATTAGTCCTTTGAGCGTCTTAGATTATAGGGGTGGAAGTTAGAACAATAAATTCAAGTGACTCATCTATAGAGTTCTAAGACTCCTAGAAAGAGGGGCTTGGACCCAGAAAGGAGTTGAGGTTCCCTATCTAGCCCTACACCTCAGCGGCTGAGCAGTGATATAACACAGGTCTTGCCTCTGCCACAATCTCCCCTTGCCTCCATTTTCTCTCTCTTCCCTTTGAGCCTATTCTGCTATCCCATGCATGCTGGGGAGTTCTGAGCAGCAAGTGTCTCCTAGTTAGGAGGAATGGGCCAGGATGGAGATGTGCCCTACTGTGGCCCTGCCTTCCTGGGTTTCCTTATGGGCTGGGTCAGGCCTCCTGGTGGCACAGGCAACCCCATGAAGCTATGCATGACTGGAAGAGATAGCTGTGGCCAGGGACTAACAGGGCTCCTGTTTGCTTTTTTCCTCCTGTGGCTGTCGCCTCCCGCCTGGGTACAGTGTTCAGTGTGGAAGGGGCTCCCGAGAATCGGGCAGGTAAGTCTTTGTGGCTGTTCATCTTCTCTGTCTCCAGCTGGGTTCCTGTGTCTTGGGTGACCAGCATGCTAAGGCCATGTGTTCTCCCACAGACCCCTTTGACCAAGGTGTTGTGGCCACGGATGAGGTGAAGGAGGAGCCTCCGGAGCCTTTCCAGAAAATTGGACCAAGTATGCGGGACTCTGGGACCAGGGGCTGGTGGGGCTGGGTGAGGGAGGCGGCCTGAGCCACACTGCTAGAAAGGCTGTAGCCCAAACCTTGCAGCTATGTGCCTACCTATAGGTTGGGCTAGGCAGTCTCAGGGCATCAACCTTCAAGGGGCTGCAGGCAGTGTGGGGTCTAGGTCAGGGTAGTGAAAGTACCCAGTCCACAGCCTTCATCCATTCATTTATGGTTCCCCCACAATCTGTTAGCCACCTGTACTTCAGCCTCCCATAGCAGTGAGGGAAATGCTCCCTGCAGACTTGGTAGATGTTAATGAGATCACAGACTGCTTGCACTGTAGCACAATGCCTGAAACATACTAGATGCTCAGAGGGTGATGACTGAGAGCCTTCGAGGGGCATACCAGTGAACAAAGCTAAGTAGGGCAGCTACTTGCAGACATAGACACTTTTCCCTACAACCCCTAAGGACAGGAACCAAGCTTGTAACTTGTGTCTCTTCGGCAGACTTGTCTTGGATGTTGTACAGATGTGGATAACAGACATGGCCCTGCACTTGGGTAATTTACATGGAAATCAGGGGTATGGGATGGTAGAGAAGTGAGCAGACAGTTAGAACCCAAAGCACCCACAGCTATAACACATATGCAGCAGTGTCTAGCCCAGCTCCTGTCTCTTGTCCAGGTCATGAGACGAGGGATGTCACTGGGAAGCCATCAGGGACAGGTGTTCGAGAGCCGGCCCAAACCTACATTCCAACTCTACACCAAGCTGCAGGTGCCCTCCCTATTTCTGAAGTCTGTTGGATCTACTCCACAGTGGATGGAGTGATGACAGCCCTCCCTTTCAGGATTGTTTCAGGAATGGGGTGGGACACTACTCTAAGTGAATTAGCATGGTCCTTGTCACATTAACTAAGTGGGACCTGCAGACTGCCCATCAAGATAAAGGCAGGGTGAGCCATATTCTGTGCCTTATCTGATAGGTAGTCCTTGGTAGGATCTGAAGAACTCCCCACTGAGTACACTGGGATTGCCCTGAGGATTGTCAACAAGGGTTGACAACAAGCACACATCCCACTCGCCCCAGTGGGACTAAGATTGCTGTTGCAGCCATGTCATGGTCTTTGTAGAGTGAGACTGTGTGGGAGTTGAGGATGCTGCTTCTTGAGAAGGCCGGTGCCGTGGATCCCTAAAAAGTAGACTAGGCATAAGACAAAGGCATCCTGGTTACCCAAAGGAAAGCTCTGAAGGTCCAGGAAAGAGGAGGATTCCCAGAAGAATGTCTGCCTTCCACGTGGAATCAGCTGAGCAAATGGGAGAGGAAGAGGAAAAGCCATGGCGAGCGAGCGAGAGGGCAGCAGCTAGAAGAAAGGTGGTTGGGTGTCAGTCCCCGACAGCTGCTGGCTGAGGATGACTGCTGTGGCCATGGGCAGGAGGGACATGGAGAACAGTTCCCATCATCTATTGAGACAGGAAAACAGGCTTCACATGGTCTTTACTTTAGGCTTGAAAAGCCAAAGCAAAAGTGCAAGAACAATGAGAACTCCACCCAGCAAGAAGGTGCAGGAAAGCCAGGGAGAGTATTTCTAAACACTGTCCATCACAAAGTCTAGACAGAAACATTTTTGTACAACCTCCACCACATATAAGAAATTATAATAGGCTCGATATGACGGCACATACTTGTAAGCCTAATACTAAGAAGGGGAAAGCAGGAAGATTTCAGGTTCAAGGCCAGCCTAGTCTACAAAGCAAGAATCCTGTATCAGGAAGAGGAGATTGTTAGCACTCATCTCCCACTTGGCCTACCATAAAACCAATCAACCAACAAACAAACCATAACTCGAAGGCTTAGCAGTAACTGCTACAGCTCTGGAAGCTGGAACCCTGGAGGGGTTGGGCTCTGGTGAGATGTCTCTTCCTGGTTTGCAGAGGACCTTAAGTCATTACTTAAGGGTGACAGGAGGGGAGATGGGAGACTGAGATCTGGTGTCTGTCCTAAGGACACTAGTCCCATCCTGTGGTTCTGAACCTCAGGATCTCACTGAACCCTAATTACCTCTCAAAGTCCCCAACTCCAGATGGCATCACAGTAGAGTCCACTGCTTTAACATGAGGATAGGGAGGGACAGTTCACCCTTTGGATGGTCCTGTGGTAAAGGAGCCTGGGATTGTGTGATGAAAAGACATTGGGATAAGATAAAAAAGGCACAGAACAGAGTAAGATGAGAAAGGATTGGGGGGAAACACAATACAAGAGCAGAGTGAAAAGCTTCATGCAGAATTGGTCTGCACAAAACAGATTAACAACTTGAAGAACAGAGGTAACAGGAGACCATAAGAAATGTGTGAAAGCAGGGGACTGCCTCCAGGTGACAGATGGTGTGACCAGTGTGACAAAGAACGCAAAAATCTAATAGAAGAAAATGTTTTTAGCTTGTGTATGTGTGAGTATGAAAGGCTTGTCATAGTGTCAGGCAGAGTCAACATAAGGAGACTCTAAACATCAGTAGATTTTACTGTCTTTAAAAGTGTAGATAGAAAGAGGAAAATTGAGATATCTACATGTTAAAAACAAGTTGTATCTACCCCCGAGTTCCAAGTAGACTTCTCTGCAACATTTTATATCCTAAGAAAGTGGGTATGTTTGGAAGGAAAGAAACTATACGAATTTTATGTCTGGTAAAATTGGAATTGGCATTCAAATAAAAATGAGGGGGTTCGGAAAAATTTTTTTGAAAAGTATTTACTCAGGGAACTAGTTGATGGAGCGAATGTAGGCACTTGGGAAGCTGTCGTGTAAGAGGACTGTGAACTCTGAACAAGTAAGTTTTAACCTAATCTAATTATGGAAGTTGAGTATTTGTGCTAACGATTAACCTAAATATAGAGGTGAATTACAAAAAGGACCATGATTAGTTCAGTTGGTAGGTAAGATACTTGCCTAGCATGCATAAACCCATCTTGGATTTGATCTCCAGAACCCCATAAATCAGACATAGTGGTGCATGACACAGTCATCTTTAGTTACATAGTGATTTCAGGGGCAGCCTGAGCTATGTGAGACCCTGCCCACTCCCAAAGAAAGAATAAAAACAGAAAGAGAGAGACGTGGGTTGGTGAATAATACACTAAAAAGTGTTACAGTGGTGTGCACAGGGAAGGAGTGCCTAATCCCATCCTGCTCAGTTGTGGTCCCATGCCAGCAGGGTCAGCTGCTCTTTGAAGTTTATGTGCAATGTGAATTCTTTGACTCTAGCCCACACCTGTGGCATCAGACTCTCTAGACTAGAACCCAGTTGATCTTTGTTGTGAGACTTTGTGGAGACTTTTATGTGTGCTAAAGTCTCAGAAAAGGTCTGGAGAGAGGATTAGTGGTTAAATACTGCTCCTCCAGAAGACCCAAGTTCAACTCCTAGCACCCACATCCAGCAGTTCATAGCATACACCTATAACCCCAGCTCCAGGGGATCTGATGCCCTCTTCTGGCCTCCATGGGCACTCACAACAGAGACATGTAAATACAAATACGTACTTTTTCATTTTAATAAGCACCTATAAGTGCCCTTTCTCAGCAGTAAAAGACATTAAAATGCCATTTCTACCCCATTAACAATTAAAGATTCATCTTATATGCTTTCTAAAATAATAAGGAATATTGAAAAATAATGGAACACAGATGAAATGGAAAAGCAAAGAGCTCATATCCCAAACAACCAGAGCCCAGAAGGACAAACCAGGCAGTGTGAAGCGCACAACAAAAATAAAATAAAACAAAATAAAAATAAAAATAAAAAACAGAAAATAGGTACAAGTTGGCTGTCCAATAATGTTTTGGATTTTTAGATTTTTGCATATCATAGTGTAATATCCTAGGATGGGACCTGAGTCTAAATACAGAATTACTTACCTTCCATATATGTGTATAGATAACCTCTAAGTGATTTCATTAAACATTTGTAATGACATTATGTGTGACACAAAGATTCAGAGCATGGAGTTTCCTACTTGTGGTATCTTGTTGGAGCATTTCAGGGTTGGGGATTAGGAATGTTCACCATGTAAGACCGAATCGATCATTGCAATAAAAGCGAGTGGTATAATCTCTCCAGTGAGCTGTCAAGTTCATTTGAAATAATCCCAATCACTAATGGTTTACGAGCATCGCACCTAGTTCATTCCTTATCTTTTCTTTTTGCTCAGCGTGTCTTTCTCGGGGACTTTTCCCTACTCCCCTAAAGAGATTAAAGGCCCTGTCATGGCTTTTTGAGACACTGTCTGTTTCATTGAGTGCACATACCATGGGTGCAGTCTGAAAGTTGTACGGTGGTTTGATCATGTTTCCCTTTCCACACAGCTCCTTGAAGACAGGGACATGACAGTTTCTGCTCAGCCTCCACTGCAGTGCCAGCCCTGCTTAATGAATAAAAGTATAGGAACGTGTAAGAACATGCCATTAGACACATGCAAACAAGTAGAAAGCACGACCTGACAGATCACTAGGATCTTAGTAATATTAATACCAGGCGAACTAATAAAATGGTTTAATTAAATGTTCGAGCGATGCTTCTTAAACTTTCCCATGCATTAGAATGTTCTTGTTAAAACATAAATTTATGGGCCACACCCACAGAAATTTTCTCTCAGCAAATCCTCCGCAAGTCCAGAGATACTGGGTTTTTGTCAGGCTGCTGTGGGCCAGGACCCACTTAGGAGCAGTGTGTTAGGACTGGGTCTCATGTCTCATAGCCCAGGATGACTTAGAGCCCCGTGTGTAGCTGAGGATCACTTTACACCTCTGGTCCTCTTCCCTCTGCCGTCCTGTTGCTGGGATTACAAGTGTTACCACAATGTTGAATTTACTCGGAACTGTGGAAAGAACCTGACAGCTCCATTCCCAGCCCTGCAGCAGAAATTTGAGCCATAAGCTGTCATACACGGAGCAATAATATGCTTAAATGACAGCGTACATCCAGGAAAGCAGTGGAATGGGAGGGCCTATCACAGCCTTTAGTCTTTGCTGGAGCAAGCAGACAAGGTTGTATAATATTGGAGTAATATAATTAATATGGTTGACAGAAACTAAAATGTATACCTTTTCAGCATTCATGAGTCAGCTCCAAAACTTGTTTAACTACCCCAAATCCCAAAGCTTTCATTTTGGGAAGGAAAGCAAAGGAGACTAAGAAGCCAGCGGAGACAAAGCTGCCTGTAATACATATGACAAAATGTTGATATCACGAATCCACAAATAATGTAGTGATTTTTAAAGGAAATTCACAAAAGAAAAACTATAGTTAATTATCCAAGAAAAACAGTCAATTTCCTTAGAAATCAAGGAAATGGAAAATAAAACCTGTAGTGTAATTGGGCCCTCTCTCTCAGGTCAGGTATGCAAAGTAGAGAGGGGGTAGGGATGCAGGGTGTGGTTGGGTGATGGCAAGGTGGTTACCAGAAGCCTCCAAAAGGCATACACCTCCCCACTTCTTTATCCCTAGGAAGTGACACACAGGCTCCTGAGTAGTGAGCTGTATTTTGTAATCTCATACCAAACTAATGAGCAAATATGCAAAAGCCCCTGCAAGGATGTGGATTACAGCAGTTTTTTTTTTTTTTAACAAGGTGGGGGGTGGGGTGACTTGAAACAATCTGAATGTCCCTTGGTGGAGGGCAACTGGCTCAGCAAATTCCCAGGTCCCATGGGAGCCGTACCGCCGATAAAGGCAGTCCTGGAGATCAATACTTATTGATTGGGCAAGATGTCCACAAAGTATTGTCGATTGAATACACCAGGTTACAAAGAGGATATCGATCAGGGCTGGCTAATTCAAGGCCATAGGAGCCAGACAAATGGTAGCAGCAGAGAAACGCCCAGAGGAGCGCAAAGGTGCTGTGGGGGCAGGGTGGGGTAGCTGGTGATGCCCCCAGGGAAGATGTCCCCCTTTGGTGTAGGGATTGCAGAAGGTAGCACCTGCTCCTTTAAAAAACTTAAAGCTTGTATCTATCAGGGTTTATCAATGTCCCCAAATGAACCATTTTACATCAGAGATCTTTAAAGGAGAATTTGTGCAGAACCTAGAGAGATACAAAGATAAAAGTCTAGTGATACACCAGTGGGCAGGCTCAAGGGGTAAAGTGCTTACCTGATATGCCTAATACCTGAACTTGATCTGCAGAGCCCATGTTGTTCTCTGACCTTTACATAAACTCTGTATCACACACATGCACCCACATGTATGTCATCAGACACATGCAATAATAAACAAACAAATAAATAAGTATTTAGGCCTAGTGAGGACTAAGAAGTGTGACCCAGCTCTGGTGGATAGAAATACCTGAGGAGAAAGTGCTGGAGATAAGGGACCATGGTTATGACCCCTGCAGTGGGCGGGGCTTGTGGAAAGGTTGATGGAATGGTTGACTTCGAGGGTCAGCTGGGATCCCCTGAGCACCAGGCATTGTTCTGATCATTTCGCAGTCAGAGTCCCCACAGAAATCCAAGAAGATGGCGCTTTGTCACCTCCCTTTTACAGGTAGAAAAATGGAGTGGTTATAGGGGCTGGAGAGTTGGCTCAGTTTGTAAAGTGCTTGCATGCAGGGATGAGGGTCTGAGTTCGGGTCTCCAGGACCCATGTAAAATGCCAGGTGCAGCAATGTGTTCCTATCATCCCAGATTGAGAAGACAGAAAAGTGTGGTCTCCTGGAGCACACTGACAAGCCAGTTCTCTGAAATCAGGGATCTCCAGGTTCAGTAAGAGGCCTTGTCTCAATAAATAAACAAATACACAAACAAACAGCTGTGGAGAAAAACACCCAAAGCTGACCTTGGGCCTCCACATGTATGGTAACCCATGCACACATGTGTACGTGCAACCGACCCCCTCCCCCCCCCCCCCCCCCCGCAAACCTCCTCCACACACAGTCAGGCTTACAACAGAGGCCACACTGGGATTTGAACCAGACAGTTCAACTCCACAGTCCAGGTCTCATGGTGGTCACAGAATGAAGAAGAGTTTGAGGACTAAAGATGCTGATGTTTTATTTGGAGCTGGGAGGGGCGGGCAGTCCACCTGTTCTCATACCTCCTTCTCCTTCTACAGAAACCGGCAATTACACCTGTGAGTTCTGTGGGAAGCAGTACAAGTACTACACGCCCTACCAGGAGCACGTGGCCTTACACGCCCCCATCAGTGAGTCCCTTCTCCATTTAGGGGCTGGGGAGACCTGGGGAGGGGCAGGGGTTAGCCACTGGCTGGAACTCTGGAGCTATGCCAGGGTAGGTGCCAGCAAGGTGAGCTTGGGTCTGGGATGTCAGGGATCTAGCCTGAGCCATGAGGTAAAATAGCCTAGAAGGCCTTCTCAGAATCAGAAACCCATGAGGTAGAGCTCTCTCACAGTAGCTCAGAGGACCGGAGCTCATATTGGACATCAGGAGAGTGAATATTGTTTGTCCAGTAACTGTAGTGGGCCCTGTCCTGACTGTCTCCAAACACCTGCACATGTGGATTTACTGACCCTGCACCCACCCCCATAGTATCTGTACTGGGATGTAGCTTTCTTCCTAGTTGACCAAGGCCCAACCTACCTGATGGGAGGGTAGCTGGACAAGACAGCCCTTATGCTATGGTAGTAGAAAGCTAAGGAAGCAGACAGTGTGCTAATGTGTGAGGCAGAAGACCTGAAAACCAGGCCCAGGTATCGTGGGCTTCCTGGTGACAATAACCCATAATCCATTACTTCTCTTCTGACAAGGATAGGAAGGGACTCCATCTGGTACCCCTTGGCCCTCCACTTTCTGGGTGCCTGTTGGCCAGCCTGGTGACTTTCAGGTGTCTTTCTGCAGAGAGTCAGGGGAAGGTCCATCCCTAAGTGTATGAGGCAGAGGGCCTCACCTTCCACCCTTTCCTATACAAGTGGACACATAACTTGTGATGAGGCAGGACTTACATGGCCTCTGGGATAGTGGGATAGTCCGAGCAGATGTTTAGGAGCCCCTGCTAAATTCCCTGTGTGGATATCTCACTGTAGAACTATGGGGATCAGCCCCTTTTCTGAGACTGGGAAGATTTGGGGTATAGTAAGAGGTGAGCCTATGGAGGTCACAGTATCAAAACTACTTGTCTGGGATGGTTCCAGACCTTTGGTAGCAGCATAGGCAGGTGGCTCCCCTGAGAGTAATCGAGTAGGGAAAGAGGTGTCTAGTGAACAGGGATATCAGCAGCTTCCCAAGGAATTCCTCACTGCTGGCAGAGTGGTAAGGCTGGGACACACTCCTCTTTGGATGGCAGCTTCAATCCTGTGCTTGCACTGGCCTGTGGTTCCTCATCTGGTTCAATGCCTGGCTGTTGTGTGACCCTTTGCCTGGTGAACAAGTTTCCCATCTGTGAAAGTTCTTGAGGTCTTTCTATCCCAGAGTCTGGACTGACATCTGCAGCAGGCGGTGACTTTCAGGTCAGCTGTGGTCCTATGCATACTGTGTAACCAAACCCTGGAGAGAGTGTCAGAGGTACTACTGGGTGGATACCACCCTATCCATTTGATCTCCACTCCTGATGCTGGTGCCCAGGCATTGGGCTGTTTGTGGGTAGTTGCTGCCAAGTACCAAAAAGGTTGTTACCCAGAATGCCCTTAGAAAGATATTACTCACCAGGCCAAAGGCAGCTGGGCTTCAGTATCTATGCTACTTCCTTTCCTTCCCAGAGCCTGTTGACAAAGTTATGGTGTTAGTAAGATGGGGAGTGGGTCCTGAACCCCACCAGGCAGTTGTAAGCCTTCCTTCACCAGGAAGCAATCCAGCCTCCCTTGGCACATGACAGAAAGGGAAACCCCACTTGCACCCTAACTTCTCTGACATCCTGGTACTTCCCTCCCAAAGGGAAGTACCTATGTCTCTTCCTGATTTTCATTTTTCTCTCTGTTTTAGACTCTGTTTTTCTGCATCTGTTTGTTGAAATGTTTCTCTGGTACTCACTGATGTCTTCTGAGGATTTTAGAAACACCCTTTTAAAATACAGCATGAGATTTGGTCTAGTTTCAACAAAGGATGGTTTCTGCAAGGCTGAGCAGGAGACAGTGTTTTGATGGCCTTAGGATTAGATCTGTGTGTAGGGCTGGCTTTGGGAGAGGTAGGAGTTTGGGTTCAGTGAAGGTGTGATTAGGTGGTGGCAATGGCTGGGCATGCATCCCTGGTTCTGACGAGAATCCAGAAGGCTGACTGCAGAAGTTCTCCTGAGTCCCATGTGTGCACTCATGTCTGCTTTTGATTTCACTCGCAAAACATTTTTTAAGACTCACGTGTGTCATAATATCAGCTCCCTTTTTACTGCTGATGGATCCCCCACTGTGCAAAATCTGAGTCTGTTTGATCACTTGCCTGTTCACTTGGGTCAATTCCAGCTTTGGGCTGACGTGAATACAACTACTGTGAAAGGCTTGTGTGATGCATTCTGTGGGCTTGTATGTCATTCCCCCAGGATAAATACCAAACAAGGGGTGGGGCTACCGGGGAATAGGTTTGTTTCTTTTTTTTATTGGAACTGACAAGCCTTTCCAAAATGCCCATATCATCTTAGCCTCCCCAGGAACTCTGCTGGCCCAGTGTTCTAGGGTTTTGGGTGCATCGAGCTGTCTGCTTCTGGTTGTTCTAGTGTGTGGACAGTGGCATCTTGTGGATTTGATGTCTATTTTCTTGGTAACTGGTGATTCCCCCTCTTTGCAATGACTTCTTGACCATATTCTCTGACCTCCCTCCCTCCTTCTCCCTCTCTTTCCTGGGTTGTTTGCCTTTTTTTTGTTGTTGTTGGCTGTAGGAATTCTTTTTGCATCAGAGTTGGTCCACATCATTCATCACATGGATGTTTTCTCCCAGCCTTTAGGAGACCTGGTAGTTTCCATGCAGCACTCACTGATATGCAGGTGATTTTCATTTAAGAAGCATAATTTATCATTCTTTTCTACAGTAGGTGCATTCTGGATCCTTCCTCGGGAGCATCCTTACCTACCTCATGGTGCTGAGGCTCTCTTCCTTATCTTTTCAAAGTGTTTAAGATCATTTTAACTTCCACACTTAGGTCTGCGGTTGAGTTGCATTAGCCTGTGACTGAGGTGAAATATGAGGTTTGTCCTATTATGTGTAGACACCTTGTTGTCTAACAGCCTTTGTTGAAGTTACCTTTTCTTGTTCAGTGGCTTGGTACCCTTTCTGGAACCTATTGAACGTCCAGTGGTTAATGTCTTTCTTTTTTATTATTATTATTTTTAATTACTCATATTTACATATCCATCCCCCCCATTCCCTTGCCCTCCCCTCCTCCCATGTTCCCCACCCAACCCATCCCAACCCTCCCCACTCCTCCCCAGGGACAGTGAGGCCCTCTACCAAGGACCTTCAAAGTCTGTCATATTGTTTGGGGGAGGGTCTAGACCCTCTTTGCTGTATCTGGGCTGCAATAGTATCCCTCCATAGGGAATGGGCTCCCAAAGTCCATTTGTGCTCTAGGGATAAAGAATGTCTTTTCTATTGATTCATTTTTCTACCTTTATACATACACCGGTGTTCTTATTTATTACACCTCTTTGGGAAGTCTTAAAACAGCTCTCCTTAGATTTTCCACTTTATCCTTCCATTTTAAAGAATATATGACTCATCTAGGAACTTTATTTTTTCACATAAATGTTAGAGGCTTGCCAACTTCTACCAAAATAATAATGATGAGAAGGAGAAGGTGGGGCAGAAAGA
Source organism: Cricetulus griseus (assembly GCF_003668045.3). Taxonomy (NCBI): domain Eukaryota; kingdom Metazoa; phylum Chordata; class Mammalia; order Rodentia; family Cricetidae; genus Cricetulus; species Cricetulus griseus. The sequence continues at coordinate 82,769,216 of NC_048595.1, read as the reverse complement.
AAAAAAAATCAGTTACATTTTTTGGGGGGATTACATTGAATCTGTAGGCCAATTTGAAGAGCACAGGCCTTGTAGTGGTGGTGGGTCTTCAGGGCCTGCTCATGGCTATGGCGTTGTACCTCCAGCCAATCCCTGGCCATGGTGTAGCCCTCCATGGATCTGGGGCTTCTTTAGTGTGTACTCTTCAATCTTAGCACCTGTTTCATTAGGTATCTGTGTCTGCTGATGCTACTGTAATTCTTAAACTTGAATTTCCCAATTGTTCCTGCTGTTTCATAGGAACAGTAGGATTTTGTATTCTGGATTTGTATCCTGCAAGTTTACTGAATTTGCTTGTCAGTCCTCGTAGGTTTCTTCTTTTGTAGATTTCTTTCTCGTGGTGAAGTGATCTGCTAATAAAAAGCAATTCCAATCCTGGGCTGTATTCTTTTTGATATCTGCGGGGGTTGTACTCTCCACAGTCCTATTTTAGGGTGTGTTGTACAGTGTTGAATGGAAGAAATGAGCGGGTGCACCTGCATGCTCCCCATCACAGGGTTCAGTTGCTCACTGCTAAGTGTCATCATTTTCATCATCACCTATTGTGGCAGCAGGTTCTCGTAGCTGCCCTCGTCAGCTCAGGCTGCCTTTCACTCAGTTTACTGGAAGTTGGGTCTGTAAGTTAGGGCTGTGTGGCATTTCCTTCTTTTGAGATGATTGTGTGGATTCTTAACTTGTTTGTTTATTTGTTTTTTGCTAGTGTAGTAGATGTTTTTTTTAATGTATCACTGTGCCTATGTTTTATTAAAATAGGTTGAAAAAATATCAGAAAATCAGAATACAACATGAACTGAAGAAAGTTATAATATTGGGATGTCTCTTCTTTGTCAAAATTTCTGTTTTAAGACTGTATATTTAATGTATACAACTCTGATTATATGCACACATATATACATAGGAGCACACACTGAAGAGGCCTTCACAGGGAGGTTAATATATATTTAATGTGTACAATTCTGATTATATACACACATACGTACACAGAAGCACACACTGAAGATGCCATCACAGCAAGGGAGGGTTTTGCAGAGGAATTCTAAATTACAGAAGAGTCAAGGTAGTTTGATCAGTTACTTTGTTTTCAAGGGCATGTTTTCTACTCATTTCTGTGTAAAATTTCTCATGATCTTCCTTGACATTTAAACAAACTCTCCCAAGGGCCGGGAATTACAATCTTAGATTAGGAATGTGCCCCATGATTAACCAGTGAGGTGACAAAGGGCCCTTAATCAAGAAAGTAAATATTGGCAAGGCAGTGATGGCACACACCTTTAATCCCAGCACTCGGGAAGCAGAGGCAGGTGGACCTCTAAGTTCTGATCTGTAGAGTGCGTTCCAGGACAGCCAGGGCTACACAGAGAAGCCCTGTCTTGAAAAAACAAAAACAACAGCAAAAATAAATATTTCTAATGAATCTTTAAAACACTAGATAACACCAGTAAAATATGTTAATCCCATAACTAAGTTCCCAGCATTTAAAGTGTAAAAGTGGTAACCTTTGGTCAATGGATGTACAACAAATGTAAATCATAGTCACCTTGTACCCTTTTGAAATCCCTTATTTACTGTGTCCCCATCCCCCAGAAGTCACCAGTCTGCTTATGTTACTGTTGATGAGTCTGCGTTTCCAACATATGCCTACTCTGACAGAATGTCCTCCATTACAGAGGTGTAGCCTGTCCTTCAATAATTCACTGTGAATGCAGCCTATTTCCCTTAAGATCAGGCACATTCTGAGAGACATATCATTAGGGTATTGTGTTGTGCAAGCATCAGAGTGCAACTTACATAAACTAAGACAACTGTGGCTTTATTAAACGGTATGACATTATGGAATCCTCATATAGTGAGGTCTGTCATTGACCAAAGCACTGAATAGCAAATGGCAAGCAATATGCCATGGTCTGGATAGACATTATTCAGCCCTTCATCTGTTTACTCTTGAGTGAATATTTGGAACATCTCCACCTTGGATTTCATGTGAATGGAGCTTCCATAACTATATGCACAAGTCTTTGTGAAATGGCTAGATTGTCTGGTAGATATATGTTTAAGAATAGCTAGTTGTTGAGACTGGTGGATAGCTCTGTGGGTAAAAAGTGCTTGATGTGTAAGCATGAGAACCTGAGCTTGGTTCCCTAGCATCCACTTAAAGGCTGAACGTTGGCAGCACATGCCTGTGATCCCAGTACTGGGGTAGAAGTGGAGAGGGGTGAGTACCAAGGGTTTGCTGGCCAGCCATTCTCTCCAAAACAGTAAGCTCTGGATTCAGTGGCAGACCCTATCTCAAAAATACTGCCATAAACATTAACAACAACAACAATAATGTAGTGAACTAATAAAGCTTTCTGAGACTGACTTCTGGCCTCCATATGTGCACACACAGGTGATTGTGCTCACAACACACATGTGTACAACACATATGTACCCACAGATTAGCCACTGTTTTCCATGAGAGTTGAGCCACTTTAACTCCAACCAATACCATGCTCTTCTTATAACATCCTTGTATTTATTATGTGTCAGAACAATGCTGTTTCATAGAGGCAGTTTCAAAGAAAATTCCTTTCTCTTCCATTTTCTGAAGAATTTATTATATAGAGTTGGAATTGCTTTCTATAAATAGTTTTATAGAAATTCAACACTTATGTTGTCAAACCTGGCATTTTTTCATAGGAAGCATCATTGAGAAAAATGTGTTCCCTTACCATATATTAGTAAATTATTTAAAATTTTAATAGATTTTTAATTTAATTCTATCATGGTTAAATACGTGATTTGTAATCTTTGGAATTTATTGGGTTTTGTTTTATGATATACCATATATGTGGTCTCTCTTTGCTACATGTTCCATGTTCACTTGACTAAAATGAATTATGAGTAAGTTTGTTATATGTTTTGAAATGTCAGGTTGAGTTAGCTGATACTTTCCAAGTCTCTGAGTCCTTTCTTGACTTTAAAAAGAAATTGGTTTGCCTTAGCAGCTATTAAGCCAAAAGCCTCAAAGTCCTCACCTTCCATTCTGGGTTTTTCCATTTCCTCTTTAAGATGCATCCATTTTTGACTAGTTTGTTTGGATGTCTGCTGTTAGATGCATACACTGTATCTAATCTGTGTTCCTCCTCTTTAGAGCATTCAAAAATTTTATTTTAAGCTTCAAATTAAAGTGAAACATATAAGCCAGGCGTGATGTTACATGACTTTAGTCCCAGCACTCAGGAGGCTAAGGTTCTCCTGTGAGTTCTAGACTAGCCAGGGCTTCATAGAGAAATCCTAGCTAAATAAAAAAATAAAAACATATAGTTGTGGTACAATAAATGAACAATTTCTTTTTAATTGAAGTTTAATCCATTTACATTTAATGTGGTGTATTGATATGATTGGATTTCATTTGGCACTATATATTTTTCTATTTGTTCATATTGTTTATTTTCACTCTTATTTTCTTGCCTGCTGCAGTACTAGTGAAGTATTTTTTTAATTTATTCCATTAATATTCTGCTACTAACATTTTTCTTTCTTTATGGTTTATAGTACACATCCTTGATGTGTTATAGTCTAGCATGTATTTAGGTCATAACCACTGAATCATCTATCTAGTCCTCTGAAGCCTTTTAAGTACTAACTGGTAACACTAGTTCTTAGTAATCTGACTTTTGCTGAAATTTATAACCTTCGACCAAGAGATTTTTTTCTTCATTAATTTCTTTTTTCTTTCCTAGGATTTTAATTGCATGTGCATTAGATGTCTGATAGTGCTTATACTCAGTTCAGTCTGTGTTTTAGTTTTTCAACCTAATTATTCCTCTGTGCTTCAGTTTTCCCTGCTTTCAAATTCATTAATCTTTTCTTCTACAATGTCTAATCTCTGCAAATTCTTTTTTTTAATAACTTTCCTTTTTCTCAGTTATATTCCTGGTCTTCTTTTGGTACATTTATAATAATGGCTTTAAGGTCTTTATCTCATAATTCTATCATCATATTTCTTTCTGTGTTTCTTTTGAATGGTTCCTGGTTCCTCTCATAAGTAGTGGTTTTGTGCTGCACATTGTAGATGGTATGTTGTGGACTTGACTAGGTTGTGTTTTCTTCATTTGAAAAGCATTGCCTTTGTTCTGACAGAAAATTAATTTCCTTACAGATCAACTTAATGCTTCAGAGTCTTGTTTGTAAGCTAGGTTAGAGCAACAGGAGTAGCTCTTACTCAGCATTGTGGTAGCTCTTCAGGGCATGGTGTTTCTGTGACTCTGCCGAAGTCCTCAGGACTTCTGATAGGTGGAACCCCAAAGATCTCCTAATCTTTTGTTACCTCTGAGTCCTCATCCACGTTATACATGCACACACACACACACACACACACACACAAAAAAAAAAAAAAATAGATTCACCCCACACAAATGATTTAGAAGTAGTCAACTAATTTTTTTTCTTCCTAGGTTAATTTTTTTTTGGCGGGGGGGGGGGTAGTTTCCATACAGGGTTTCTCTGTGGCTTTGGAGGTTGTCCTGGAACTAGCTTTTGTAGACCAAGCTGGTCTCGAACTCACAGAGATCCACCTGCCTCTGCCTCCCGAGTGCTGGCTGGGATTAAAGGCTTGCGCCACCACCACCTGGCTCCTTGGTTAATTTTTTGTCTTCCTATATGAGAGACTTTGCACCCTGTCATTGTTTAGGTGTGTTGTGTATAAAAATTTCCTGTGTGTTTCTTACAATGGAAAGTAGCCGGCCTGTCTGAGACACTTGTTCCTGGAACAAGCTCAGGTAGGAGCTCTAGCCTGATGGTGTTCCATGTGAGGTCAACACATGGAGTGGACTGATGGGATCCATGCTTGGGGCCAACCCATTGAGTGACCCTAAAGTGGTGACTAGACCTCTGTGACCCCATTGATTTATACTTTGGGGCAATGGGAGGATAAGGATCACCTCATGACAGATTACAGCCTCTTGTGTTTAGCTTCCTGACTTTGATGCCCTCTACTTTTGCATTCCAAGTTTTGCTCTTCTGGCTATTCAGTGCATTCATTCATGGATGGTATGATTCTTCTTGGTCACTCCCTGTGATTCATTCAGGTAATGAGCTCTGCACTCAGTGCATGAAGATAGGGAGACAAACTGGACCACTCGGGGCTTTCCAGAGCAGAGTCATCAAAGGTCACAGCAAGTGACATTGATGGCAGTCAGTTCCTGGAAAGGAAGAGGTGATGAGATGGATGGATGGTCAAGAAAGTTGGTTTTGAGGAGGGCTCCCTAAGGAAGCACTTTTCAGTACAGCACATAGGCCCAACAGTCAAAATGTTAAGGGATAAAAGGAAACAGCTTGGACAAAGGCCTTGAGTTTGGAAGAGAATGGGTATTAGAGAAGTTGAGAAAGTGGGGAGGTGAGGGACCTGGGCAGAGTCTGGTGAGTGAGAATACCCAGGCGGGATAGCTGGAGCAAACATGATTGGTTATTAGATCAAGTGCTGCATAGGTGGCCCTAGGTCCCTGCTACTATAAGGAATGCTAGGATTTTCACAGCAGGAATCAACTGCAAAAGAGTCCCCAGAAGTGGTTCTGGGGTGACAGACAGGCCTCTCGGGAAAGCAAGTGACCAGGAAGCTCATGGACTCTGTCCTTGTACCCAGGGCTCTGGATGTATGGGTGAGTGAGTGTCTCATGATGTGTGGATGGGATATGTGGTATCGATAGGCCTTGCTGAGCTTCTGGCTGGCTTCAGATCCTGTGCCATCCAGTACCTTCTTGCTGGCTGTCCCATTGGAACTCCTGGGCTTAGATTGCCTATCGCTAAACAGGAGCATCAATAGCAATTTTCATGTAAGGAGCAGTTACTTTAGAGTATCTCTCTGGCTTCTGGATGTCTCACTGAATCCCTAGGGGGCTGCCCACTCAGGGTCAATTGCCTCCTCAGTGCAGGTAGGAAGGGGAAACTATGCTCCATATAGTAAGAAGCCAGGACTGTTGAGGCCAGAAGCCAGGCTTCCAACATGAGCTGGCTTCTCCAGCATCAGTATAGGCCTAAGAGTGAGCCTCTAGCTATGGCTCCTAAACTGTTCCTCCCATAGAGAGACAGTGGAGTAGTCAGGGGTGGACCCAGGGCAGCAGCATTGTCAAATGTGCTGGGTTATTCTGTGATAATAGTAAACAGGGGACCTATCAGATAAGCCATCCTTCCTGTTTGACTCAAGTGAGAAAGTGGGAAGGGAGGAAGGAAATTATTGAGGTGCCCTTTGCCAATGAGAGCTCCCTGGGCTTTCCATAGACCGAGGCCCCAGGATCTCCTCAGGCTGGAGCTTGTTGGAGCTGTGACTGAATGACTCCCCTTCCCATGGCACGGGCAGCCCTGTTAAAGGCAAGCATCTCTGAGCTATGTTCAGCTCCTCATGAAAGAGAGTCATGGTTTGCATGGGGCCTAGATTCCTTGGACCTCGACTTCTGCATCAGTGCTAAGAATGGCTCAAAGCCCTTTCATCTCAGCCTTTGATACAGTAGTTTGAATCCCTGACTCCCAGGATGGACACTGTCCTGAGAGCAGGATTCTAATAATGCCCCACCAACCTCACAGAACCAGAAAACCAAATTGGCTTAGAACAATGACCCCAAGCCCTGAGCACAGGTAGGGCCGTCATGATGGTGCTCATTCCTGTGGGTTCTGGGATCCCCTCTCCTTTCTGCCTGCTCCCCTTCTTTCCATCAAGGGACATAGCTGTAGACATTGCATGGTTTCAGGAAGCAGGCCTTAACTGTTGCTCTTCTAAGTGGGTCGGGTTAGGGCCAGGTTCAGGGCACCCAAGACCACCAGAGGTGGAAACTGCCTGAGAAACCATTCATTCTCAAAACCTATCTCTGTAGGGGATGCCAGTAAGAGGGGCTTCCCAAGCCTCACGGGGGACAGCCTGAGTCTCCTAAGAACAGCAGTCCCAACCCTAGTCCTTCCCTACTCCACCATTCAACCCCAGCTCATACTGCCTGTCTGCTTTTCAGCATCACTTATGAACCAGACTCTCGTGGAGGAAAAGGGCCGAGAAACCAACATTCTAGAAAATGTACTTGGGTCTGAGGTAATAGTCCAGATGCCCTGAACCTAAGGATGTAGACACTCAGTAACTACACAGAAGTTATGGCAACCAACAGGTAGCTCTGAGCATGAGCTAGAGGTCAGGTTTCCATAAAGTGAAAAGAAAACTAAGACAACTTTGAAAGGTTCTCAGGCTGCAGGTGGGAGCTTGAGCCCTTACTCTCCATAGAGTGAGGGCAGATTGGGCATGGATGTGTCAGAATGGGCATTCCAGGACCAGTGGCCTGAGAGGCTAGTCACTTGGCAGGCTGTGAAGGTCCTCAAGGACTGAGAACATGACCCTCTCAGGTACCGCTCCCGGGTGGGAGCCACCGGAAGATCCAGACACGGGTTCTGAGTGTTCCCATCCAGAGGTCACCCCATCTCCACGCTTCGTGCCAGCGAAGCCCCAGACGAACCAGTCCGGGAAAAAAGCTCCAGCCTCTGTGGTCCGATGCACAACCCTCTTACACCGCACTCCTCCAGCTACCCAAACTCAGACGTTCCGAACTCCAAACTCCGGATCTCCAGCAAGCAAGGCAACTGCAGGTATGAATGGCCTCCATTACCTACCCGTGCCTCCCTGGCTCCCTGCCCACCACCTGCCATAGTTGTTCCCCTGCAAGAACAAGACTGGAGGTCCCATCAGGCTTTGGCACAGACTGGGGCCCCTGGCCTCTGGATACCTGTGACCCTGGCAGACCAAGTTCTGGACCTCAATTGCAGGTTTAAACAACAAATTTTATAAACATTTTAAAAGTAGCTTGATACATTTTCCCCATATCATGGCCTAAGGGGGTCTGTTTTATTAGGCCTTTATGAAGTTTAAAAGCTTTTTATTAAAGATTAATTGGAAGTGTTTGAACATGAGAAGAGTATATGTAGAAACTCAGGGTTTCTGGCTGTGCTTGATGTCTGATCTGGCTCCTAGACCATGTTCCTTCAGGGGAATGGTGGGTGCCTCCCTCACAGTTAGTGTCTGTGCACTTCCCCTGTTCTGCAATCCCCACCACTCCCTGCTGCACCCCTGCTGCAGTGGCCCCATGGCAGGTATCATTTACCACTCCCTGCTGTACCCCTGCTTCAGTGACCCCCATGGCAGCTGTCATTTACCATTGTGATCACACTGTTTTCTGTGAGCATCAAGCCCTGTTTATTCTGTCTGGACCCCTTGGCATGAGCTTGCATCTTCACCTTCCAGAAATCTATCTCAAGCTGTTTCAGCACAGAGATGTTCTCCACCAAGTAGGGTGGCTGACTGGAGCTCTGTCTCCCTGGCCTCCCACTCTCTGGAGTTCCCCCATGAAACCCTCCTGGAGATAGAGACCCAGCAGGAAACCAGAGGATGCCAGTTCCAGAAGTTTCCAGGCCCATGCAAAAAGGAGCCCTGGCTCTAGAAGGTGACTGAGCAGTGAAACCCCAGTGATCATTTCCTCCAGAATATAAGACCTACAGTGTACTAGGTACTGGCTGCCAGGAATCCTGGGTCTCAGACTTGCCTGAGGAAAGCCTTGGGGACCTACCCAGATGATGCTGTACTTTCTGGGGCTGTAGGCCTTTCAGTTGCCTTCAGAGGCCAAAACTATCCACTAAACACCGAGTGATCGCATTGAGAGGTCAGATAAATGAGCTACTGGTGTCATTTGATGACCAGTGACCTGGCTAGGTAATTAGTGTGCTTGCCTTTCTTGTGGTTTACAAGTTAATTTGGGCCAAGCTGTGGTCTTTTGTTTAATGTGCTTGGTCTCTCAAAAGGAGAGGAGTCAGCCAACCTTAAAATGTGGGTTTTTCAAGTACCATGTTGTGACAGTTGTGTTTTTTACTCCAGTCAGGGGGATCAAAAGTTCAAGCCCTGAGTGGGCTACAGAGTGTGTTCAAGGCCAGAGTGGGCAACTTAGTTAGACCCTGTCTTAAAGTAAGGAAACAAGATTGGGGATGTAGCTCAGTGATAGTGATTGTGGGAGGCCATGCTTTGGTTTAGCCCTCAGCACCTTTAAAGAGTTAGAAAGCCTGGCTACCATGATGCTCTCAGAGGCAGACATGGACTCTCCAGATGGAACCATCATGGCTTCTGCTTTGGCCTCCTCTTGAGCTTTGTGGCTGAGTTTGTAAAGGCCCTCAGCTCTTGCTGAGAATTGTCTTGTAGGGACTGGCATGGCATTTGGTGCTCGCTGAATGTCACTATCTTCAGGCAAGTGTTCATCAAGCCATGGGCACATCAGCAGCTACCTCTATGAGACTTGGAAGCCCTGTCTAACCATCTGGTCAAGTCCAAGGGCAGCAGGTTGGGAACAGGAAGTGGCAGGGTCTGTGGAATGTGCAAGGTAGAGCTGTCACTGTCATTATCCCAGAGAATATGGCTGTTTGTGTGCATATTACATCTGAAACACCACACACTGGTTTCTAAGCAGACACCCTTGTACCAGGGAAGTTGAGCAATGGGGGACTTACTACTGGAGTTGGTGACCTGAGTTGCACTAAGTCTTACCCATGTGCTAGTCAGAGCAAGGATTCTGCCTACCTGCCTGTCCCCCTGTGAACATAAGCTATGTCCTTCTTACAAGGGAAGCACCTGCCTCCAGTCAAGCCTCACATGCTATCTTAGTGGACAGGAACCTGCTAGCTTTAGTTTGTCTGTCTGCCTGTTTAGTGGGCAGTACTGCACAGCCTCATGGTGTTGGGAGGAGTAAAGGAGACCATGATGGCAAAGTTCCGACTTAGTGTCTGGTACACAGTAGGTACTCAAGAGTGAGAGCCCCTCACCTTCTGTAGATAGAGAATGAATGGGTCTCTGCCAGTTTACATGCTGTCTGGAAGCATCAACCCAGGCTGTTATGGACACAGAGAAAGCATGGTCCTAATGCCAGCAGCCTCTACAGGCTATGGGAGACTTTGAGGTGATGGTAAAAGAACTGAGCAGGCCCATAAGAACTGCCTCCGGCTGCCTTTGCATCAATCACCCATGTCACCCATGACCCAGCTCTTTGTTGGGCAGAGTGGACCAATTGAGTGATGTTTCTCCAAGTGATTTCCCAGAAACACCTCTTGGAAAGATATTGCAGAATCCAATCTTTAAAATGGGGCTTTGCAGCCCATTCCACATGAAGGGATGCGCTCTGTCTCTGGACACATGGGGAGGGGCCTAGGCCCAGCACAGGAAGATTTGGTGGACTTTGCCGAGCCCCTGTTGGGGGCCCTACCCTGCCTGGGGAGTGGTGGGTGGATGGGGTGGGGGGTAGGTTGGAGGTCGGGGAGGAGGGATGAGGGGAGGGAGAGGGAGAGGGGACTTACATGTGAAACAAGCTTGTTCCCTAACTTGAATTAATAATAATAAAAAAATGGGGCTCTGCTAGAACCCCCCCGTATTTTGAAGGATACATTAATTAAAGTTCAGTGGCTCACCTTCTAGTCGGTTTCTCTGAGCCTTGGGTAGCCTCACCCAAGCTGTTTAAAGGAACAGGACTGGCTGGGTGTCTCAAATGACTTTCCTGAGACCCTCATCCCCTGGACCAGCCATTCCCTGTAGTACCTGGAGCACTGTGAAAAGGCTGCATTATCTTCTGCAGGTGGGGCTATAACTATAGAGTTCTGCTTGGCCAAGCCCATCTCTGTATGATGGGGTTTCCAGAGAGAGAGAGAGAGAGCCTAGGAGATGGTGAGCTTTGGACAGGTGCTAGACATGGCTCACAAGGAGCCAAGCACTCCCCCTCCCTTACATGAGTTCTGACCCCCCTCACCTAGATTTTGGCCTTTCCAGAGCAAGTATGAAACTACCCTTTTCCCCCTTTCCTTCTTGTCGTGTGTGTGTGTGTGTGTGTGTGTGTGTGTGTGTGTGTGTGTGGTGAGAGAGAGAGAGAGAGAGAGATAGAGAGAGAGAGAGAGAGAGAGAGCACGTATGGCACGCGTGAACATGCGCATGCACACGTGTACCCCAGGACATCCTTTATGCCTTGGGATACTTGCTGGGTCAGAGCTGCCTCCAGAAAATGGACTGTCATCCTCCATCCTCTTTTGGGGGGACTGTAGCAGCAGAACCTGCCAGGAGAAACAGAAGAAAGTTCATTCAAATGACTTGACCTTACACGTATGGCCTGGAGTAAAATATGGGGTTCTGACCTGTTTGCTCTCTGCTCATTGGCTGCATTTCATGGGTATGTCCTTAGGCAGGTTGCTCCTTCCCCCTCCATCCCTATACCTCTCAGATATTACCCAGAGAGTTTCTTGGGACCAGGTGGCTCGGGGATCAGCAGGGTTCTTGTATTCCCCCAGCTCCAGGAGCCTCCTGCCCATTCTGACCTGACAGACAAACTGACTCCTCCCCATGTCATATTTTTTTTCTCTCTCTCTCTGTCCCTCTCCTCCTTCTCCATCTCTACCCACCCAACAGAAAGCACCTTCAGTCGGCGAGTAGAAGGCAAAGCACAGAACCACTTTGAAGAGAACAATAGCAGCTCACAGAATTCCAGCGGTGAGTGTGCCTGTGATGTGACATCACACGTGGCCTCTACTGTACTGTACTCAGAAGGGCAGGTACCTCTTGACTGAGGTCTTCTGGTACATGGTGGGAAGGGAGCTGAGCAGTGAAATCAAGAGACAGCAGAGCCTGTGAAGAGCTGAAGGGGCCTTTGTGTCCATAGATGCCTTTCTGTGGCTGCACTTGGAGAGGGGAACTTCCTCAATCCCAAATTCAGGCATCAATTCAACCAACCCAGATAGGTAGCCCTAAGAGAGCCAGTTGCTAAGTTAAAAATAACACTGTAGCGGGTTTCTTCTCAGGAGAAGCAAACAGGGTGCAGTAGAAAGATGGTTTACAGAAGCCAGAGGTCCCAGGTTCTGGACCCACACTGGACCTCCTGGAACCACAGAACAGATGCTCTTCTAGTCCCTGCAGTGCTATGGCTTTGCATGAGCACTCCTGATAGTGTTTGCTGCCACCTGGTGGCTGCCTTGTTCTGGATCCCAGTGGCACCTTGGGGCCTGCAGGACAGATAGCTTTGGACTCCGGGGTTTATTCTTGGCAGGATTGTGGGTGGTCACCAGCATTCTGTCTGAGAAAGGGGCAGCAAGCTGGTATGCATGGTAATGACCAGGACAGGATGGGAAGGTCTTCTGCCATTGTAAAGTTGACTTCACTGAATACTAGGCTTGAGTGAATGCCCCCATGCTGACTCTGCCTGATGTACACAGGTAATGGGGTACATCTTGGCTTCAGCAAGTGGTTAGAAGCACAGACACCAGGTGGAGGCTTCTGCCTAGTAATAGATGCAACCTCTCTGGAGCCCAGGTGTGAACTTAGCTCCACTGCCTGCTGTGAGTGCCCTAGATGAGCCCTAATTCCTTCTTGGCTGTAAGTACTAAAGGAGCACACACAGCACCAAAGAACACAGGCAGGAGAGGAGGGCATGTTGCTTTTAGGTATGTTTACCTTGTTTTGCTTTGGTGTAACAAAGCAATCAGCACAAGTACAATGCAGGGGTGCCACTGTGATCCTTAGAGCCCCTCTAAGGGGTTAATATAGGAAGGAGGTCATGACCCATCCAAGGCCACAGAGGATTGAGTGGCAGCCTGGAACTAGAACCAAGTTCTCCTGGCATGGCTTGGGCTCCCAGCCAAGCCATGTTGTACCCCTCACAGCTCTCCTGCCACCAAGGCTAACATTTGTTTGGGAGCAGCACTGTCATGGGCTGCTGTTGCTGGTAGTCATTGTTTATTGAGTGCTTACAGTGTGGCTGGCATGTGTTCCGAGCTTTGTGTGTTGTATCTGTTTTCACCCATACTACCATCCTGTGGGGATAGTGTTCTTTTTAGTCCCACTTCCTGGATGAGGAAACTGAGGCTCAGGATAAGTCCACTGTAGCCCCAGGTCCCTCAGACTGTAGATGGAGCCAGGACACCCATACTCTGCCTGCACTTCTCTTGGCTGCCTGCTACAATGCAGGCTTGCCAACCTCACCCTCTGGCAATGCCAGGAAGTTTCCAGGGCCACTCCAGTGCTTTGGTATACCAAGCACACACATCCTAGGGTCAGAACCTGGAAATCGCTTCCAATATCCTGTGGCCACTTATGGGTCTCATACCTGAGACCCACAGCCTCACTGTCTCTCACCCTAGAGAAATGGCCCTCCCACACCACATGATACCTGCCTTTCTGTTGAGTGTAGCCTCTCTGCCAGTACCCTCTCACCCATCTTCCCACACAGATCACCCCTGGCTCAGTAAGTGTAGTGATCTTACAGCTCCAGGACAGGAAAAAATTAGCTAAACTGTTTCTCTTTTGCAGAAACTGCAAGTCCCCTGATTTCCAATCCCTTCCCTCTCCTGCAGAGTAAGTGTTGGTCCTGCTGGGGGCTGAAGAGGGCAAGGCAGGGCAGGGAATCAACACTGCTGGCCTCACTGAGCTGTAGACAGACATTGGGCCACCCTTCAGGGGACACCCAGCACCAGTCTTGGGAGGCTGCCGAGGGCCCAGGAGGGTGGAGAGGTGTGGACAGGTAGCTGGAACCCTGAGCACACAGGAAGGAGAACAAGTCTACCCGCCCCTGGCTATCCAGACAGCCTCAGAATTCCTCCAAGCCACCTCCCCGCCTTCCCCCCTCCACTTCTACCTAATAGTGTTTTGTTTTCTTCGTCTTCCCTCTTTGCCAGGTTCTGGTGGGAGTCCTGGATACACAGAGCTCATGGTGCAGGTGCAGCCTGTGCCCCTCTGTCCACCCTCTCAACCCTCTCCAGTCACACCTTGCTGCTGCACTTTGCTGTATCTCTTTCTCTTTCTCTCATTGCTTTCTCCGCATCCCCTTGTGACTTTCCTTGTTCATTTGTTCCCTCTGTGAGCAGTGACCCCTGTGTGGTCCCACGGGCAGAGAGCTAAGCTGTGGACCCCAAGGGGATACAGTGTGTTTCCTGAGAGCTCTGGTGCCTGGATGTTGTCCTTGCCATGCACTCAGAACAGTGCCTGGCAAGAAGTAAGCACTCAATGAAGAGCAGGCTCATTGACTGAGCAGCCTGTATGTGCGTGTCTTCCCTTCTCTGTGCTTATGCCTCTCTCCCTAGCGTTTCCCTCTCCAGGCTAGTGACAGGCCAGTGGACGGGCTGGGCTCAGGGCCCCAAGTTTACATCTGGATCCCCACCTTCAAAGCTGCCTGCAGCCCAGTGTCAGGGTACCTGGGTATGAGCCACCTGTCACATGTCACCTGTCTTCCCCAGAACCCTACACATGTGGCGCCTGTGGCATCCAGTTTCAGTTCTACAGCAACCTCCTGGAGCACATGCAGTCCCATGCAGGTAAGGCCAAGAGGGACCCCAAACACACAAATGGAAGCGACCAGCAAAGCCCGCCCAGAGCACATACAATGCTGCTGCTTCCTGGGCACCCACCCTCTGAGCCCCGGCCAGCTAGTCCTTCATTGCTGGCTAGTCTGAGCTCTGGGATCTCAGCTCAGGCTCAGGATGGGTTGGGGGGTGGGGCTGGAAGAAGGGCTTCCCAGAGGTTGCAGGCCAGGAAAAGAGACCTGGAAATGGGTATTGAGTGTGGTTCAAGGTCAGCGTGGGCAGAGGCTGTTGGTAGAGAGACCAGCAGTGGGGTAGACTGGGCTCAGGCCTTCCCCAGGCAATTCTGTGCACTGACTGCCTTCTGCCTCTCCAAAGCCCTAGTGCTCAAACCAGCGCTCTTGAAGGAACTAGCTGGGAGGATGTTGAGACTGTTCTCTGGCTTCAGGGCCCAAGACACACTGGACTGCTGCACTTCACAGGCCCACCACATTCCACTCCCTGGCCTTCATAGGCTTGTAGCTATATCCTAATGCAGAAATAGCATTTAATCCAACCTCAAAAGTCCCCATAGTCTATCACAGTCTCAACACTGTTTGAAAGTTCAAAGTCTCTTGTAAGATTTACGACATTCTCTTAAGTGTAATCCCCTGTAAAACTAAAATCAAAAAGCAGATCACATGCTTCCAACATACAATGGCACAGAATATACAGTACCATTCCAAAAGGGAGGAAGGGAGCATAGTGAGGAAATACTGGACCAAAGCAAGACTAAAACTCAGCTGAGTAAACTTCATATTCCTCTTCATCATGTCTGATGTCAAAGTGCTCTTCAGATCTCCAAGTCCTTCCAGCTTTGTTGACTGTAACACATTCCTCTTTCTTGGGCTGGTTCCACACTGAGTCTGCAGCTCTCCTTGGCAGGAATCTCATGGCTCTGGCATCTCCAACATCTTGGGGTCTTCAGCACAATCTAGTCTTCACCTTCACAGTTTCACACAATGGCCTCTGTGGGCCTCCATTCAGGGTCACCCCTGGCACATGCCTGGCCTCAGCAGATTTCCTTAGCCATGAGAAAGGTTTTTAGGGAGCTACCACAATCCCTTTCTTCTATCCTTAGCTCTAAAGCCAGAACCATGTGACGAAAGCTGCCAGGTTCTGCGCTTGCTAGGGCCGGAGCATGGCACTTTGTTCAATTACACCTGCATTAGCTTTCTGTTGCTGATGGTTTTTCCTTCACTGCTTAATCTTTTCTTTAATTCCTTTTTACAAGTTGGAAGCTTAGCTGGATGGGGTCTTGCCCTGAGCTCACTACTCCCTTTATTCTATTTAGCTTCAAGCTTTTCTTTAGATTTTTTGTCCTTGAGCACAGGACTTAGCTCTATTACATTTCCTGGTGCTCCTTTTCTCCTCAAACTGTACAATTTGTATTTTTCCTTGCTTCAGAGTGCTCCTTTTTATCATAGATCTGGATAAGACTGGCCACTAATAAACACGTGACACAGTCAGTTTACACGCAAGCAGATTTTTCAAACAAGAACAAAAGTAGCCACATTCTTTACCAGAATATCACAAAAATGATCTCTAGACTATTTGCTAATATTTCACAAAAATGATCTCTAGACTATTTGCTAATATTCTTCCTCTCTGAAACTTCTTGAGCTGGGCCCTAGAGTTCATATCACCCTCAGCACTGTCTTCCATGTCCCTACTAATATGACCCATTAAGCCCCACTCAAAACCTTCAACTGATTTCCTAATCCAAAGTCCCAAAGTCAACATTCCACCCACAAGCAATATGGCCAGGCCTGTCATAACAATACCCCAGTCCCTGGTACCATCTTCTGTCTTAGTTCTATTGTGGTGAAGAGACACCATGAGCAAGGCAACTCTTACAAAAGAAAACATTTAATCAAGGCCTTGCTTAGCGTTTCAGAGGTTTAGTCCATTGTCATCATGGCAGGGAGCATGGTGGCACACAGGCAGACATGGTGCTGGTGAACTAGCTGAGATTTCTACATCCAGATCCACAGGCAGCAGGAGGGGAGAGTCACTAGGCCTGACTTTGACTTTTGAAAATTCAAAGTGCCCCTCCCTCCCAGTGACTCATTGTCCCACAAGGCCACAGCTATCCCGACAAGGCCACACCTCCTAATCTGTCTCAGGTAGTGCTGCTCCCTGATGATCAAGCATTCAATGTATAAGCCTGTGGGTGCCATTCTTATTCAAACCAGCACAGAGTTAGACTCCACCTTCCACGAGATAATGTGATGTTACTCCAGCCTCCATTCACTGACTTCATGGTGTGTGCGGTACATGAGGCACTAATTCAAACTGTGTTGGGAGCCTCCCTGCACTTATAAATCACTCTACGAACACAGTTGAGCTGTGAGGGATGATCAGGATTCTAGAATTCTAGTTCTGCTCTCTGGGTGTTGTGACACCTCGGGCGGGAAACTGTCCCATCTCTAAAGCAAGGACACACAGACTCCTGTTGCCTGGTGTCTTGGCCCCACTTTCAGGTGTTTCCCATCTCCCAGTGACTACATGATCAGCCAGGAATGGCTCAAAGCATGTAGACATGCCCTCAAGGGGATCTTACAGCCCTGGAGTGGTGGTAGCCACAGTCCCTCTCTTTGGGTACCAAGCCTGGTTCCTGATCTCACAGCCCAGCCTCCCACAGTTAATTCATATTCATGCCTCCTTCTATCTGTCTCTCTTTCTCTCCTGGGCTTCCCCTGTTTCTACCAACCGGAAGGAGCTACAGTTAGGCATGAGTCTGTTTGTGGGTGCTTCCCCATCACTTTGGCAGCTGGAAAACAAAACCATTATGATGCAAGTCTGGCTGAGCCAGGAAGTGGTCCCACTATTCCCCAGCATCTTGGCTTGTGCAGAGTTGCTGAAGGGCTGCTTTGTGCTGGTCCAGCGCAGCTGGAGAATGCTTGCCCCCCAATCCAGTGCAGAGCCAGGCGGAATCCCAGCCAGGCTGAATCAGGATTAAAGGATTGGCTTCATGGAGGGAAATTAAGCATTGTGAGCTGCACAGTTCACAGCACCTCTGATAAGGGGGATCAGCCTCGAGTAACACCAATCTCATTAAGAGCTGCTGAATGGCACAGGCTAATTCACTCAAGTAAACGTGTGTGCTAGAGGGAACCTGTCTGCCCTGGCAACTGTTCAGGAGTAGGACTAGCAGTCACGATGCTAACTATAATGAATGGTAGCTTGCCATGTGTCAGGTGTTGTATGTGTTGACTGTGGTACATGAAACTCTATAAGTTTGACATTTCCATCCCCTTTATAAAGATCCAGGAAACATAACCCCTGGCATAGTTCATTAGAACCAATTGGCATCATTTTAGCTGGTCCTTGCTGCCAGGGCTTGGTCTGAGAGTTTTAGACATGGTCACCGTTTAATTCTCAAAGTGGCCCTCTAAATGCCATATTAACACCATTTCACAGAAAAGGACACTGAAGAGCTGGGGAAATGACTGTCAGTATAGTGTTTGCCTTGTGAGAATGAGAATCTGAGTTTGATTCCCCAAACCCACATAGAACAGCCAGGCATGGCAAAGCACACTTGTAATCCTAGACTGGGGAGGCAAATACGGGTGAATGGATCCTTGAGGCTTCCTGGACAGCCAGCCTGGCCTATCTAGTAAGGTACATGCCAGTGATAGACCCTGTCTCAAAAGAAAAAATAAGGTAGGGAGCAGGTGACTCCTGAGGAACATCAGGCAAGGTTATCCCCCAGCCTTCACATAGACTGGCACGCTTGCCTGCACCTACACATATGCACCAAGAAAAAGGAATCTGAGGCAAAAGTAGTTTAATCCACTTGCCAAGGTTATGAAATCCGTGGTAAAAACCAGTATTCTCTCCCAGGGGTGAGCTCCTTCCAGATCGCATGGGCTTTAACTAAAGCTGTGGTCTGTCCTGGTGGAGTCAGTGGACTTGACCTCTCAGAGCTCAGCCCTTGTGGACCTCACCAGGACGGGTGGAGAGCACAGCTAAGAGGCGCCAGGAGACTCCAGAGAATAAATGAAGTCTGTGTTTTAGATTGAGGAGGTGACCACCTCTGATTTCTGATGCCTTGAGCCACTTCACGGTTCAGGACTTCCTCATTCCCAGTGTAAGAGTTTATCAAGCCTTTTCTCCCAAGGATGAGGGTTGCAGGGGTGATGTATTTGCAGACTATGGTACATTCTAAGACCCAGCCTGACAGGTGCCTATTACTCCATCACCTATTGGAGGTACAGGTTGAATATCCTTCTCCTGAGATGCCTGGAAGCAGACAGGTGTCAGACTTCACAAACTTCAAAGTCCAGGATACTTGAATATATATAGAATGCATTCTAAATTCTTATTCCCTACCCCTTCTCAACTTCTTTCACTCCTGTCTACTCACCCCCCACAGCCCGGCCAAAAGACAAAGCACTTCCTCACATTCCCATCTCTTTTGTTTTGTGACTCACTGAATTTAATTATAGCTATATGTGTAACAATGGGTTTAGAACTCTCCATTGGGTCACGGTGAGCTTAGCAGTAGGTACACAGCTAAAGGTGATTGCTCCCACATCTCCCAGAGTCTATTACTAATAGCTTAATAATAAGGAGTAGGGTTCCGTAGCCCTTCCCACATCCATGGCTGATGGTTGACAGGGCCAGTCTTTGCAGGTCCAATGCACCAATTCGGATAACACAGCTGCTGTGAGTTCCTGATTGTAATGGTTGCATCGTTACATTTTGCAGTCCTTTTCCCTGTCTTGCAGCTCTTCCATTATTCCTGATCCCTGATCCTCACTGTTCCCTGAGCTTTAGGAGGAATAGTATACATGCTTATTTTAGGGACGGACACTCAGACATCATTTCCTCACAAACTTGGGCAGCGATGAGTGTCTGCATTCACCTCCATTCACTGTGAAAAGAGACTTCTCTAATTAAGGCTAAGAGTAGCTTTTGTTTATATTTGTAAAAGAGATGCTTAGTCATTTTAGTTAAACAACAGTACTAAGTCCCCTTGGGCCTATGACTTCCCCAAGTATGGATTGTTGACCTGGCTTACAATACTAAGCATGATTTCCTTCCTGTGGAGTGGGGCTCAAATTGAATCAGCAGGTGGTTAGTTGATTACATAACAGTTGTGCCCTTAGTGCACAGGTGGGCACATCTTGCCTAGAAGGTTGGTTTTCTTCTTAGAAAGGTTCATAGCTAGGTAAGTCCTTTGATGCCTTTTCTCTCCTGCTTGCCTGCATGCATCACAACTTCTGGCCCTTTGAAAGTTAGCCAGGAGGGAGGAAGTTTCCAGCTGAGTTCTAGCTTGTTCTCTCTTTATTTTATAAATGATGTGTGTGGAGTCTTCAGCCACAGGGTCTTCCCCCCTCCTTTTTATTTAAATTAGAAACAAGCTTGTTTTACATGCCAATCCCAAGGTCTTACACTCTTGCTTTGATTGGCATCCAAGAGGACTGACAAAAGTGCAAGTTGTTCGGAGACCTGACCAACTCTTTGGGAGGTGCCTAACACCTGGCACCTGGAATTTTGTATGGTGACTCACTGCTTCTAGGAGAAGCATTATCAAGCCATGATGGGTGTGTCTGTCATTAATCTTGCTTTTATATTTTTTAATTGGATTACAAAATAGTAAATTTTCTTAGACTTTTATATAGCCTTTGTTTTGGCTAACCTTGCCCACCCTCTCTCCCTGATCCCCCACCTCCCCACCCCACTTAAACATTTCTACCCCTGGTGTTGCCAATCTCTACTTTCCTTTATCTGTGTTCTAGCCCCACCTCCTATTTTTTCAAGACAAGGTTTCTCTGTGTGTAGCCTTGGCTGTCCTGTAACTCACTCTATAAACCATGCTGGCTTTGAGCTCAAAGAGATCGGCCTGCCTCTGCCTCCTAAGTGCTGGGATTAAAGGCGTGCACCACCACTGCCTGTCTTCCCTGACCCCCTCAGTCCTTATAGGACATGCCCATATCCCAATTTCCTCTTTCTAGTCTCCAGGCTGCCAGGTTAAAGCTAAAGAGTGGAAGCTGGAATTGGCATTTGAAAGAGACTGTGTAGCATTTCTCCTGGTCTGGGTTATCTCATTCAAGTAGAACTTTTTTTTTCCAGTTCCAGTAATTTACCTGAAAACATCGTAATTTAATTTTTTCTAGTTGGATGAAATTCCATTGTGTATCTATGTACCACATTTTCATTATCCATTCATCAATTGATGGGCATCTAGGCTGCTTTCATTTCCTTGCCAACAGCAATGAACATGGATAGGCAAGTATCTCTGTAGTGTGATATGAGATCTTTTGGCCATATGCCCAGGGAAAATACACCTGGTAATTTGACTTATAGTTTTGTGTTTGTTCGTTCATTTGTTCATTTGAGAAACCAGATTTCTAAAGTGTCTCCTCTAGTTTACAACAAAACTGGATCCTAGTTTCTCATCTTACACAAAACTCAACTCAGCAACCTCAACATAAGAACTGATACCCTGAAGCTGCCAGAGAAGGAAGTAGGAAGTAAGCTTCAATAGAGACTTTCTGAGTAGGACTCACAGAAGCACAGGGAATATGACTAACAGGAGATAGATGGAATCTCCTGAAACTAAAAACAGCTTCTGTACAGCAAAGGAATCTATCAGAAAAGAGGCAGCCTACAAAATGGAAGAAAAACATTCCATCTGTATATTAAGCAGAGGATTAGTGTTCAAAAAATGAATGTGAGGGAAACAACCAATTAAAAGGGGGGGTGAATTAAGCAGAGTTCTCAAAGAAGAAATACAGATGGCTAGTAAAACCTTTTGAAAGTGTAACATGTAATGATAACTCTTTCAGCCAGATGCCTGAGTTCTGCCCCCAAATAACACACAGAGTCTTATATTATTTACAGTGCTGCTGGCCAATGACTAGGATTTCTTATTTGCTAGCTCTGTCTTAAGTATCAACCATAATCATTAATTTATGTATTTTATAAAGACTTATCGAGGACGCCAGTGGCATGCGTCCTCTCTTCCCCCGGGATCACATGGAGACTCCCCTCTTTACTACATTTCCCAGAATCCTCCTCAACTCCTAGCCCCACCTATCTTGCTTCCCTTTTGGCCAATGGTGCTTTATTTATCAACCAATAAGACAAATATATACACAGAAGGACTTCCCCCATCAGTAACATCCTTAGTGCTCAGGGAAATGCAGATGAAATCTACTGGTGTATGGGGTTGGAGAGCTGACTCAGTGATTTTTAAAGCATTGGCTGTTCTTGCAGAGGACCCAGGTTTAATTCCTAGCTCCAACATGAAACCTTACAACTATCTGTAACTCCAGTCCAAGGGGATCCAACAACCCTCTTCCAGTCTCCACAGGTACCAGGCATGCATGTGGTACACAGACTTCAATGCAGGCAAAACATACGTACACATAAAATTTTTTAATTAAATTTTTAATTGAGAGATTTCATCTTCAGTCAGAATGGCTATCATCAAAAATACAAATGAGAACAATAATAGTCTTGTAAAATGAATTATAGGATAGTCTTATTACCCATGTTTTATAGAATGATTTGTATAGAATTTACATTATTACTTACTTTAACTTTTTTTTTATAAAATCAACCAGTGAACCTTTAAGAGTCTGGAGATTTCTTTATGTGAAATTACTTAACTATGAGCTGTTTCTTTAATGGGCACAGGATTTCAAGTTATCGATTTCTTCTGGGATGAACTTTGTTTCTTTGTGGCTTTGAGGTGTTTGTCTTGCGTAACTTGTTGAATTCATTGGCCTAAAGGTTTTTTGTTTTTTGTTTTTTGTTTTTTGTTTTTGTTTTGTTTTGTTTTGTTTTCGAGACAAGGTTTCTCTGTGGCTTTGGAGGCTGTCCTGGAACTAGTTCTTGTAGACCAGGCTGGTCTTGAACTCACAGAGATCCGCCTGCCTCTGCTTCCCGAGTGCTGGGATTAAAGGTGTGTGCTACCAACGCCTGACCATTGGCCTAAAGTTTATAGTTATTACTTTTAGTTCTTTTGGCATCTATGGGCTCTGTAGTGATGACTCCTTTTCATTCTTGATCCTAGTGATTTGTATCTTCTTATCAAGTGTATTGATATTTTCAGAGAATTGGCTTTTTTTTCCATTGGTTTTGCTCTTTTATATTTATCCATTTTCTATTTCATTCATGTATGCTTCTGCTGAATTATTTCATCTCCTTACTTTTGGCTCGAGTTACTTATTATTAGATCTCTTTTTAAAAATATTTATTTATATTTTATGTGTATGTGTCTGGGTGAGTGAATGGCACATGTGTGTGAGGTGCCTGTGGAGGCCAGAAGAGACTGTTAGATCTCTTGGAGCTGGAATTACAGTGTATGGGACTGTGGAACACTCTTTAGACCTTCTAGAAGATCAGTGTGTATGCTTAACCACCGAGCCCTCTCTCCAGCCTATATATAGACTTCCTTTTGTCTCCTCAGCCCATGTATGTTCTCCACCACCCTTTTATTCTCAGTAACAGTGGCTAAGAGAAATAAGTCAGATCTCTAGTAGTAGTTTGCCCACTTGTGTTGATTCAGTTTTCACTTTTGTATTTAAAGCTACGTGTGCTTTTAGACTCATATATTCTAGTTAAATTGGCCACTTTGTCATCATACAGATTCTCTTGTTATCCCTGGCAACATTTGTTCTGGTCTGATTATGCAGTATTATAATGTGTCACCTATATTCAGCTTTCCTTTTATTACCTGGCATATCTTTTTTTAAGCTTTTACATTTCAGTGATCTCTAGCTCTATATTTCAGTACATGTCTTATACAGGACATATTATTGAGTTTTAAGAATTAAGAGTTTCAGTCTTTATAATTTGAGACATCTGTATTTAATGTAATTTTGATGCTTGGTATAAATTTACCACCCTTTCTTGTGTGCTATTCATCTCCTGTGTTCTTTGCTCGTCCCTCTCCTCCTCAACCCACTTTGTCCCTGCCCTATTCCTCTCTTTCCCTCACATTTATTGGGAGAGGGGAGGTCAGAGGACACCTTACAGGAATCCATTCTCTCATTCCATCATGTGGGTTCTAGGTATGGAACTCAGTCTGGGCCATCTGGACAGCAAGCACTTTTACCATCTTGGTAGCCTCACATACATGCATGCATGCATGCATGCATGCATGCATACATACATACATACATACATAATACATACATACTTACTTTTTTTTGGTTTTTCGAGACAGGGTTTCTCTGTGAAGCTTTGGAGCCTGTCCTGGAACTAGCTCTTGTAGACCAGGCTGGCCTTGAACTCACAGAGATCCACCTGCCTCTGCCTCCTGAGTGCTGGGATTAAAAGCGAGCGCCACCACTGCCTGGCCCTCACATACATTTTTTAATATATTAATTCTACTTCAGTTAGTTTGTTTTGATGTTTGTTGCTGAATTCTGTTGAAAAAATTTATACATTTTGCTCATGATCCTGAATATATTTATGATGCTTATAACTGCTATTCTTGAGGCCTGGTTGGCTAATTCTATCCTTTGTATCATGCTAGGTTCTTTTGATTGGTTGACTGTAGGCTGTACTTTTCTGTGTTGGGTATTTAGAACTGGACAGGATATGAATGGTGGAGCCCCTGTGCTTCCCAGAAGAGTGCTGTTCTTCATCTGCAATCTGTCTTCCTAGGGTTCTCCTTTATGCTTTTTTAAGATGTATTTTATGTCTGCATGCGCAAATGCCATGTTAATTCAGGTGCCCACAGAGGTGAGAAGACAGTGTCAGATCCCCAGGAGCTGGAGTTACA